>NC_058114.1:30449552-30760052 GCF_914725855.1 Thunnus albacares | reverse complement strand
CAACATTCATGTAATTGCTCAAATTATTGATGTAATATGAAATGAAATGAAAGTTTAACTGCTGTGACGCAGCAACATCATTTAACTAGGAAAGACTCACCACTTTGTTGGCCTTGTTAAGTTACAAAACACACTGCCCACTTGAAACTTCAAGCAATGTTAAATAGTGATGCTTCTTTTACCTCACAAATGATCTTTGTCCGAGAACAGACATCGGCCTGCAGAGAGTACATTAACTAGACAACAGCCAAAAGTTTCATTTTGGCTTTCTGACAAGTAACTGAGGCATTAATTATCTACATCTGATATAAGCATTTGTCATTGATGATGAACTTTTTCTTACAGTAATACTGTAGACTTGTTTTGTTGTATTTAACTGTGAACCAGCATCAGTGATTTTGGGCATTGGAAAAATCATCTTATTCCACAATATAACACACTTCAGACGTCAGCATTAGGTTTAAACATGGACCAGTTTTTTTCATTGTTGTTTAACAGGCACAGTGAAGACACAGACTTCAGACTTTTTTTCAGTATGTTTTGTTTATTTGAGAATTATTTTATTTCATTGAAGTGTAGCCTGGTCATAAACGATGGAACCGGACACAGGGCACAATTCTTATTGTGGGTCCTTTATTTCCCCAACTGCACTCAATAAAGAACAGCGTTAACACTGTAATTTTGAGGGATTGAGATAATCACAATGATAACAAAATTATATTACTTTTCCTGTGTTTTGTACTTAATTCACATCAGGAAAAACAATAAAGAAGCAGATGTTTCTCCTATGAAAAACTTTCCTGATGAAAATTTGATGTTGACTTTTAGCTCCTAACCATTTACTATTGTGCTGACAACAATGGTGCAGTTAGGCCACCTGGAATGTCACATTACATTAACGCTAATAGTGGTCAGACTCCAGCTCAAGCTTTCCTACAGAAAACTGAATCTAATGAACTCTAGACATGAAGCATCTATAGACAACAGTAGTGTCTGGCTTCCTAAATAAATAAAATAAAACACAGAAATACAAACCAAATAAATACATTTGCTCAACCACTCAACTTGTCGTTACCATTCAGTATATTACATTCATTCAGAAAAATATATATTCATAAACAAAATATATTTTATAACCACTCTTACATGAACTCAGAATACACTTTTAGATTGAAAATAATGAACTCACTTGCACTCCAGTGTGCAGCCTGCGCGCTCAGACACACACACCTGGGACTCAAGACGGCACTCTATCTCCCCTCTAAGTTCAGCAGAAGCATACAAAAAGGGCAAATTAGTGAAATAGTCAGCATACAGCCCTATGACGCTATGAGTCTATCCATCAGTTTACTTTATCACCACTTACGCTTCACTGCGGTTCAGTGTTTGGCCTCAGCGTGATGGGGATATCACACACACACATGACATTTTAACAATCTACAAAAATTGAGAAGAATAGAGAATCATCATTCATTGAATGTAGTCGGCTAGCTTAATTATACTCTTATCCACTGATGCTGCTGATCATCTTTGTGTTTTAACAAGATAAAACAGGATATTTTTCCTACACAAAGTGATAAATACACACCTCGCAGTCACTAGTTTCGCGGCACTACAGGTTCCTGGTGCATAAAATCTCATGGGAGCTTTGTACTCTCATGAGATCTACCCTTACACTGGTCTTAAAGTGACAGTGCCACCCAAACAAAAAGAAACAGCAAATAGCCCCGAAAACACACTCTACCACATGGTCAACTGGCTACATAAGAATAATTCATTTAATACATTTATAAAAAATGAGGGCAGTAAATTTGTAAGTAAGGCTTACATGTATGTCAAAAATCAAAAAATGACTCATGTACAGTGTGTGCTATATTAAGTTTTGGGGCCAGCATCTAGTGGCCATCTGTGACACTGCACTTTAAAGTCAGCCTCAATTTGTGGTAGTTGCCACTAGTGCTGAATGAGCTACAGTATCCTCGCTATGTGCATTCCTCTCACACACTGGCACTGATAATTATTAGCAAAAATATTTTATGCAAACTATTAAAAGGAAGATTTTAGACTAGGAAACATCATGTCCTCACCACTGTCTCCTACTATTTTCACTTACTGTGACCAATGAAAGGTCAACACTGTGTTCTTCTGGTTTTTATTAAACAAAACATAATATGAATCTCCTCCCACAGCAGAAGTGCATGTTGTTGAAATGTACTGAAAAAATGCACTCAAAAACTTTTCTAGAATTTTGTAATATTACCCACCCCGACCCACTCCCCAACACAAAACCATCCATCCCACCATCCTTTCCCCCACCAGCGTGCTGTTGTACATATTATAAATATGTTGTATATTGTGTTGTTCATATATAGTTCAGTAAAATTTACTGTAAGTGAATTGCATGTACATCCTTTCGTTTGTGTATAACTATTTCACACACTTTGACAGGGAATCTTCCTCTCAAGCATCTGTTAATGACTTATTTTGTATGCATATTAGTCTGAATACTCCAAAAGGACATGGGCCAGCACTGATATCAGCAGGGTTTTATTTTGACAGCAGAGGGAATCTCAAAAATAAGATATCATTTGATGAGGGTGATCTGATGAAAAAGAACTCCATCCCTGATGGTAACATCGCCCACAACAATCAGTGCTGGTAAAAAATGGCAATCCAATTTACATGAATGTGTGCACATAACTAATAAAAAGGACTGAATAAGAAATTTGTTAGCCTCTGAGCACAGTGAATCCAGATTTTTTCTAAATCTTCAGAGCCCAGTAGCTGTTGGAGAATTTTATACATAACTGTAAAAAATAAATTACATCCATCAGTGTTTTAAACTAATTTTGCTCCTTCTTGAGATGGAGAGACACTGTCCAAATCCCGGCCAAACCTTCTTGCCAAAACAGGTCCAATATGCTGCAAGACTGTTAAAACAAGACAAAATGTTCTGGAAACATGTTCAAAAAATGCAAACAAAATATTAGAGGAACACTAATGAAATGTCCGGTTCACAAAAACTGAAACATTATGAATCTTTTTTTGATTGGTTACAGTAATGTCATGCACAACCAAGTCGTTTCTGTGTTTCCTAATACTGACCAGTACAACTTCATAGTATTTCACTGCTATTCTGATGACTTTGTTTGGAGTCTAGCACGAGTCTTACAAGTGTAGTTATAGTGTAGAGTAATGTCCACTGTATAGCACATATGCAGTGTGTCGTGGGGGCTTAGATTGGCTCTTGTATAACATGTGAGTCACTGTGGTTCTGCAATTGGTTTTCCTCCTAAATACAAAACAGAAATTTCCTCAGGGTAGTGTGTGATGCAGATTGAGTCATTCTAACAAGTAAATTGTAGAGAAACTCTTTAAGCAAAGAATTAACAAAAACACCGTCCTGAACAGTAAAAAAAACATTGAAACAATAAATATGCTTAGAAATCATCATCATCCAGCATGTGTCATTGCAGGTTAACCGATGGCTTACAGACAGTGATTATCAACTATAACCTGCTATCTGTGTCACACATCAGTCTGACTCATCACTCCCACTTTCATTTCTCAGTAAGCAAAAAGTTGAAAGTCAATTGTCAGTTCAGGCAACTATTGCTTCAGGCTACAAGATTTCACAATAAAATATTTTTCTTGAAATTAAATGTTTTAAAAACTGATGCAACCCTGAGACATGATAGCTGCACACTAGTGGGAGGCTGTAAAAGCATTGCATGGACTTACAGCAGTCCTTTTAATTAAAGCACACATACACAGCAGAGATATTTCCTAAGGCAAAAATGTACCATTATCAGATAGAGATTTATTTATTTATATTTGTTGTTTGTGTTAGATGACTAACACCATTCTGAAATCTTTCTTCTAATGAATACTAATTGACTAATTAGCTGAAAGCCTTCTCATCGGTAACTCACTTCACTTAAAACTGTGGCAGCTACTTTCAAAGCGGTAAACTGGACTAACTGGCCAACGCGAGTCAGTATTTCTAAATACATTCATGTACTAAATGAATCAACTTTTTTTTTTGTTCAGGTTTTCAAGATATAAAGTACTTGTCTGATCCTAACAAATAGTCATTCTTTTAGCCGACAAGGAGCAAGACAAAAGTCACATCAAGCATTGATCCTGTTGAACCTTAAATGTTAAAACAATTTTTCTAAACTAAACTAAAATTGTCTAAAAATATTTTGAATTTATTTTCTCTTGCATCACCAAGTTGGCATATTAACAGTATTCAGTGTATGAATTGTCTTAGTTTCTTATGATTTTTACCATCTTGTGATGGTACATCACTGGAGAAAAATATCTGGAGAAAAATGACAGTATTGTTCATTTATTCAAATGTTTAAAATGATCAGTGTTTGTGTTTTTCATAAGCAACTTCTTGTGGTCATGTGAATGAATAATGACTGTCATGTCCCATCTTGTACCATCTCATAACAGTCTACATTGGTTTGTTTTAATCATGATCTTTCCCTAAAGTAGGAATACAAATGCTCCTATCTCAGAGTAGGACTTAAAAATTAAGAAGCTCCCTATATGGACTTTCAGCAAGTGGGATTACTCCTGGAAGAGAGTGTGATGTTGCTGTTTTACAACATTCAGAGCTGCAAAGTAGAAATTTTGTATTAGGTATTATAGTTTTCCTCTGGGTAAATTTTAGTAAACATTGGCAAAGCCACTCACATGGTTACTGAAAATGTATATTTACTTGGTAATTTGATACAGCTGTGTGAAATTACCCAGGTCAGCCCTATCCATCACATCAGTTTATGATTCCTGTAATAATGCTGTGTCATACACACGCATGCAGCAACGATGTTGCAAATCCTCCGTGCTCTGTGGCACATGTCTCTATAGAAAACACAAACTCTTCTCTTCCACTGTCCAAATGCCCTTTCAGCAACACCCTTTGTTAACTGGTGTTCCCTACAGAGGTGGGGGAAATCATTTCTGGAATGGCACTCAGTCTTGGAGAAAAACACCATAAAATATGAAAATATCTGTCAAATATTACTACCCTGCTATAATTAGAAATTAATAAATAATATACAAGAGGACATTAGATTTTACATTTTGTAATTAAGTGTGGTGTGGTGGTCATCAGCCAACATCTCTTCCATTAGTCAGTCATCAGCCATTGCTTTGTGGATTTACTACTGCAGAAACTGTTGGTTGGGTGTTTCTGCAGAGATGGCATGTGTTCTTTGATTCCCACACAAAGACAAACACAATAATTATTCAGTTTTTGTCAGAAATGCATCTTTTACAAAGCTCATTATCATCACACAATTGAAATCATCTCTCTATGAAGAATTTTTGGCCAGTTGGTTTGTATTTTCTTTTTTGAGATGCTTGATAATTACGAGCTCAGACCTTAACCTCTAGGGAGGGCAGATCAGAAAACTCCTCATATTGTTTTTGTTTGGTCATGCAGCTAATAAAATAAATACTGCTGTGTTTTCACCTAAGTTGTTTCAACTGAAAAGTACATTAATATATTGGTGTCGTGGACAACTCCAGCACTTTCAAGTTACTGAAGCAAGAATCAATGCAGTGCTGCTAACCATTTCTTAAAGTGATTGTTGTCTCTCCCCCCACCTCAAACCTCCTCTTCTTCTCTCCCAAGCCTATAATTACCTTTATCAGTTAACAGGACTAATTTATTTTGTCATGCCCCAATAAATACTTAACCCAAATAATATTATTCACACTCTGCGAGTCGGTCGGACTGCTTCATCGGCACGCCTGGGAGCTTCATTATCGGCCTGCTCAGCGCCAGGGGAGATGCTGCGATGCGTTGTGGGAGTGGGAAGTCAGGGTTACTGAAGTGAAAAAACCTTGGGCTGCCTCCTTTGGATAAACCAACGTATTCCCCCTCCCCAAGGGGCAGCAATCAATAGGTTACTGCAGGTCCCTGCACAGAAACTCTCCTCTCAGTCCCACTGCTGTTAAATACTGGGTGTCTTGGAAACAAACCTCACAGAGCTTTGCAAGATTTGAAGAATCACTTAGCTTCAGTTTGAAACCTTCTCAACTCAGGGACCAGATTATTGGTCTTAATATTCCTTCAACAGTGTTCAGTGCTAGGTTGAAAAATGCTAAATTTATATCAACTTTAAAACCAGGGGTGCACAATTGTCACCTTTCCGTGAAAATCTGTGTTTCGAATCCAAAATAGGTCATTTGTGTGATTTGTGTAGATCCAAGTTTTTGAAGAGAAAAAGAGAGAGCGAGAGAGAGAGGGAGATTCACTTCCCATTTATTCTCTATCTCGTTTGTGGACTTTGATGATGTAAAAAAAAATAGTGACAGCTGCATCTAACATATATGTTATAAATTGTCAGACTCATGAGCCAATGGGATTGTTTACAATGTGCGTGCTATGACACAGACCAGCTGCTGGACCTCACTGATTTTTTTGTTGTGACAGCCTCAGTGCAAACGTTGATGTAGGATAGCACAGAGGATGAATATTCATTAATGTTGATATGAGAGCCATGGGTAGCTGAATGTGTAAAAATACTCCTCTGTCTATAGGCTGGGGCCAGGAACAGGCACAGGTGGTCAAACTGCCCAAGTTGGGGGCAGGGAGTAGCCTTGTCTGAGTCCTTAATATTTGTATAAAGGTGGTCCAGGGTTTTTTGTCCCCTAGTGGGGCAGGATACATGTTGGTAGAATTTAGGTAATACAGTCCTGAGGTTTTTGTGGTTGAAATCACGTCCTATGATAAAGGCATTGTCTGGGTGTTTGGCCTGTTAGCTGCTTAAGTGCTACCTTAGCATTAGCATGTGGGGTGATGTACAAAGCGGTGATGGTAGTGGCTGTGAACTCCCTAGGCAATTAAAAAGGCTTGCATAGAATCAAGGTCAGCAGAGCAATGCCTCTCGGTGATCACTGTATTATTGCACAGAGAGAGTTATTGACATAAATATTCAAACCTCCTCCATAGATCTTGCCAGAGTCCACTGTCCTGTTGACATGGAAGGCTGTGTGGCCCGCTATTTCGATAACCGAGGCTGCTGAGCCAGCTCTCCATAAACACTAGCAGATAGCAGTTCTCCAGCCTTTTCTGAGAGAATAGCCTGAAATTTATTTAATTTTTTTTTTAATTTTAATTTTATTCCAGCAATTGGACATTAGCCAAGAAGATGCCAGGGAAGGAAACTTTGAAGCTAAGCTTAGCTTAGCATGTAGTCTGGCCCACTTCCCCCTCTCCTGTTTACGCTCCCGACAGGGCCTGTCTAATTAAAATGAATATAAGCTCACCTTCTCTTCTACAGCTGGTGAACTTAATCTTATAATCCTGACTCGTGATAGTTAGCATAATGAACTGATTATTGACAATAACATCTTAGTTTTATAAGACTACCTTTTTAATATCAGTTTGTATTAAAAATAACCATTTGCAGCAAATCGTATACTTGATAAGTAGGTTTAAAACCAAATAAGGGAGTTGCTCCTCGTAGAAACTGATAATGTGAAATAACTATGCCAGTAATGTAATACAAATGTTGAGCAAATAACTGAATTTTTTGCATATAATAACATTATTACATTGTCATTTTAATAGTGTTTTAATGTAAAATGTTAACGCACAACATTTTAATAACCCATAATATAATAATGATGTGCACTTATTATGTCATTTTTATTACATCATCAGCAGTTATCAGTTTCTACATTCCCTCTCAGCCAAAGTAAAATTTGCAAATCTGCATATGTTTCCCCTGGTAAAGCAAAATTTTAGGTTCAAAAGTTTAATTACAAGAGGTCATACAATTAGAAATCATACAAACATGTGGCTTCATCATTTGGCCAGATGCTTCAACATAAAGTCAACAAAAAATTCAGGAACATACATCTTTTTATTGTTACTTCTGTGGGATCAATAGGCATCAATGTTGGTAGGGTTTACTGTCACTCTCCTGCTGAGAACAAACATCTGGTTTGTTATGCAGCACATCCAATACCACCACAATGTGAACACCGTACAGCATAAATATGATATCTAGGATAAGAAGAAGCAGCAAGAATTTAGACTGCTTGAAATTCAATAAGTTAGAAAAAGAGACAGTCACTACCTGCACTAATAGTAGTTAAAGTGTTGAAAGGAAAAGTCTGAGTATAACATTATTATATATCATTGTATATTAATTGTTGATGCATTGATGTGTAATCAGAATTTTAATATTGCTGCTGGTCGAAGTGGAACAAATTTGTACTAATTTATTAGCATTCTGTCTTATAAACTAATCATACAGTGCCTACACAAGTATCCACCATACTCAGAAGTTTTTAGGTTTTTATGTTTTTTACAACATTAAATCAAAGTAGATTTAATGTGTTTTTTTTCACATCAATACAAAAAAGACATTTTAACATCAAAGTGAAAGCAGATCTCTACTAATTTATCTAAATTAGTTACAAATATAAAGTGCTTAATACTTGTACTAAATACTTACCACCTGTAATAGGACACACCATCGTCACGTCATCGTCTTGTCTTTTGGTTTTGGAGGTCATGTAAATGTTAAATAGAGATCGCCTGTGTGTAGTCGAGGGAGTTCAGTTGATAGTATAAATACATCTCCTGTATATGTAGTTGAAAGGTCCAACTTTTGGTGAGTCAGTATTGTGACAAGACTTAAAACCATGAAGACAGAGGAATGCCCCAAGCAGCTCTGTGAAAAGGTGATTGAAAAGCACAAGTCAAGGGATGTATACATGAACATATCCGAATCACCTAACATCCCTTGAAGTACAGTTAAATCTATCTTTCAGAGAAGGAAAAAAATATCTCGCAGCTGTAAATCTGCAGCAGGCTGTCCTAAATAACCGAGTGACTGTATAATGAGACTAGTGAGGACGGACACCAAGAGACCTGTGACAACTCTGAAGGAGTTTCAAGCTTCAGGGGCTTAGATTGGAAAGACTGCATACAACAGTTGGCCCGGGTGCTTCACCAGTTGCAGTTTTATGGGAGAGAAAGGCACTCTTACAAAACCTCACAACGTCTCGGCTACAGTTTGCCAGAAGGGATGTGGGAGGCTCTGATGTCAGCTGGAAGAAAGTTCTGTGTTCTGATGAAACCAAAATTTAGCTTTTTAGCTGTCATATTATGCAGCAAAATACAGGAAAATCTTGGAGGAAAACCTGGCGCAGTCTGCAAGAAAACAGTGACTTGAGAGAAAAACAACAATGCCAATGTCCTGGTATGGCTTTAGTCAGAGTCCTGATCTCAATCCAGTCAAGAATTTGTGGCCAGAAAACCTGGCAGAGCTTAAGCAGTTTTGCAAAGAAGAATTACTGTCCATTGTGCAAAGCTGATAAAGGCCTATCTATCGCAATCACTTTGTAGATTAGTGTCAAAAAAGGCAAAGTAAATCTACTTGGATTCAGTGTTGTTAAACAATAAAACCTTAAAACTTCTAAATAGGGCTGTGCGATATGACCAAAATCACATATCCCGATAATGATATATATCACAATATAGCACATTTCCTGTAAATTCAGTGAATTCCCCATCGACTGTTCATCTTTTGTACGGATTAAATTACTCTTCTTGGCTTTTTACTCGTGAAGCTTTTATTGCACTTACAGTAATGTAACAAGTATAGTTATCATCTACTCGAGTGCTTCACCTGGCTCACTCTTTCTCCTCTGTTGCTGCACACACAGCAGAACAGAGGTGACACTGAACCAGGTGAAGCCCTCGAGTTGACAAGTACACTCGTTACTCGTAAGCGTAATAAAAGCTTTGTGAGTAAAAAGCCAAGAAGAGTAATATATTAATGTAATCCTTGCAAAAGATGGACAGACTCCAAATGGCGAAAAATATTGCTGACTGAATACAGACTGCTTGTGTTTATGTTTGACAGTCTGGCAGTGTCCGTTTGTTGATGAAGAATCTGCAGATGACAGGGATGTTCAAGAAAAAAGCCATGAACCATGTGAACATAAATAAAAACATTTATGACAGTTGGTATGTTTTCTCCACAGCCACATCTATGTGATCCCGGCCTTCACCTGGATTCTAACTCTCGCTATCTTACTGGCCCACACAATCATTCAGCCAGTCACTTCAATGCTCACCCTGCTGAAAGGAATCCTGCTCGTTGTCACAGTAAGCGTTGTTCTTCTTTAATTTGTTTTGTTCTTGGTATTTTGTTTTTAGTATTTTCCTGCATAATTATTCAGCATCCCCAGTGATAAAGCCAGTGCTTGTTGGAAGGGGAAGCATCGTTCTAATCAGAACATAGCTATAGTAGAATACCAGGAATGGAAATAACAGTTGTAATGAATATTAATCTCATCCAATGATGTGTGTTGATGACTCAGACGCATATTCATTTCAGTGTTAGGTCACAATTTAAACTGATATTTGGGTGGGCACTGTTTCCTAGTGATTTAGTCAAGCTCTGGACCAGGATTGAGCACAAGAGTGCTAAAATGAAGACATGAAAAGTCTCATGTTGTTTAGTACAGTGGGTTCCATATAGCTGTGTGTGTGTATGTGCCACATCTTAAAATAATCATTTCATTTTTATTAATTCATCCGTTTTCACCCACAGAGTTTATTTTGTTGCATTTTAAAAAAACATTCATATTTTGAGTTGACTGTACTGTGTGATTCCCATTTCATCTCAACTACACACAAGAGTCAGAGTGAATAGAGATTTATGACCAGCCTTTCAGAACAGAAGAAGAATATGTCAAGGTTGCCCAGTAAGTGCTCTTCTCTTTGGTCTTAGCACAGAGGCTCTTTTTGAAAAGGTAAGATCGAATTCATGATGTATTGCTATACATCTCTATTATATATAGTTCAGTACCCTGCTTGATGATTTGTATTAGATAATGAGATGTGTCCAGATGCCATGAATGGATTTAGCAGCCATCAGATACATGTGTAGTGGATAACATACTTGAGTGGTCTGAGGGAATAAATCTTGAATAAATTGTGACATTATTGGAAGAAAGAAAAAACTCTAAGTGGACCACTCCTTTACAACCAGTTAATACAATTTTCTTGATCGTAGACAGACTTAACACGCAGTTAACATCTGTTCTTGGGGTGGGTGGATATGCGCATTACTGCAATTGACTGTGAATAAATCTGTAAAACTAGAAAAGCTGATAAAAAGACTTACTGAAGTGGCATACAAATAGAGGGTAAAGCCGAGGGAAAAAGTGAGACATTGCTTTTATGGTCGAAAGAAAAATATGGAAAAAGAACAGGGGAGCAAGAGAGATACGGAGATCAAACTTTTATTGCTGTTGCCAGACTTCTGAGAAAATAAAACACTCAACATATTTTTTTTTCATGCTTTTTCTCTCTCCTCTGTAAAACGACGTTGACTCAAGTGTTTGTTTGTGTACAGTATTTGCTTTTTCAATGGTTTTGTACATTACTCTGTCACAGTATTTCAAGTGAGTTAAAACATACATACAGCATATTCAAAATGCTAAATATAACAGTAATTTAAGCATTACATAAAGCTTTTATTTCAAATATTCAATAGTCAACTTGTGTTCCTACCTGTGTAGCATTATTGTTGCTGCTGCATAATATCGGCTTAACTGAGTGCAGTGATGGAACTTATAGTTGATATCGCCAACATTAACACACTTGAGTACTATTGTCCCATTGTTACCTGTGCACATGTAGCTCAGGGTCCCAAAGAAGAGCAATTAAGAGGCAATTTACTTTTGGTGAGTGGGGAATTCACAGCAGCAATTTATAATCAAATGCACAACAACTTTGAAACTATAGCCAGTGCTTCCAATGATAAGATATATCTGAATGTGATATTTTGATCATGTCACTGCTTGGTCTCACTTGTAGAAGTCTAGCAGCTCATATTACTATTGATCTCTATAGAATATCCTAAAATAGTACTTCCCTTAAAAAAAAAGTAGAATTAGAAATATCACACCGCATTCAGTGGTTATCAATTGTGTAAACTAAATCATGTCATTTAAAATTTATTGTGGAGCCTTTTGCTCTCTTCCTATTTGATTAAAAAAGACTAAATAAATATATTTCAAGAGTCTCCTCTCACCTTCACGCTTCAGCTGTGTCTGTATTCACTCCCTAAAAGTTTACATCCTTTGGCCATTTTTGATGGATTTCATGTCATGCTATGACTGCTGTGTGAGGTTGCACTGGCAAAACGGATGCAAGTGTGTACACTTGTGGCCTCATGCAGAAGTTGTGGCGCTTATTGAGCTCCCACTGAGTGTGTGGTGGTTTTGCGCTTTTTCAGGTCAGTGCGTGCCATCATCAGGGAGTTTTTACAGCTCAGTAGGAGCTCTTAAAGTAAGTCTTTAGGCTGGGACCAGAGAACATTTAACACCTTTGCTGTTACATCTGCTGCTGGCAAATGGGAAATACACTGGGTTAGAGTCTGGCTGACACTTTCAATGACACTGCTAACACAATGTAAGAATACAGCCTGCCTATGATTATGCAACAACCTTATCACCAGACAAAAATGTTAATAGTGGACAATTCTGTAACACTCCAATTATATTTTTAGCTGGCTACCAGCATGGTTCTAGGGATGGCAATGTCTGTCAGTCGGTCCAACACTTTGGTCCAAACTGAAATATCTCAACAACTGTTGATTGGATTGCCATAAAATTTTGTGTAGACATTAATTTTCCCCAGAGGATGAATCCTATTGATATTGCGGATCCGCCAATCGTTCCTGTAGTGTCACCTGCAGGTCAATTTTCTTACTCATCTAGTGAAATATCTCAACATCTTCTAGATGGATTGGCACTAAATTTTGTGGAGACATTCATGGTTGAAATGCTGACCTGGTACTAGCCAGTCCACAGAAGCCCACAGGTTGTGAAACAACTTTCAGCAACTTTTGGATGGATTACGCGTTAATTTTGTCACTTAATGTTGACATTAAATGTAAATCTGAAGGTGTGGGATTGCCCAAAATGAATATAACTCATAACATAGAGATACTATACTTGTAACGTGAGTAATTATGTAACTTTATGGAAATTTGCCTTTAAAAATTTACTATAGTTTCCACAATCTCAAAGGACTTTAAGGTCAGTTTAAGGTCACAATGCAGCAAAATACCCAGTTTTTAATTTGTCGTAGATACAATCTAATGCATAAACCTAATGCCTTATACTTTTTTCTAGTGTGGAGAAATCCCTAATGCCTCTTTATAATTAAATAGACAATAACTTTTCAAAATTGGGGCCAGCAACTTTAAAATACCTTAATGTGTTATGTGCCATTTGTTATTGCTTGGTGTCTCAGTCTGAGAACTCTGTAACTCTTTCCATCTTCCTAAAACATTACTTGCTAACTGAAAAACTGAAACTGAAAAATTGTTTAGTCACTGGAAGAAATGCTTACACAGCTTTCCTTTTATTTTTTTCATATACTGGCCTTGCCTGTCTTTGACTTTGGCATTGTTGTTGCTGCTGACAGTTTGTCACAATTCTTTCATTACATAGAATCCTCCAAGGACAGAGCTTTCAGTTTTCTGGTATGCCCAACTTTGTTCCTCTGCTGCATATATACCATGATAGTTGTTCAGTCAAATCATTGACATATTGGCAGATGTTCAGATGCTATAGGGATTAGTACTAGAAGAGATTAATGTCAGTTTTATTTAGTTATATCCCACTGGCAGCAAGAGTCAGTCATGGCCTTTTTACTGTTACACAAGACAGTAGTTTGGCAGTTTGTGGTCTTTTGGGAGGAGCATCCAAACTGTCATTATAAAAAAGTACAACATTTAACACTAAGAAAAATTGTCTCAGTGAACCAACGTAGTGTATGCTTCTCTGAAGGATAGATTCACTGTTTATCAAGCTAAACTATATAGCTTACCTATAAAGTATGTTTCCCATCCTTTATGATCAACCTGTGGCAGCTTCTTAAAGTCCAGCGTGGCAAGCCAGGATAAATACTGAAAATTTTAATGATTTTATTACTAAGTTTTGCTTTTTTGCACTGCTTGTGCTTGTTCAATAGTTGATGAGGTTTTAAGAGAGTTTCATGTTGTTCGTTTTAATAGTCCTCTAGGACTCTCTGACAGAAACAGTGTGTTAAGTAGCCAGAAGGATGAATTTATTATCTTTTGTCCTAATGTGTCTAATCATAGTACTACTCAAAAAGAGGTTGAAAGGAAGATAATCCCTCTCTACTCTGTTTCATTCATTCATCAAATGGATCAAATTCTGAAACGTTGTATCCACCGTTTTACAGCTGCTCCTTTGACCACTAGTCACACACCGGCACACTTCTGGGGGCTTGAGTAAACAGCGCTAACGAGGGCGCTGCTTTTAAATGTCATCGACCCAAGACAAGCGTGTTGTCAGTTAAAGACACACCTTCAAGCTAGTATCCCTGTTGTAATGGAGATGAAAATCCCAGCCCCACCTCTGGCCCTGCGACAAACCTAGGGCCCATTCCCAGCTTCGTTCCCTGTGGACAGTGTCCCACCCCCAGTGGCAATCCTGGCAGCAAAACACATTTGAAACTGTTTTGTACACATAATGTAAATCACAGTGTGTTCTTTCCATCAGAATATCAAAAACTAACCCGTAGGAATTAACTTTTTGAGCTCTGGACCCGTATTTATCAAAACTGCTAGAAGTACATTTTTGTGGAAGTGGAAGATAAAAGTAAAAATCCTTCACCTTTATTCCTACTCGCAAACTTAACAATGAAAGCTATTTGTCAAATTTGTTTCAAATTAAAATGCTCTAAGGAAAGCTCCAGAGGGCTCTGAACTTGGTTAAGAGTACATCATAGATAGCTGTGTTACAATACACACCTTCTGAGACATCATGGACTAGTAAAAAATAAGAAAAATAATAAAAAAGTCGTTATAAATGTATTAGATTGTTGTTTGTTTCACATGTTAATTGTTACTGGAGGTACACACAAAGAGGATAAACTTAAAACTTTTTTTTCCCCAAAAAATATCACTGAGTAAAATTTAAAATAAATACTGTGGCAGACGTATGGTAAACCCTTGTCTCTGATTGGTTACTCCTGCTCAGAGTATACATTTCATTACTCATATGATCACTGGAGAGCTGCTCTTAGTGTGAGTGAGCAGTGAGTGCTCTGTCTGTGTCTCTACACTGGAGGTGTTCAGGAACCGTGTTAAGCCTTCAAACAGTTATAATCCTTTAAACGCATTACTCTGTAGTTTCAACTGGACTACCAGGATCATATGTCTTTATTTCACTCTAACCAACACGCCCCCCCACAAATACAGCTCTGTTTGAACACAGGACTGATTTCGGTCTGAACGTAGCCATAGTCTTACACTTCTCAGAAAGAAGTTGCTTGATAAATATATTTCATGGATCACACTCAGGGAAGAACTTTGCTCATACGGCTCTTATGAGTATTCATAAGTTAAATTCTTAGAGATTTGATAAATATGAGCCCTGACCCTCACTGTCATACATACACTCACACACACAGGTGTATAGTATTTAGCTAATTAGACTTCTCCGAAGTCAAATGTTGGTTTCTACTCACCAATTTCCTTACTACTACTGAAAACAGTTGTTTTCCAGAACCCGAAAGATTGGACTCCAGTCAGTATTCTTTATCAGTACACTGGTCTCACATTTGGAGCTGGCTGGCATGAGTCCTCTAGGCTCTCTGATATGTAAAGAAGCACTGTCTTTCTTTTGAAAAGGGTGCCTTTTCTAGCTTACAGAAAATCAATGCAAAAATGCATGTTTTAACTCACAACCTGGCCTAACCAGGTGTCTATGAACATGCGTGTTTGACAGAGAGAATGACAGTCAGCAACAGTTCAGTTTGACACCATAGCAGCCCGTAATTGTTCATAAGCGTAGCATCAGCACAGTTGGGAGTCCATTTGACAATTTCACCATCATTAAGTCTTGATGAACACACAATATCAAACAAAGTCTACTCATAAAAAACAACTATGCTCTCACTTTCTCTTCAAGACACTGTGGATTGAAAATTATCCACCATGTAGTCTTTGCTTCAATTTTCACCTATCTTACTCCTCAAGTATGACTCAAACATCTGGAAACTTGAGGTGTTCCATTTTGGCTTACAATGTATATTGTGGCCAGTGCCTATCCTAATATGCCATAAACGGGATGACTGAATATATGTTGGGGCTTTGGGAGAATGGCTATCCATACACTACCACCACATAAGATCAATGACTTTGTCTCTCCAGAGGAGGAGGCAGCCAGTGGAACCTTTATGACTCCCTAAAGGATATTCTGTCCTTGAAGAACAATGGATAAATTGGACAGATTGATTTTTGATTGCCCAGATAAGACACACACACCCTTAAAACACCATAAATGCTGTCACACACAAACACAAACACACAGTTGTCCATCCTTGCCTGAACATAAAAAGTGAGTCTGTGTCACAGAGGTGTTTGTTTGATCCTGCAGTCACCTCTGGGGCATAGTTTTAGAAGGACGTAGACAAAATAATCTGAACACCTCATAAAAACCAACAAATGACGCTGACTGGTTTTGTTTTGGTTAGGTTGTTGTTTCATTTATGCCCTATAGATGGAGACATTTACACAGAAACTCAATTACACATGTATCTGAATGCACACACACACACACACACACATACACATACAGTATAAGAAAAATGTGTCCTAGAGCCCCAAACAGGGGGAGGTATTAAGATTTAGAGGTTCAGGACTGGAGCAGGGCACCGAGAGCCATTCCCTCTACTCTGCATCAATATGAAAGAGAGCCAGGCAGGCAAGGCCAACTGCACCAGAATAAAACACACTATCATCAAGCACCAGCCATTTATGGCCCAGCAAATGTGATTTTTCTCTTTATGGCTGAAATATTAATGTTTCCATCTTGGTATACTTCGAAAGAAAACAGCAGTTTCCAGACCCTGAGCTGCCAAGAGGGGGGTCAGAGAGAAAGCGACAAAGGGAATTTAATAAGTGATGCCATGGCAAATAAAAAGGTGGGGAAAGTATGACCTTCAGTCAGTGACTACTGTAAGGCATCAAAGCCAATGTAATGTGGATTATTTTAATGTAATTTGTGCCTTTACTGAAAAAGCACTTTATGTCTATTCTATTAAAATACTCTACAGTATATATAACTTGAATTATTTGGGTCTAAAACTATTCATTATGGAAGCCAAAAAATACATAAAACAGTGTTCAGAGTATGTAATGAGCTATACATCGCTTAGCTAGAACACAGCTAGAGCTAAAGATTAGCTGTTTAATCAATTACTTGATTAAGAGAAAATGAATTGTCAACAATTGTGACAATCAATTATTCATTCAGGTCATTTATCAGGAAACAAGACCAAGAGTCTACAGCCATGCTAGGGGCTCTGTAAGACTGTACTTCAGTTAGTTAGCATTAGCAGGTATAATGTTAACCATGTTCACCATTTTGGTTTATTGTGTTATCATTTAATTAGCACTAAACAGTACTAAAAGTACAGTTCAGACCAATGGGAATGTCATTAGTTTTGCAGTGTTTGGTCATAAAGCAAGTGTTCATCACATGATTCAAACTCATTGTTGTGCTAGAGGAAAAATCAGAGGATCACCAAAGTCATCTGAATACATCATCTGGGAACCATTAATGTCTGTACCAAATGTGCCAATCCCACAAGGAGATGTTGAGATATATCAGGAAAAGTAAGAAGATCCAATCAAAGTCCTAATATGTCTTCTGTGGACCTTGTAATCTTTTGTAAATTTCATGGCAATCCATCTGACTGCTGTTGTGATATTTTACTCTGAACTACAAATGCGAACTTCATGATTGCACTAGAGTAAGTCATGGGTTCACTAAAATTAGTAGGATTCATCCCATGTATGGATGTGTATACAAAATTTCATGGCAATCCATCCAATAGTTGTTGAGGTATGTCAGTCTGTACAGAAAATGGTGGACTGACTGACAGACCAACATTACCATCCCTGGAGCCATGCTGCTAGTATTGCTAAAATGCTAAAGATTCACTAGTTCTGTCCTCTGAAATGTGAAGATCCGCTGCTTCCCCTTTTTAGACTGTTATTGGACAAAAAAAGACATTTGAAGATGTCAGTTTGGGCTTTGAGGGACTGTTGACATTTTATAGACTAAACAATCAGTCAAGAAAATAACAGATTAATTGACAAGAAAATAATATTGTCTAGATTGTCTGCACAGTTCAGTAGTTGCATGCACAGAAAAACTAGTCATTCCCAGACACAACCAATCAACTTTTTGTTGCACTTAATAGAGATTGATATTTCCTGGGAAATAGGATTGGGCCACTTTAGTTTTTAATATTCCTTAAAGAAAAGCCACAGTATTTTTGTTATTTTGAATTTAAAACAGCAAAAACATTGTCTTTCAGCTGTCTATCCCTGTAGTTTTAATATTGCTTAACTGGACCCAAGTACAGAAAACACACCACACAGGAAATTTCTGACTTCAAAACAACCTGATATTTCTTTTGTTTTCTGAAGTCACCACAAAAAGAAAAAAGAAAGAGAAAAAAGAAAATCTACTGCTAGGATGGACAGAATGGAATGGAATGCCATGAAGGACATTACTGTTTTTCTACATAAGTGAGTCACATTTTTTCAGTGTAGAATTACTACATTATATCATGTTGGCCTACATACAAATAGAGAGGGTTCTTGTTCCAGACAGACTTCCCTTCCTGAAACAGCCAAGGTTCTGTGGTGCTGTTATATGAAGCATTCAGGCAGTTGTAACACCTGTGTTGAGTTAAGAAATACAATTTCTGTGAAAAGAGGAGGTGATCAGAGATGTCCCCTCTTCTCAAACACATGATGGTTTTTCTAGCCACGGTGATATCATCCTCCCAACTATCTTGTTATCCAGCCCAGTATCCACTGGAATCACAGCCATCTTTGATGATTCAAAACCTCACAATTTTAGTCCAATGTTATTGTTCAGCACCAATGTATAAAGTAGTGTGAGGTCTATGCAGTGAGGCAGAAAGTAAGGGTGGTGGATGGGTGTGTAGTATGACTTTCATGCAGGATATTGGAGTTGGTGTCCTGTCACTGACCTGCTATGCATTTTTTAAATTAAGGGTAACCACGATCTTTCCATAACTAAGTATTGCCTAACCTTAACTGTATCTCAACCACAGTTTATTTGCCTTAACCTTGATCTTTCCCTAACCCTTACCGCATCCCAGGTGCTATGCACAGATATTGTAGACAGCTTATATTAATATATATGTATACATATACATATACATATACATATATATACACACACACATATATATACATACATACATACATATATATATATATATATATATATATATATATATATATATACACACATTTTTTTAAAAATATGGAAATGGCTGTAAAAAAGAATTCACTGAATATAATCTGGAGTTTTGCAGAATTGTCCAATATCTGTGTTCTTGTCAGGTGATAAGGTTGTATTATCTTGCAAGGACAAAATATGTAATATATGATAATAAGTAAAATGAAATACCATGAGCTCACTGATCTAGAAGAACAGTAAAGCATTATGTCTGGAACATGCTTCTCTTGGCTGCAAATAGCTGAACATGTAAGATGGTAGTATATTTGTAAAAACATGAGTATTATTTTGAGTGACCTATAGTTACCCACAATACCCTTCTCTGTGTAAACCCACAGGCATTTACATATACAGTATGTATATAACATAATTCCAGTGCTATTCATTAACATTAAAATAATTCATTGTTACAGTTAACACCAAAAGAAGAGGAATACACCACCTGTACCTCCAAATTTGTGTTACTCCCATGTTGTGTCTTCTTAGCTTATGTGTTGGAAGGTACCTCTGACTGGGCTGCACTGCCAGTTTACAGAAAGTAAAAATTAATGTAACAAAATTCTGCTGCTGGCTACTTGGTTTACTGGTTGTTAAAGTATAACAGAGACATAACATGATTGCTTAGTTGCATACTGTGTTTGTTTATTTTTCTTTGTCACATTAAAAGTCAGAAAATGTATGGAAATGGTTTTTTCAGCATTTTCCAGGATTTCAGCACATTCTCAAAACGAAATCAGTGCTGGAGTCTCTTTGATTACCTCCCTTCTCAGGAGCATAATCCTAAATAAAGCAGCCCATAATTTATTCCAATTTCCAAACACTGGCCTCAGGGAGATATTTCTCTTCTGCAAAAACACTTTGAGAAAGTGAAAATTAGATTGGTGCATCTAGGTCTTTTTAAGTCAAGTTTATGAAAAGGGAATGTGAAACCTTGGTAGTAAATAACTTATAATTTTGAGTGTTGTTTTGGCAAGAGTTAAATACTGTAACAGTTCACTGGAGATCTGTGACAGTGAAGGACAGACATGTAAGCAGCCTCCAGGGCAGTTTTCATGATTGGGATTGATTCTAGTGAGACTAAGGTCAATGTAAGCAACTTAATGGCTTTCAGACAGACACATCAGCAGTTTGTTTTCCTTCCAGGACACTAAAAGTGGAAACTATTCCTGTCACTGCCTCCCTTTACATGCCTTTAAGAGCAATCAATTATGTGTTTCCATTTTCTGACCAGACTGAAGTGTTTTCTCCAAAGTTCCAGTAGTTCTTTACATCATACCTACTATAGCAAATCAGACATTATGCATGTATATAACAATTTCATTTAGTGTACTTTTACTGTTACCAAGGATAGCATCTCCTTCTCAAAGGTCTCCAGATGTATTTGAAGACATGTAAAAATACTCTGCTATGACTAACTATTTACTCCAATATGGTTTCTCCACAAAAAAATTCAGTTACCTCCTTAAAAATTCAGAAGATAACACCCTTCTCCCTCATGGAAAATTCTAGAATCTATGAATATGTAAATATTTTTATTTCAAAAATGTAACTACTGATGCAAAATTTCTCCTATTTCACTGTCCGTTCTAAGAGTTTGTGCAATTGAGGCTTCAAGTTTCCACATAACACTTATGTAAGTTGCATACTGGACCACATTTGGCCCAAACTAGTTGTGATGTCATAAATAATGCTCATGCCTTAAACTCAGATTTAAGGTGAGCACAGAGAAACTTTCCTCCTTCAGCAGATGAATGTGAAAACAGCCTTTAAGAGTTTTAAACTCTAAGCTTCACTGTGCAGAATGATGTACGTGCAAACATTTAACTGAAGGAAGAAGAATAAAAACACATTTTGATTGGAGGAGGATTTTAAATGAAGTATAAAACTCCTGCAAAATAGTACATTTTGTGTATGTGTGAGAAATATTTTTATAGGTTGTGTAAAACTGATTTCAATTAATAAATGTTAAGTTTCCATCAAGAGAAAAATAATCAAAGCAACAGATGCAAATCTTTACTTCTGTTTTTCTCTCTCCTGGTCTCCTCTCTTCTCATCCCCTCTCATCATGTCCTTTTTGTCTCATATTTAGTCACATTACTTTGCCTGGAGCCAAGAGCTGTGAAATAAAATTGTGTGTGTATACACACACACACACACACACACACACACACACACACACACACACACACAGTATATAGTTTAACTATATATAAAACTATTATTTGTTTTATGAGGACAGGGGGGACCCCCCTGTACTAAGTCAGAGCCATTGATTGGCTTTATGTCTCCCAGCAACATCTTTTTTTATGAATTTATTCCATTTGACTTACTTAACTTTAATCAGTTTTATAGGCTGAAAGCTAAAACTATTCATTTAGTTTACATTAGATTTTAATTAGTCTTATATAATCTCAATGTAAAAAGCTAGCAACCAAAATCTGTCAGCTTGCTTGACAGCATCAGTCAAGTTCTTGCCAATTCCTAAAACGTTAGTGAGGCTACATGTTACATGACATCATGTGTCCTTGGTAACTAACTTTTCATCTTACCATTTTCTATCATCAATAATCATTTACCATCATTTGTCATTATCTGCTCCACTCACCACTGTCCTTCTTTCTTTTCTCTTCTTCCTTTTTTTTCTTTCTTTTTTCACTCCTGGATGGATAATTCCTCTCTCTTTTACACAGTCAATGCAAACAAACTTGCGCTGGTCACAGAGATGGCAATGAGATGGGGCCCCTTAGGGGGGGGTTTCCTAGTACTGGTTGTCGCTGCAATGGTGCCGCAGTTAAGGGGAATTCCCACATTTTGAGACAGTGTGTGTCAGCCCTCGGGGGCCACCTCATGCTGGGGGCCCCAAGCAGTTGCCTTGCCTGTTTATAAAATTTGCCTCTGCCCAGCAACTTTCTTTATTTAAAAAAAAGGATTGCTGGATGCAATAGCGTATTCAGCATATAGGGCAGGCCGGTGCTGCTCGTTCCCTCTCGTCTCTTCTCTCCTTTCATCTCCCCTTTTCATGTTTCCTGTTTTCTTGTTCCCTCTTGCCTCCTCTATTCTCCTTTTGTCTGCTCTCCACTAGTCTCAGCTCGTATCCTTTCGTCTCCAGTGCACTTGTCTCATCTATTTTTGTCTCCTCTCCTCTACTCTCATCGCATCTCATTTCCTCATCTCTCCTCTCTTCTCCACTTGTCTTGTCTCCTCTCCTTTTGTCTCCTTTCTTCTTGTCTCATGTTGTCTTGTCCCCTCTTGTCTTTTCTCCTCTCCTTTTGTCCCCTCTCCTCACCTCACCTCACCTCTCATCTCTATAATTTCATCCAAATCAATGTGCTGCTCAAGCAGCCCCCTGTTGGCCTGACATCTGACTGATTGCTTCACACAAAACCTCCAGTTAAATAAAATAACATTGGAGCCCAAATGAAGTTGATACACCTTGATAAGAACTCTATTAAGTCTTTGTGAAATAGGCCGGAATGAAGCTTTGGCCATTGCATCAACCCCCACATAGAAAGGTGAATGAACACACACACTCACTCGCGCACACACACACTCACACAAACACACACGCATGCTCACACACACTTTTAAATGAATCACACGCATCGAGTTGTGGAATTGTGTTGGGAGGTAGATTATTCATGGAGAATCGACTGCAATTTCACGGCTTTCTGGAAATAATTAGTGTGACATTTATTTAGGTTTTATAATTGGTTAAGACTCCAGACTCTCACCTCTAATAAAGTTGTCATTGAACCTTTAATGCTGGCTCCCAGTGACAGCAGGGGAATATTGCAGCCCGGTGCAAGGCGGCCAAATCATTTGGAAGAGGACAATGCAGTCAGGTTTATGGTGCGTGTGTGTGGTTAAGTAAAATGTGGTCCATTCTTCCTCCAAGCCCTAATGAAACTGCCCACCATGAGATGATGAGACAATTTCTCAAAGATTTTTAAAGAGGTCTAACTGAGGTTTCAGTCCATCTAAAAAGCATTAGTTGACAAACGGGAATTTACTCACGTCATTAGAACCAATCTTCTTTTCCTGTTTCTCATCTCTCCTTTCCTTTTCTTTTTTTCTGTCATTCCTCCTCATCCTCGCTGCCTTCATCCCTGTCAACACTTTCCTCACACTTCTCTCTGCGCTTCCTGGACTCATCTTTTTCTCCTCCTCAACACACATCTCCCCTCTTCTGTCTCAATTATTTGGCTTATTCACTCCACTCCTCTCTTGTGTTTTCCTACTTCACCTCAATTTTTTACCCCTGGCTGGAAAATAGTAAATATAAGTTTATCTTCATCTCCAGCATTTTCACATCTTTCTTTTTCCATTAGGAAAGAGACCAGAGTGTGTCTTAGTTGCACTAAGACACAAAGGTTACTCTATTTTCTGGGCACACATACACAGGGCTCACTTATCTCTCTAAATGTTGCACATTGGTTTGTGTCTACAGCGAGGTAGCTGAGTGGTCTCACCAAAGCATCCAGAGTGGATTTTGTCCCTCTCAACACAGATCTTTATCCCTTGTTCCCAGACTATTGACACTTTGCTTATAGATGCAGGTGGAAGTAGACAAGCCACCATTAATGCGGTGGCACCTCAGCGTATAACACTGTAATGTACTCAACTACATTTTGTCCAGTTTTAACAGATGCATAGACATCTGTCCTGCTCTGTGCTGTTACCAGCTGTTCCAACAAACAACAAACTGAAAGTAAAAGCCACAAGCCTCTGCTCCATGAAATCTATTTCACTTTCATAAATCTGCATTAAATCATCATGTTTCGTTGCATTCTGATCAACATGCTGACAAAGGACCAACAGAGACCGCTAAAGAAAGAGTGATCTGCCTAGATGGGGCCATTTCTTCTGATTACAATGCAAGATATCGTGGGGTTTGATGATTTAAATCATATGCTAGCAGGTAATTACTGAGCTACTCCAGTAATTTAAAGATCCCCTCCAGACATGTTAAGACATAAAAATACTCTGCTTGGAACAGCACTGCATGTTTGATATGTTTTTTTTCCACAAAAATGGTATAATTACCAAGTTAAAATCCTTAAAATGGCATCTCCCCCTTCTCTCAGTAAAAATTCCAGAATCTATGAATATGCAAATATATTTCATTTCATACCTGCTGGTAACTGCTGGACACAAGATGTCTCCTACCTCACTGTAAAGTTCATTCTCAGTGTTTGTGTACTGGAGTTTTTAAGTTTCAGCATCACACTTGCGTAAGTTTTATACTGGACCACAATAGGCTTTAAAACTAGTTGTGATGTCACAAATCATGCTGGTATTTTCAATGAGCATAGAGAAAGTTTACTCTTTCAGCAGATGAATGTTAAGCCTTCTAGTGTCAAACTCTGCACATACATCATTCTGCACAGTGAAGCTCAAACATTCAACTGTAGGAACAAAAAGAAAAACATATTTCTGTGTGGTGGGGGACTTGAATAGATTTCTCCACACAGTACTTTCAGATCCAGAATATAGAGGTTGCACGGTGGTACATCAACGTTTTATTTCCTCCAAGTGTCATAATTAACGTTAAACTGAATAACTTCCATATTAACACAGACTACCTTTATCTGTCAGAGGGGACATCTGTCAACTATAATTTCACACAAACATCTCTGCTTCAACTGTCAGTGTAAATGTGTTCAATTCCACTCTGACACTGCTGTAATAGCGATGGCGCTTGACAGCACAACACATAAATCAGCCGAATATGGCTGATGAAGGCATTTCTTCAGTGTCATGGTTGCAGGGTGAGAAACAAGACTCCTGCATGAATTATTTTGAGATCGAATTTCAGTAACCTAAACTAAATTCATGAATTTGAGGACTGATTATTTGGCAAGAAATAATTACAGCTGCAGTGTAATCTGGCAAGTCGTTTGTTGTGAGATTAAGTGCACATGAATGAGTAGGGGCAAATTTAAAGTGTTTTTGTTTAGGTGACGTTTGCAGCTAAATGGTCAAATACAAGATTCACAGAACCACCAGTTTACCTGCTACCAGTGGATTGAGAAACATAGCAGCAGTTAGGTGAAGTGAGTTTTGAAACAAGACAAAATTGAGTTTAAGCTGTCTAAATCACAGGCTAACAGGACAAACTTAATAAAAAAAATGTTTTTTCTGACCCTGCAGCTGTTGGTTTGTGTCTTTGTCTACTCTCTGCAAAACTGATTTCTTCTTTTACATTTCTGCCAACTTCCAGCCATTTGAAGCAGCTGTCAGTGTTTCACTACAGGGAGTTTTGTGCTGTATGTACATCTGAAAGTGAATCACAGGTGCAGGACAACAAGTCAAAGGAGATTAGATATGAAATAAATTAAAGCTGCACTTATATTTTACATTATATTTACATATTCTCATAATTTTTTAAAAATGTCATAAGTATTGACGAACCCATGGAGAATCGTCAGTTAGAGCTGAGAGGGACTGCAGAGCTCTCACCGCTCTCAGCAACCTTCATCTGTTTGAACTATAAAGGACATAATTATGTGATTAAGTCCCCATGCTGCAGCCCATGAAGTCCTGGCTCGTAAACGTCATGTAAAGCACGAGTGGAAAACTACAGATGTGTAAAACTACAAAACTTTTGATTTCAAATGGACTTTTCATAGGAGCTCAGTTGGTAGACTGTAGACTGTGGGACTGTCTAAGAACTTTTAAAGTTAATGAACCCATAATGGTTCCTTTCTGCTTTAATTGAATTTTGTCTTTTTCTTTTATGTCATGGTTTGTGCATTTGTCCCTAATCTAAAGTTAGATTGATATATGTAAATGTAATTTTGTTCCACAGGCTGATTGAGGGAAAACTTCAGCAGCTCCCAACTTGCCAACATGTCCATCACCTGCAGCAGTCACAATCCTCAATAAGACACCATCTAACATCCTCTTCTACTGTTTGTCTTAGATTGAAATGTACATGCATCTTTGCTGTTTTGTCCTGTGTTGTTTGTGTTGGTGTGGAGGATTTAATTACCTTCCCGCAAGACCTTCATCTTGATATTGACTTGACAGAATGAGTCTTACAATTGCTTTTGCTGTTGCAAACATCCTGTTACAGAAGACCTGTGTGTGTTTGTGTGTCTCAGGTGGCTGTGACATTTGCGGTGGGGTCAGAGGTCGGACTTCAGAGCAGCAGTGACTTCAGTCAGATGGGGAAACCTTTCCTAATGGGCACAGTAGCTCTGGGTGAGAATCAGCTTTGTACTTTCTTCCTTCCTGTCTTCATCTTTTCATCTTCCTGACCTTCTGAATTTCCTCTTTTTCCAGTCCATGCTCCTTCTTTTACAGAACTTCCTTTTTTTTTGGGCCAAGAGTACTGAAGGCCTGTGATGTTGCGCCTGCTACCTATAATTAGATTTGACCACCAGATTTGGAAAACAAATTGTTATGGTCACAGGAAAATGGCCAAAATATAGTGCTCTATTAGAAAATACAATGTGAAAAAGGTGCAGTGATAAGAAATAGCGTTGTGATGGAAATCTTGTCAAACACCCTGAAAATATTACCACTGACATTCAGTGGGATGTATGGCAATGTACCTTTTTAAAATATGTTGATTGTATGTATGTATTAATAATAAAAAACTGAGGGAAAACGCACACCTATTCCAGTGAGGTGGTTTCTTCTCCTTAGCCTTCATTTGTTGAAATAAATGCATCTGAGTAATGAGTGTGTGGATTTCCTATTTTTTATGAATAAAATATCATAATTACTGAGACAAGATAAATGTTACATCCCGCACATCTAAATAAAAAGTATTGTTCTAGAAAAAGAAAATAAAAACAACTTCATTCAAAACATTTCCTCTAATAATCATTTCGCTTTCATTGTCTATTTGTATTTATGCCCTCCAGAATAAAATTACAAACTTTCTTTTTTTCTTTTTTAGCCAAGAGTGCAACAACATTTAGGACAAGACAGCTACCCCCTTTCAAGTCAAGTCTTATTGTTTGTGGGCACATACACATAGTTCTAGCTATCTCACCCACAAGGCAACATCATTAGGACAAAATAAATGCATCACATCCTCAATATCAACATTACAGGAACAACATTTTGACTGTTTTATAAATCTAATCTGAAAAGCATCTGTCTTGTTGGAAGGATCTTAAATTGAAAAAAAGAATATTGAGACAAAAATCAAGCTACCCCTGCCACCAAGGAAGAGGTATATCAAACATTTCTCCCCAGTAGAATTGAGTTCGTAAGGAATATTAATTAAATCTTACTTAAATATACAGATGTGTGTTTATCACTGTATCTTTGGACAACTTGAACTGAACCTGCCTAAAGTATAGATATATTTAAGATATTTGACTTTTGTTTGTTTGCCTTTGACACAACATCATAAACGTTGATGGGAGGGATTGATAGAGGGTTTTCCTCTTTTCTCCCATTTCTCCTCATCCTCCCTTTTTTCGATACGAGCTGAGACTAGTGGAGAGCAGACAAAAGCAGAATAGCGGAGGCAAGAGGGAGCAGGAAAACAGGAAACATGAAAAGGGGAGATGAAAGGAGAGGAGAAGAGACGAGTACTTGCATTGAAAATTCACCTCACCAGTAATCCTTACAGTTGATGTCATACTTTCTTTTGCATAAAAACAGTCAGTGTACAATCTGTTAAGCTGCACAGACCTAAATAAGGCAACAAAAACTGAAATGAAAACTGATAGAGGTCTGAGATCCAGTCATTGTGTGCATGTGTGTTTTTCTGTGTGCTTTGTCATTCACACCACTAGCAAGTACTTTGGCTTCCTGAAGTCACTGCAACACATCAGCCGTGGCAGCATATTGGGTTATTGCTCTGTTTCATTAGCATTCCTGTGACAGCTCTGACTGTACTTCCTACCAGCTTTCATTACTTCACAGGGTCATTTGAACATGCAAACTGCCAGCGGTGACAGCTGCTTTGCAGTTTGTCATTGCTAGTTGCATAGAACAGCATAGAAAAACTTTAAATCATTTTCCTAAGATTGAAAAAGGATTGTGTTTACCTCAGAATTGCATTCTGGTCAGGTTTCAAAAGCTTCTAACAACATTCAGGCTATGATGGGACGCTAAAACTACTCACTGAAACCCAGACTAATACAATGCTTTTAGGTTTGTTTGCAGCTTCTTAAAGTAGAGTGAGACAGATTTCAATGCATCTTATGTAGACTGACACCTCAAATACGAATAAATAAAATGTCAGGACTGACCCCAGAGAAGGGGGTGAACTTTCATTTCAATGAATAACTGATAACTATTAGTACAGACCCAATAAACTGTAAAGTCATTTTAATCAAAACTTAAACCTGCGGTGTGGACCTTTTACATATAAATGAATGTCCACTACATTCAAGCCCTTGCCAAACAAGTTCACACAATGCTGATTAAGCCTATCACGGCCAGATAAATCTGTCTGTATTTCACAATATACAGAGTTTTTAAATCTCATGTTGGGAGGGACTTTCCTGTGCTGACTGTTTGAATGCACACCCAGAGACTTCCGCTGGCCAAGCTGGCTAACTTCTAGTTAGTCCTCTGCTAACTTGAATGGGGATAAAATAATTGAATTGTGCAGCTCTTCTAGACTTTCCAAATGTTATTGGACCAAATTTCAGTGAGTGATTGTGTGCGCGTGGTTGGAGAGGAGTATTACCCATAGAGTCCAGTAGAGGGCTCCACCTGTGCTTATAGAACTGGGGTTACAATATCGTAACCTTTGTTCTTTCTAACTCCACACCCCACATTTTTTTCACTTTCAAACTTGCAGCCCCATCTGATGCTGCCTCAAGTGACATCACTTGAGGCAATTTATCAGATTTCACACAGCTCCCTCTGGAGACACAAACTATTTTCAAATATGCAGTAGTACTCTCCAACACCTGGAAACACACTTGTTGTTTTGCAAACTCCAGTCAGATTGTGGATTCAGGCTTCTTAAAAGAAGGCACACAACACCTGTAGACTGGAGATGAAGAAATGGTACAGAGTAGAAAGTGAAAACTCTTAATTTGTCCATTATATGTAGGCGTTGGACAATCTGACCTAAAATCTGTATATATTCCAATAATTTGTCATATTTACTTTAATGATACAAATTAACAGTAACTTCTCTGTAACTATATGACTGCATTATGTTTTCTCGCTTGTTGGCTCACTTCCGATATGATTCATGATCCACCCACTGGTCATTTATTTATTGAAAATTGTAATGTGAATACATTTAGGTCATTTTTATATTGTTTAGGTAAGAGATTCATAATGTCAATAATTTGATAAAAGAAGTTTATTCTCCAGTCATAGTGTGCCTGAACCATCATGAAGCACATCAAACAGCAACTTGACATTCTGTTCACTGAGGCACCGCGTCATTGTTAGAATCTTGGTTGATTATCATGTTATCACTGTGGTTGGGACTCTACCTAATTATATTATATATGGACACTAAGAACACACACTGCTGTGCTGCAACAGAGTGAAATAATGTTAGGAGCCATAAAAGAAAGCCTAAGATGGATGTAGCATATGAAGATATCAAAAATCATATTTGTCTGCATGCAGTAAAATAAAAATGGCAAATATCACACTGTCTGTGGGATTGACTTGTTGTTGCGTTTTGTCTCAACAGGAGGGATTGTAAACGTGATGCCTCTGCTTTTCTCACAGATCTCACACAACAAAACACAGGTAATTCTAGTCTTTCACTACATCCTGCACTGCCTGCTTGTCTGTAGACTCAATGTACTAAATTGAGAAATGGCCTATGAGCCACTGTCTTCACCATCCCTGCTGAGGTTTCCTGCTGGCTGAGTCAGTCTTTATTGTGAAGGCACAAACTTTTTGCAACTTGCACCTCTAAAAAGTGCAATTATTTTGTGAAAGTATATAAAAGTCAGTATTTATCAAAATTAAAAATAACAAAAAAAGTAAAATACAGGCAAAAGGTATCCATAACCACATTGTTGACAAATAGGCTGCAACTGTGTCTTCTATATGCATGTTAAAGACATTGATTGTAGGCAAGGACTCTTCCAAACAACCTTAAATTAACAGCATAGAAAGCATTTTATAGAAACACACAGTTTGCCAACACTTATTTAACAAAGAAAATAAGAAGAAGCAAATAATTAGTCAATTAATCAATGAGCCAGTCAAAAAAATTATTAATCTGCAACAATTTTTTATAATCAATAAATCAAAATTTTTCAAGCAAATATGCTGATTTGCTGCAATTTAAAGATGTCACCTTTGACTGTCAGAAACTTTGATGGGCATTTTTCAATATTTTAATTCAATAATAATTGGCAGATTGCATAATGGAAATAATCTTAGCCCTAAAATTAAGCCCAAAACTCGAGGTACATTAAATAAAACAACATAATCTGATGACTGAAGAACAAGCCTCTTGAAGATGTGCCTCTTCTGAAGCACTTCCAGTGGACAGCCGTCGGAGACATAACACAACCAAGCCATGTCTGAAGGACATTGTAAGTTAGGCACTGTTTCTGCTTCTAAGACATAGAAGTACCCTGATGTTTATGTCCTCCTGACAAACTGTCACTGACAGCCAGCCTGTGTCTCATTTCTCACTGTCTTTTGTCAGAATAACATACTCTGCCTCATATATAAATAACCACCTACATCTGACTTTGCTAAAACAACTCCAAATGTACATGATTTATATTTTTTGACATCGTTGTCCCCAGTGTCTTTGAAGATGGGTATTTTGCATTAATCACAGATATTTTGCATTAATCATACAGAGACAACGTCAGGCCTAGTCACTGAAAAGCCTTTAAGGGTTCTCTCCAGCACTGTTTAGGTGTGTAAGTGCACAAATGTGTGGATGCAAGTGGTGGGTGCAGCCTGTAGTATTGTGTGTGCTGTTAAGAATATATTATTTTTTACTGACTTTCATTGTAATTGTCTTGGGATTATATGATCCTATTGTGTCGTTGCAAAATTCTTCTGTAACCCTGCCTGAGCTGGTCACATGTATTGTATCTTCTTTCAGATCTTGTGGTTTCGGAGAGCAGTTCTTGGAGGCTTGACAACCTGCACCGTGCTCAACATCCTCTGGTAAGCACATTAATCTCTCACTGTCCTGCTCTTCAAAAATGTTACATATACGATGAAAAAACACTTTAGGCCATACTGTCCAGCCCAAACACATACATAACATTGTTTTATACATTTTGTATCATGGCAGAGGCCTCTCCCCCAGGAGAGCATCTGGTATATTGTCTCCCAGGGTAAGCACCACATGACAGCAGGCTATTTCTGTGAACGATGGCCACAACCTCTCCCCAAGAAGAAGGTCAGGGATTATGGAGGCAGAAAAATCGGGTGGGAGGGGGGGGGGGGGCGTGAATTTGTTAAGGCCACAGTAATTATTAGGTTTAAGGTTGTTTCAGCCATCATAGAAAGTGCTTGATTGTTCAATGTGTAAAAATATTTGTTGTTGTCTGTAATGTAGTTTTAATATCAATACTTTATACAATACTTTTGGGAACAGCAGTAGAGGTTGTCTTAAAAGTAAGGTTTTATTGGGCAATTCTATCAGGAATACAAATCTTGCTCACACTAAGAACTGTTGTAACAATAGGACTGTGTATGAAATGTCCATGAGTTAAAAACAGTAGGTAACAGTAGGTGGATTCATGGATAGCAGATGGGCCTGGTTGGGATGAAGACTTAAGTCTGACCAGAGAGTATGACTGGGCTAAAAAGTATCATTTGAGCCAGATGTGCAAATTCAGAAAGTGCAGCTTGTATAAACTGATATGTGACAGACTATGATCCTCTAATCATGAGCCTTGTGGTCAGATGATCACATGTCCTAACATTAATGCTGGACCATCTGGGAGGCAGAGACTGTTGACATCGACTCAGGAGGCAGGACCCTCTGAGAGGTTCAGCAGAGGTTTTAGGAGAGTGGCAGTAACAGCAGCAGCCAGGAGCATTGAGCAAATCTGGTCCAGAGAGAAAGGAGGCCATCTGGCATAACAACCGTCCGCAGAGGACTCCAGATGCACCACAGGGCACAGACCATCCAGGACCTCTTGAAACCTATTTTGCAGCTGAAGACTCCGACAGCTTGATCTGATCGCAGCCACTCTAGTCAATGCTTGTGATCCCATCAGACGCGCCGCAGCATGTTTCAGAAGCATCCCAGAAGTGGCTCCTCGCTCTGCTCTGCTAAACATACGAGCCTAGTCTATTTTTGACGGAAGCCACGTCAAGCTGCACGGATCAGATGAGTCAGGCAGGAAGTCGCACACAGGAAAGACATAGAGCATCTGGTCAATTTTCAAAATAAAACCCTGTGCAGACACCCGATCATATATCATATCACTACATCAACATTACGTCGTAACTGGTGGCACCAGGCCAGAAGTCAACCGGTCAGAGGATATTTGTCACCATGGCCAACGAGAGATTAATCTCGGAAGTGGAAAATTACAAGATTTTATGACTCCACTGCTGCCATGACTGCCCCAGTCCCTGGCTTCCTTTCCAGGTAGAGGGGTAGCTCTCTTCTCTCTGGCACTGCCAGATCAAAACACTCTGAATCTGAAACTCCCGGTGGGTTATAACGCTGTGCGGAAGATGGAACAAAACCATGTTACAGCCGGTACGCGATGCAGCCATGCCCAATGGAATCTAGGTGTGAGGCTTAGGGGGAACATTACACGCACCTACACCTACCTGCAACGTTAGTTTATTTGGTTGCACTGTTAACAGATAGACCAGCAGCTCTACTGTTGTATGTCTGATAAAGTAGCACCTCTAATATTGTTTGATGTAGTATTAAACCACATTTGCAGACACCACCAATTAATTATACCATAGAGATCCCCTCCAGACAAATTCAGTATATAAAATACTCTACTTTGAATAATAATTTGTGTCTAATATGGTTTTTCCACAAAAAAGTTCAATTATCTCATCAAAATCCTGAAAATGACATCTCCTCCTTCTCCCTCATTATAAATTCCAGAATTGATGAATATGTAAATTGTTCATTTCAAAAGTTTAACTGCTGGATACAAGATGTCTTCTACTTCACTCCACAGTCCATGCTTAGTGTTTGTGCACTGGAGGCTTTAAGTTTCCACATCACACTTGTGTAAGTTGCATACTGGACTGTGACTGGCTCCAAACTAGGTGTGATGTCACAAATCATGCTGATAGATACACTCCTTAAACTCAGATTTTTAGTTAGCACAGAGAAAGTTTCCATTTTGAGCAGATGAATGTGAAAACAACCTTCTATTGTCAAACTTTATAAATAAATTTGACTTGACTTTGACTTGGTGTACTTCACTTCAGCTTCTGGCAAAACAACTTACAGCAGCTCCACACAATAAGTCTCTCTCCTCTGGGATACTTCTCTGAGATTTATGAGCTTCAGGCTGCATTTTTTTGTTTTGTGTCCAACCTACACACCAGATTCTGAAAGCAGTGTTGTGTGGCAAAGCAATACTCTTTAATGGCAGGTTTTTTCACAGGGGAGCTCCATTTATTGATTCATGATAACATTTCAGTTTTCTCAGTGCTCAGTAAACAGGCCTCACTTTATCCCACCACTTATACAGAGGCCCTTTGGTCAACACGATCACTGCAAAACCCAAAATCAACTTTTGCTTTTTTTTTCCTTTCATTGTTTAGTAAATGTATAGTAAGAAAATATGAGTCTTATTGTCAACAGAGTGTTCTATTTTACATGGCATTTGCCTTTTAACCTGGCTCTGTGTTTAACCCCACATCCTTGTGGATCCATACATCAAAAATTGCGTAATGCACCATCATGAAAGGTGGGGTGCCATAGCCACTGCATCCCCCTTCATTTATTGTTTAGGATGGCTTTGTTCATTCAACACACCACCCAGCAGAACCTCTCATACTGTGGTCTCCTGGCTATTGCAGATCCTCATCAGGCATGATGCTTGCACTTGAGGCCACATCATACATACCTCATATACACATCATATGCCCAGGTTTTAAAATCAGCCATATCAGGCCCTCTGAATGATCTGGCATATGCAGCACCAGGATTACTATGCTCATGCTGAGACCTTGATCATCCCAGTGAACTCTTAGACAAAATTTCAAAAAACAGTAATTTATGTGGAAGTGCTGGATTCACTCCTGGAGGCAAAGTTAATTCATGTTCATTTTCAGTGAACTTTGACACACAAATTTGTGCTGTTGAGAGCTGGTGTAACAAAAATAGAGGAAGCCATCATATTAGCTATGTCTCACCATTCAGTTTTTTACAAGCTTGGTCTGAGATACAGCATCAAGAGCTTTCTTCTTTGTATCAAAAACTAAGCACAACAAATGGTAGCCATGGCATGACCCACAGTAGTCATTACCTCACCAAGCTTCCAGGACCAGGTATTTTGTGAAGAAGCACAAATCAGTTTTGTTTGTGCCATTGTCTGTTGTGACTGGGCTTACTAAACTCTGTGTGAGCTTTGTCAGAATGTCTGACAAGTGAAGAAAAGTGGTGGAATACCTATAACAAGAATTATCTCCTATCTCTGATAGCCCTGTTGACGATGGTCTCATTGTGTTGCTGGTGCTCCTGACTGTCGCTTAAAGCCTCCACAATAGAAGAGAGAATTACAGAAGATTGAGCTTATGTGTTGTGCAGCAGGGCAGTTTGGTAAACTGTCTGGTGCTGTTGCCACAGCCATTGAAAGAGTCACAACTCTTGCCATGTTTGGCAAGTTTGGTTAAGAATCGTCACCCTTCAGTGTTGTGACAGGGAAGTGTTGCAGGGAACTCTTCTCTGTGCTTCTTTGCCTGACACCTATGAGACATTCAAGCAGCTAAAAGAGAAGTGAGTAAGGCAGCAGTTCCCCACGGCCACAAACCTACCAGCCATCCCTGACCAGCTGTTGTCAGCCAAGCAAATTTCAGCCCTCAAGAGAAAGAAGAAAAGTTCTTTCATCTTCCCAGTAAGAAATGTCCTCTGCTGCACAGTCCTCATTCTTCTTCCTGGCAAATGCATTTTCCACTGAGGAGATGGGACCAGCTACCATCTTACTCTGTCCCTCTAGGCAGCAGACCAAGACATGCTGCCATCACTTAGTACTGTGTGGCTGTGTAGCCTCTCCATGGTAAATCCATCTGAGGCTAACCACTCTCTTATGATGGGCTTCAAAGAAGGACATTCAGGAAAATCTGCATGTTTTGCTGGTAGCTCCCAATCAATGGATGCCCCTCAGTGGAATTGATCTCTGCAGAGATTGACCCTTCAGCAGGCTTTATCTACTGTTTGTGTCAGGGTGTCTCTAAAGCTCTGTTGGGAATTCTAGTTGAAAGTCTACCATTTTCACCATTAGTCTGTACATTGCCCCATTTTCAAGTAGGTATTATCCACAATTACAAATTTGCCTCTTCTTCAGTCAGTGCATAGCATCACTAAAAGGACCCTGTATTGCATTTTCAAGAGACCTTGGTAAGTTAGGATGTAGACCAAAGTGGAACAGTTTGTCTTCTTGAGTTTGCAGAGTCTCATTGTTTGGGTTGTCTGCCATCCAATGTCAGCATTTTACAGTATACCTTATAGGAAACTCCTCTAACAAAGCGACCCATCCTTGTGATCTGTTCCACACAGCAAGTCTATACGGCCATGGTAGTGAAGCCTGTGTGAAACACAACTACCATTATTTGTTATAATTCTAGTTCTTTGAACATAGACAGAGCCCTCTAATTCTGCTGCTCTGCCACTACACTAGGCACTGAACTTGAGTGGATGCAGCACACTCCCTTTTTGGGTCCACTTCAAACAAAGTACTTCAATTATAGAACAGTATTTGAAACCCCTTTCTCCTCATACCCTTCTGATTGTGGAACTGGGGCTGCAATTTCTGTAACTTTTCAAAATTGGCAATCTGACAGGCACACCCACTTCATGCAGCAATTGGTCAGGTGTGCAGAAGTAAAAAAGCAGGCAGGATTTGAATTTCATACTCACTCTCTTTTCCATCCTCACTACCATCACACTATTCATATGTAAAAACAATTAAACTCCATGAATACATTTGAGGAGAGAATGAAAGTGTAACGTGATCCCCATTCGAATGATTATTGTGTCGCTCTTTCCGGATACACCATTTTAATTTAATTTCCTCCTTATTTCATAGACATCATTGAGATCCGGGTAAATTATGGCCACAAATTTACTACTACAGTATGTGATGTTTTCAAGAGTATAAGGGTGTAGAACCTATTTAAAGCAAATAAAAATAAAGCATGTAGTCATTCATGTCATTCTTTTCATCAAAACCTTTTATATCATCAGAGAGTTAATATATTAATATAAATATTACCTCAATTTAAATTTTAAAATCAAAGCCATAATAAAATAACTGAACTCAGAAGTTCATGTAATGGATTTGACTTGACACAAGTTGTTCTTCACAAAGACTACAGTTTGGCACTGTTTGTTATAAGTTGACTGAAATCAACAGAACTGACACTTTACAGATGCAAATCTCTCTCACCCATTGCTTTGTCTCACCACTCTCTCTTATCACACTACTTCTTTTTGGGGTCCCTGTTCCTGCTTGATGCCCTGGTAAGCAATTTCCTTTGCCTCCATTTTTCAGACCATAATTTTGATTGATAATTATCGTTGGGGACATAATTCTGTTGAGCCACCCAGCAGAATGAAAGACTAGTAGAATAAAATAGAAATGGTGTGTTGTTGGGTGCATTCAGGCGTAGCCACAACAAATGAATGGATAAATCTCTCAGAGCTGCACGGTGCACAGCCGACTCAAAGAGACCAACAGTCAATGCCGCACAGAGAGGAGAAAACTTGCTTGTCCGTGACTTGCTTTCTCTCTCCATGCAGTCTAACTTTATGGCCTCTGGTTTTCAACAAAGAACTTGTGATTCATCCTTTATTTCCCAGCCCGCTGTCTTTGTTTTTTGAAAACCTTCAAAGACTAGCTGTACCCTAAAGGATTATCAGGCTGATTTCCACAATACTTAAACACCTTGACAATCCAAGGGGAAATCCCCAGCTGAGGCTCGGTTGGGACTGTTGGTCAGCCATGATCATCTCTTATAATACATGTATCCAAGCTGCCTATTTTATACATTTGACATAGCAGACAATCTCCTTTGTGTAATCCATTGTGAACAGCTACAGATGAGATCCCAAAACACTGTGAAATCTTACATTATGTATGTGAAGCAATGAGTCTAGTTGAGATTTTGACCTTGGGAATAGTAGTTAACTAAACAATCTCTCCACAAGGTCCATTCAGTAGCCATCCTAGATTGTTTGATCATATCACACAATCTTCAGATTGAATTTTGTCCAGTTTTTTTAGGGAAATGTGGATGTTCAAATTTTCATTTTTGTGAGCATTTAAAATACTTTTCATCCGTGTTGGCCTAAACATCTAGATTGAAGGCCCTATTTTCCCTCAGGCACAAGGCCCTCACTGGTTCAAACAAAGTCTTTATGCAATTTTCCCAAGGGCACCAAAGGAGCACACTTGTGCCGACACATAATTAAAGAAAGATTCTTAACAATAATATAATCCACATGAGCCTAATCCAGTGATCCAGAGTTCAGAAATATGTTCTGTCAGATGAGAGTTTCCCACAACAACTTGTAGAATGTCATGTTTAATAAACAGCTGTAGTCATCACATAGCGCCAGGAATGATATATGTGTTTCATCTACAGTCTCTCATTTGAGAGAGGGACTGTGCATTAGTTTAGCAACGGATGGCACAGCAGAGGAAATTTCATTAATTATTTAAATCTTGCAAAACTGTTACTCACAGATTCCAAGTTTAACAATAAAATAATTTGAAGCAACGCAGCTGTCCTCAGGATGTGTCCTGAACTCAATCAAATCTGTCAATCTGACAGTTTTATTAAATAAATGTTTGAACTCAGTTTAGAGAATCAAAATATTTTTTCTGTCACGTCACAAGGATTAAATGAGTTTTCAGTTTTTCCACTTACAGTCAACCTCCACAGGAACAGTTTTCTTCTACTGTCATTGTACATCTTTAATACTGGGTATGTTCTTGTAGATGTTTTTAGAATTTGCTCAGTAAGTAAGCTGAAACTGTACTGTAAAAGGAAGCCTTGTTTGTTTCCGTGGTATTACCAAGCTCTTTCTATATAATTCTATATCTAAATGTTCTGACAGATGTGTTTAATTTAAGGATAGTGTAGTGTAGTAAAACACACTCTTAACTTCATTCCTGTACAGCAAATCTTTTGAATTTTAATTAGACCCGATGCATGAGTATATCTTTCCAGTGACTGCTGAGCCAGTTTAAAGCTAGATTATATTTTTCAGACTGATGGTCTGACAGCCAAAAAATGATGATGCCATATGAATATTGCACATTAAAGACATGTAGTTTACAGTTGGTAGGTCATATTTATTAGAGAGACTGGAGAGGTTCAGAGACAGCAAAAGGTATCACCTGCACAAAACTGTATAAGCAACTTGTGAATGTAAATGTGTTCTCAGCAATCAGGCATCCTGACATGACGACATTTCTGGTAACACATTAAAACATGTTTTTATATGGCATTTGTTTGATAATAGTGGGATGAATCCATCATGTTACTTTAGAAGAACAGCACAATTTGAAATTGCCAGCCAATTGAAACACAAAATTGTTGGATTGAATTTATAGCTGTCCAAAAACAAAACTGCTAACACTTAATTCAAAAGTATCTAGGAGTTCTGAATGGGTTTCTTGGGCCCATTGGAAAATAAGATTAATTTGACAGATTAATTATAGTATTACCTTTGCTTGTCTCATTAATTTTCCTATAAAATGGATTGTTAGCAGATATGTTCAGTTAACACACTTTTTTTTATTTGTAGCAATGACCTTCAACCTTTGCAGACTGACATAAAACATAATGACTTAAAGTTGCAATCGACATAACAGACAGTTATATAACATACTGTAGATTATGAGGTTATAAATTTAACAGGAGAGGACCCCTGTAGCAATGTGAAAGAATCAACTAAATGTAACAATGAAATTACCAAAGACAACATCTATTTCAAATGTTTTAAATAAATTATGCAGACACATTTGTAGAGAAGGCAGCAATCCTTTAAAATCTGTATTGAGGACAATTGCTAGTTCATTTTACATTCACTCCATCTACAAAGACAGGCATCTTTTGTATAAACCAAACTCTCAGGGAAAATATGTTACGGAGATCACTTGTATTTGATGCTTGCTTGATAATAAGCTAGCTTTTTTTACACATGATTTGATGCAAATGTAATGTATTCTTCAGGGAATTATTCCAGCATGAAAACGTGATGTTTTCACAAAGTAAACTCTGGGTTGTGTAAAATGGATTTGTGTTCATACTGCTGTTATGTTTTATGATAATAACTTTAGGTCATACCCAACTACATAATGGCACAAACACATAAATAAGGGTCTGACTAAGGCACAGAGGTATTTACTGCAGCAAATGGTACATATAATAATTCACTGTTTTTTAAATTATTTATTTTAAGCCTCACAACTGTGTTTTACATTAAAACTTAAAAAGACAAAGGGTTAAAGCAAATTCACATGAGAGAAAAAAGACCTAAAACCTAAAGCATTTATTGTATCCACTATTTGAGCAAACCACTAAACTTATACAGCCATTTTATTTAGCAGAATAGGCTTTGCTCTTGAGGTTGCTCCCTAAAGAATCCTTGCTGCAGTGACAGATTCAGCAGGGAGCACAACAAACCTCTGGGGCCATACAGCACTGAATCCAGCAGACACACAGCACTGAGAGATATTGTACACATGGTGTACAAGGAAATAGATGCCAATGTCAAGTATGGCAAAGGCAAACTAGAACAGGAGGAGGCTGTGGTGTTGGAGGGAGTAAATCATCATCACAATGGACAGTAGTGCCCAGATGTTGGGTGTAACAGTATAACCACATGCAGCAGTGTTATGTTTGGAGTGAAATCACCACCAAGAGTGAGACCATGTCTGTTTCTAAAGATCGACTCATTTTGTGATTCATTGCTCTGCCAGAACTAAGGGGATGATTCATCTCAGCTTGGTCTTGCTAATGAATGTGTAATTAATTCATGGTGGCCCATGTGAGGTTTTACAAGAAGTAAGTCTCTGTTTCCATGTCACGCTTGGGGGGGTTTCATCCTCTGAAAGGGCAGCCAGGCTTGGAAGTAAGAGTGCCATGCATCCAATGTCATGCAGTTTATTAAAAATGAACGGCACATTATCAAAGATTCTACATTACCTGCAGTGAGCACAACCCTTTCAGTGAAGATAACTGTAGCGTTAAGCAAGTTGTTCGGTCTCTTTAACAATCTCAGAATTAAAAAAGTGCCCTGGTGTAACTGAAAGGCAGTGAAATTCCTCACAGAATTATGTATGTTTTTGAAGGACTGAATATCATAGTCTAACAGTAAACAGTCCTCACCAAAAGTTTACAAAGATTAGTCTAATTGGCATGGTGGCAGTGGGTAGCACTGTCGCCTCAGAGCAAGAGGATTCTGGGTTAAAAGCCTTTCTGTGTGGAGTTTGTATGTTTTCCCCATGCCTGCATGGGTTTCCTCTGGGTGCTCTAGCTTCCTCCCACACACCAAAAGTTAGATTAATTCAGCTAATGGATGGATAGTCTCATTGGGGATTTTTTTTCAAAGAACAGCCCCCCTCCACCTTCCCTACACTTGGTACTTTCATCCATAAAAGGAGTCCATATAGCATTTAGTTTGGCAGTACTGTGGTCTAAACAAGAATGAATAGGTGAATAGGTAATCAGCTTAAATTAAACAATCCAAAATGTGTATGACTTTGTTCTAACACTGCAAACAAACAGCATTTTAATATTATTGTCACTATGACTTAAAAACCATTTTCAATTAGTGCACATTACCAAACAACACTTCAGTGCCAGCTACATGTAGATGTTAAAGCTGCTGTAGATATTGGCTATATTAGACTATTGCCTGTTAGCACATCCAACAAGCACTCATTATCCTTCATTTGGAGTCTCGTTTCTGGCCACCTGGTGAATGCAGGTCCACTTTTCACTCTTCTTGTAGCTCTGTTTTGGTCTCTACAGTATTTCTGAGAAAAATGTTTGGCTCTTGAGCAGCTAAATGCTCCTCTATGTTCACAGTTAGTTTCTGACTTTGTCTGCTGTCTGGTGCTGGGCAGGGAGTGTATAGTGGGTTTGTCAGAGATTTTTTTTTTTCTAAAAACAGCTGCCTGTCGCAGCCCGGAAACAAGCTTGATGAGAGTGGTGAGACTGAACAAAAACAGTAAACTTGTGGACTGTAAAACTAAAACAATTAGCTCAAAGATGCTGTAAAGCTTTGTAGAGTTGAGGGGAACTGCAGAAGCTGGTGATAATTCTCTATGGGTTCATCATTCATGGGTGACACTTTTGACATTATATGTAGTGATTTGATCCATTGTTAACATAAAAAATATTTAATAGTGCAGCATTGGGAGAAGTGGCAGTGGTGGCTAAGCAGATTATGAGTGTTTTACTGTAGATTAGAGGGCATGCTATATCATTGTGACATTAGCCAGTAAGCACTGGATGTCTTTCTACTGAGAACCTGAAGCTTGCTCTTGATACCCTAGTACCAATTAATTTCAAAAAAATTTCTAGAGATCTATCTTTTGTTTTTGTTCCTTGCACATCATGAAACTTATTCAATACCCAAAAGATATAGATAAAATCAGATGAACCGTGTGACTACATATCTTGGAAAAATGTGAAATTGCTTTTTGTGTCATCTAATGGGTCATGATACTGTATCTTCATGTGAACACAGAATAGCTATTAATGCTATTACTACTGCCTTATTGGCAGCTCTTTATTTTCAGTCTACATAGATAAGTCTCCATTTCTTAACCAAGTTAAAAAAGTAACCATTTAGGAGCTCCTAGAAGGCTTAGCTTTATAGTGAAACTCTCAAATTTATCCCCAAGATCTTATTAGGTCAGACACCGCTATAACAAAAATATTCCAAAATGTGGTTCTGTGATAAGGCATCACCAGTGGCTGTGAATATATAGTACAGTATATACTTTACAGTAATTGTTTTAATAACCGGCTGTAGCATATTAAATTGTAGAATATTTGATCGGCATATTTTGTCCCATGTCAGTTATTGTTATGCAAACCTGATGTGGATACAGTCAGTGATAGAGAGGATACTGACTTGTAGTGAAAATCACCTGGAACAGGCATATGAACAGCTGCATAACATGTGTGGAGGTACTGATGGTGAGTTACTAAGTGACATCTTGTTTATTCATGTGGTAATTTAGATCATTTAAATCTGTCATGAATGCTCTCTCTTTGTGTGCTTCAGGTGCTGGGCAGTGCTGGAAATTGTCCCTCAGACGTCGTTACCGGAGAGGCGGACGGTAGAAGAGATGACAACCCAGCAACCCAGCAGCCTGTCTGATCCTCATTCGTCAGTCTCCCCTCTGCTGTACTCCAACATCTCACTAGAGGAGTGAGTCTTTACTCTGGATGCTTTCCTCTCCTGTTTTGTGCCTTTCATTAGAACCAACAGTCCTCTGGCTACAGGCCTACTTTTGAATCCTCTAAGTTATTGCCTGGACATATTCTCTGACAGTAAAGTCACCTACAGCTGCATTCTTTAGTCTGCATTCAGTGGGCATTTTTTGTTTTTCATTTGTCACAACAGATGAACCAGGATTTATCACATAAGTGGCTTGTTTGATTCGTAGTAACCTGGCTTCAGTCTTACTGGGAATCTAAACTGTGTGAATATTTTCTGGTTAGTCTTGATAGTAAAGTGAATATCTTTGGGTTGTGGACAAAAAAGACATTTGAAGATGTCACCTTGGATTAATCAATAATGAAAATAATCCTTAGTTGCAGCCCTACGTGAGTGCCCTGTACTCACCATGCAGCCATCACTGACCTCAGAACCAGCTGTCTGTCAAAGAGACTTCTAAAAATGCTCTCTATGTGAACTGGTCTTTAAAGTCCAAAAAAATCACATTTCAGAACCTTTAACTGTAGCTGAGCATGATGGACCTTACTGTAATCCATGTCATAATTGTCCTTCTCCAGTGATCAGCTGTTAGTAGTTAGCTAGTATGCACAATAGCTTGTCTTTTAGGATTGTCACCTGTAGTGAGTATGGATTATGTTTTAATGAACCATGCCATCATTCTTTTAACTGAGGGCCAATGACTGTTTTACTATAAATATCTTAATGTAGTTATTTGGTGCTGAAGTTCAAATGGCATTACTATCACCTGAACAAATGAACTAAAACGAAAGAGTAAATACTCCAGAGGTCACATAAACCACCTCATGCTTGACGAGAGCGAACCCTTGCACGATCTTGGGCCAAGCCAAACCATTAATACTGGATCACGCAGACCACAATTTCAAGGCAATTCAATAGAAAATCCTAAGAACATTCTAAGAACTGATTTACACTCTTTTGTTAATCAACCAGTCTTCAGTCACTATATAATTGTGACAGTATAATTGTTTTTGCATTTTTCTGATGTGTCTAAAGGCCACACCTTAAAAATACAGAACAAGAGTTTATCAAAGCAACTATCCAAATTGTCCCCTGTGACCTGTATTATGAGTCATTGTCAAATAACATCCATCAATTTTCGGTCACTCCTTAAATAATTTGGCAGGCATGGAGCTCATTTTGAAATTACGTTGTCCACTTCCATTCTGAGCTCCTAAAAACAGCACCAGATTTCCATTTCTGTTAGCTTTTTGTCATCAGAATTATACAGTGTGCTATTCCGTTGACACTCAAAGGTGACAGTGATGATACATCAGCAGAGATTTGTGTGAATGTGCACAATTAACAGCTCTTGTACTGAATATGTAATTATTTCAAAGCATCTTTGAATTGGAATAGCTCCCTGGCTCAGGCCTTCCCTTTCCATTAAAACCTCCTTCATTTCACTGATTTGCAGAACAACCATTTTTCATTCTGATTGCTTGGCATGAATTTTTATTTCTGTGTTATTCTTTTACTCCCCCCTACCCATCACTGTTCATTGTTCATCTCTTTAAAAAGCAGAGCTGCTGTGACCCACATGGCTAAAACAACCTCAGGAACAGGTACTCTCTTCTCCCTGCTTGGCAGAGCTGTGGCTTCATAGACCAACATTGCCCCCTAGTGGAAAATGTATATTTTTATGATTTTCTTTAAAAAAAAAAAAAAAAAAGCATCTTTTAGCAGCGCATGGTTGTTAAACCCCAATCCTCTTACCTTGTTTTCCTCATGTGTTGAGTCCTTTCAAGCAGCTATGTGCTTTTAAAGCCATGTCAGGATGAAGGGGGTAATAACAAATATAAAAGTGAGGATGGGGGATACTCCAGCATCTCAGATGGCTTTGTGTGTTCTGTTACTGGGATCAGAAACAACAGTTTGCTTTTAGACAAGTTGCAGTTTGAAAAACACTTGGGATTTCTGGGGAATGTTACTTCTCAGGTAAAGGTGATTGGAGAGCAATTTAAGGTCTGGAAAAGTTTGGGAGTTGCAAAGGTATAAAAATATCTGGAGTACATCTGCTGTGTTAGGCTGTAAGAGTTTGGTCCAGGGGGCTCATTTATCGAAGTATGAGTGAAACAAGCTGTAAATGTTTGAGTAGAAACAGTTCATACAAACAAGAAAATAGGTATTTATCAAACATGTGTTTTTCAGTATGAATAATGTTATTTCTTACCTGATCTACATCCATCTGCTTGTGCATGCACACCCAACAGAATGCCATATATGGTCAGCCACATCCCTTTGAAAGTCCTACTAACTTCAATGTAGGGTGTCTTCCTCTCCACATGTGTCTTCCAAGACATATCATAACCGTACAGACAAAGAAAAGAACTTTACTACTTTACATCTGCTTCCCTATGAGATCATGTGAGGTGTCCATTGCTCCCTCTGGCACAATAATCTTAACAATATCCTGTAGTGTGTGATGTGCCATTATTTTCAAATCTTGTAGTGTGTGCTTATTTGAGATTAGAGAGAATATCTGTGAAGTTTCTCCTTATGTGCGTAATGCAACCTGATTTCAAAATTGTTTTGGATTTTAAAACTCCTGTAGTCTGAGCTCAGCTCTAGTTAAAAAATTAAAACAAATGGTATTGAAATATTATTTCATTATTAATGTCCTCTGGGACGATAGATGACAATCTTTAAATTATGCTTTCATGGTTGGCAGAGTTGCTTTTTGTACCTGTAATTTAGGGAGTGGGTTACCCAGGATTACACTCATGCATCAAAAGGTTTTTGGTAAATCTCAAGCACAAGCAGAAAGTGATAAATCAGATTCTATGCGTAGAAATTAGGGTACACATACAGTAATAATTGAGGCCCCAGGTCAGGTTTATGAGCAGAATACATATCAGAATAAGTGAAGTTGTCATCCATACCAGAGAGGTCTGAGACCAAGTCAACACCTGGGCAGTTTGAGGACTATTAGACAAGGATATACAGTATGTCCCAAAATGTAATTATTTAAGATGTAGATGTAAATCTACCTTTAAGAATTTTCCATAATAGACAATAGCTTTCAACCTCATCCTTGATCGTTAAAACATAAAAATATTTTAAAAAATGTAATGGCTGGTACAATGTTCAGTCAACATCCTAATTAGGATAGAGAGGCTGAAATCATCAGATATGTGGTCCAGACTTTTAGTCCTACACCTGACTACATGTTAGTAGTCCTACTTTCAGCTGTCACACATAATAATCATGAAAATATACAGCCACTCCTGGATAAAATTTGCGCGTTTTGTTGCATTCTAAATGACATGTCAACACAATTTCACCAAATATTTGTTTAATTAAAAAAATGTGTGAATTTGGCATTGGCAAATACTTAGTGACACCTCCTTTGGCAATAATCACAGCTAGTAAACATTTCTTGTCGCTAGTCTTTATTTTTTTCCGTAAGAATCATCTTTTTTATTTCTATTATTATAATATAATAATAGGAACATAATTGGCATCATGTTTCCTGGGATGGCGTTCTCTCACCTCAGAGTCATGCATTGTTTCAGTCATGGCAAGACATCACTGAATCTAGTGTGGTAAGTGGATCAACGCTGAGGCAGAAGAGAGGAAATACTTTAGTAACTTACACAGAGGAGAAATTTGCAGTGAACGCTCAGCTGCTCACTTTTATATGTTAAAAATACAAACCAAAGAAAGACAGAAAAGAGTGATATTGTCATGAAGAGATTAAGACACTCAAGATGCTCCTGCAAGAAATACTTCATGGACAGGAAAGGAATACCGGGAGCCAAATGTGTCAATTCTAATAATAATCACCACAGTACTTACTAGACTAGTCCATCAGTCTGTGTTGTTATAAACTGTAGAGCTCTAGAGAAAACTACATTCAAATCTGAATTTAAACTAGGTGTGACAACTGGCTTTGACAGCAGAGTGCACATGGCATCTCTCGTAGCTTCACCTCCAACATTAGACCATGAAAACATGCCCCACTCTCCTCTTTCCAGTCCTGCGAGAGCTGTAAAGTTATCCTTGTTCACCGGGATGGATGAGGACGAGCCTTGCATGCTTTAATTCAGATCAGTACAGGAGTCAAATGTTCCAGTACTCTGCACAGTCTGAGAGATGTGCCGCTAAAAGCTCTTCTCAGAGGTCAAACAGCAGCAGCTTGCCCTGAGGCAGCCAGCTGTCAGCAGAGTACAGCAACAGGTGCATGAGTTCCCAGCCTGTTTCCATGCATATTTCTGTCAAAAGCTGAAATTAAAGGACAGGTTCACAATTTTTCAAGTCTGTCCTAAAACAGTAGTCAGGTGCTCATATGAATCATCATTCAGTCATCATTTAACTGTGTGTGTGTGTCTACCCTAACATAAGCCTCTAACATGAGCATGTCTAGCTAACTAGCTTGTTATCTACAGTAGTAACGCTGGTTATCAGGTCAAACAATCAAGAGTCGACAGTTTGCACGAGCCAGAGTGCAAAATTAAGAGCAGCACATCCTTCAAAGAAGCTAACTGGGATCTTTCAAACTACTTACTGGATTTTAGGGGTTCATCCATTTTAACTTGGACAAACTCAACCATTTGTCTTCATCCTCAAAATCTCTTCTCAAGTAAAAGTATTGTTTGAAAATACTAACAATAAAGCATAAACCTAAAAATTAAAAGACATTTTAAAAATGTCTTATATTACTATTTTTATAATATTGCACCAAAATACTAAGGCTAACTGACTTTACACTGCAATACAAGAACAATGCTGCTCCTTTATTGTCATGTCCACATGAATCATCAACTGGTGAGGATGCTGACTATTTGCTTTAAGCTTTAGCTTCAGATCTTTTTTACATATTTACAAGGCTCTGATTTCATGTACATAGCCATGAAATGCAAATGCCTTTTACAGGTTTCTGATTTTCATAGTCAGGTGGAGATGGAGTATTTATCCAACCCACAGAGTTAATGTTAGTTAGATAGCTATGGCTAATAAAATCTGCCAGGGATTTTTGGCATTTCAGCCAGGAATCCTGCTTTTGTCTACTCTTATCTGAAATCACTATTAGTTTCACAAAATTACAACACAGTTTTAGTAGCCTGCATTATAAACTGCATTATGTGAAGTGCTTACAATTTAATCACAATCGATTAATCTCACAGAAGGCAGTAACTGAATGTTTTCACACACATACACTGTTGAAATATGATAATGATGCTATTTTGGAACTTTCCTCACATTTTTTTAGATATTTTAAATCTGTCCCTATCTGTTGTGAGAAAGTAGAATTTTTTCCATCATTTCTGAAGCTTTCTTCCTTCCACAACATTTGCTCAAGTCCAGCAACGTAGCTCACCCCTGACTGTATGAAGCCTATTAGCTTTGGCAATTTGAAACACCAAAAATGAGGCACACAGTGCTGTTTCTTTGCTTGTGCGTGTCTTTTTAATTAGTTTCGTCTTGCTGGTCCCCTTCATCTGACAGCATGTCACAACCAAGAGTATAAAAACTACCAGCTAAGCAGCTGCCGTAGTACAGCAATGGAAGAGAGGAAGAAAGTGAAATGGAAAGGAAGGAGGGACAAGATATTAGAAAGTGAAGCACATGTACTTTACATTATGCAGTACAGTAACTGTCACTGTCTTGCGATATGTCAAAATTTTCTTACCGGCCACCGTCAGCCCAATAACCGGCAATCGCTGATATATTTGTGCCAGTGGATGTGCAGCCAGTGCGGGGGGGGGGGGGCGGGTCCCTATAGAGGACATCGCCATTTTCAGCTAATGCAATCATGAAAGAGTTTGTTGTGAAAAAGAACACAAAAATCCCCTATCTGGGATTATTTTGGTTTGGTAGCACTTATTCACCAACAAATAGCCTAGACTGTACATACATTGGACTGCCATTGTGCACTGCTGCTATAGCTACAGCTATCTGGCTAATTTAATACTCTCTGTTCCACCAGCGCAACATTTCTCCATTCTCTCTATAGAAGCAGCTGAGATTGTCAGTAAAATGAGAATAGCTGGTCCACCTTAAAGGTCAGTCCAGCTTAAGTGAGCCTGATCAGTGTCCAGACCGTATTCGGGAAGCACAGGGGAGACGTTGTGTTACTGACTTTGGGGCAAACCCCCTTCATTTTAATCAGCAGGTGGCAAGCAAGACATGGGAACTTTGCTTGGGTCTTAAGGAGTTGTAGCATTTATTCCCTGACAAATAGCCTAAACAGCACACACACTGCACTGCTACGTTCACAGTTATACTGCTAACCTTATACTCTCTGGTCGCCGGCCTCATTGTCACACACATGCTCTCTCTTGACCACACACTCACACACACAACCTACACACTGAGCTATTCCTTAAAGGACCTACGCTACTTGTATAACACATTTTAGTTCTAATAGTGAATTAGTTCAAATCCCTTCAATATTGATATACGATCCAATCGGCACAAGCCTATCCCCTACACACCAATACACAAACATGATAAAATGTTAGTATAGAGTATAAAGTGTTAGTGCAGTGCCCCAGGAAGTTTAGTAAATATACAGTAGCAGATGTAATTCTTTTGAAGGTCGGTTGCTTCTTCCAGTGTGTGTAGACTCTTTCCTAGAAACATGTAAGTATTGTCAACATTGTGTGACAATTTCAAGTCCAGTAAAATAATATGAGATGCCATCATGGATTGATTTATACTTTACAACATTTGCATTTTTATGTGTTATGTTCAGTTCAACATATCATATCAAACTAGGGTTTAAAGAAGGTGAAAGCCGCTATAGTTACTATTATTATTTCAGTCCTGTTATCTCAAGATTGATTTAGTTTTCTTCTTATCTCAGAATAACAAATTAATTTTCTCTGCATGATGGATTAACTGTCTTATCTCAAAAAACAATATTCATTTACTCAAATTACATGAACACTTCCAAATCTAACTAATGAACACATTGTATCAGGTTGTTTAATCCATACACGCTAACAAAAATGTCAAGTTGCAGTTTTGAGGGAGCTACATGTTCTAGATAGGCCTTGTATCGAAATCTAGTACTTTTATACCTATCTAATACCTTTATTACTTCAGTTATGTGCTGTAACTTTTTCTTTGCATATAGTGGTTGTATCCACTGGTTGCCTGGCAACCACATATTTGTTTTTTGATTAGCTGCTGTATCACAGCAGCATGGTGGCCTGCACCTGCCTTTTTGGTTAAGTGATGCATGGTTGCATCACACCAAGAGCATATAGAGTACACAAAGAGAAAAGAAAAGATGATGTCAAGGTACCAAATTCAACTCAAGACTGAAATTGTCAAGGGCATCAGGGAACTGACCCCAGAGGAGAGAAGGAAGGAGCTCAGGAGAGAGATGTTTAGAGAGTTGAGGGAAATGGAGATGGAGCGCAGAAAGAGAGCATCTCTGGAAGTGCTACAAAAGTGCAAGAATGAAAGAGAGGAAAGAGACAGAGAAACTGAGAGATGGAGAAGGCAGAAAGAAAAACATGAGGAGGAGAGGAGGATGCAGGAAGCTAAACACAGAGAGAAGGAGGAGAGGAGGAGGCAGGAGGCTAAACACAGAGAGGAGGAGGAGAGGAGGATGCAGGAGGCTAAACACAGAGAGGAGGAGGAGAGGAGGATGCAGGAGGCTAAACACAGAGAGGAGGAGGAGAAGAGGAGGCAGGAGGCTAAACACAGAGAGGAGGAGGAGGAGAGGAGGATGCAGGAGGCTAAACACAGAGAGGAGGAGGAGGAGAGGAAGATGCAGGAGGCTAAACACAGAGAGGAGGAGGAGAGGAGGATGCAGGAGGCTAAACACAGAGAGGAGGAGGAGGAGAGGAGGGGACAGGAGGCTAAACACAGAGAGGAGGAGGAGAAGAGGATGCAGGAGGCTAAACACAGAGAGGAGGAGAGGAGGGCAGATGAGCAAATGGCCCTGGAGAGACAAAAACAAGACCAACTGAAGATAGATAAGCTCCAGTGGAAATGGGTAATGATGGTGGGGGAGGAGCCGGTCACAAGTCTTAAATTCAGTCTGAGTGATCTGGAAAAGGAACAGCAGAGGAGGCACAAGGAGGCTGAGCTTTGCCATCTGCAAAAAGTGGAAGACAAAGCCAGCTTGAAGTGCCTGACTTCTAAGCTGCAGGGCAAGGAGCGTAGTAAAAGAAAAACTCTGAGAGAGCAGAAAACAGACTGTGAGACTGTTGAAAAAGAGATCCACCCACACGGCTCCACCCACCCACCTTCTGCTGAAAAAGCAAGCCCCAAGACTGAAAGTATGTATCTCATTTGTATCCACTTGTTTCACATTGCATTTTACTACTTATTTAATTTAGCAACTTTTTCTCTGCTCATCATCTTTTTCTTTCCCAGCAACAAAAGCAGCAAAATCCCACAAGTCCCTGCTGAGGCTACAGGAGAGACTGAGATTTGAGTTCTGGTTTGAGAAGTACCAGGACCAGAGTGAGAGGAAGAAGGAGGCTCACAGGCTCAAAGCTGAGAGGCGCTGCGCAAAGCGGGCTGCCTGCAAGGAGAGCCGCTGGAGCAATTTGTCTGAGTGGTTTGACTGCTACACCGAAGGATGCACCATGTCCAGAAACAGCATCCTCAAAAAATCCATCTTCTGAATGTAAATGTGAAAGGATGTTATTGATGTTCATGAGCTAGTATAATAAAACTGTGTTGCATTGAACCATTTAAGTTGTAGTTTTTGCATAGCACAGGTATTGGTTAATATGTGCTTAAATATACGATATATAATACAATATATAAGTGTTGGATTTTGATTACTTTGAAGTTGAATGGTTAAAGCAGCCCCATGAATACAGGATAGAGCAGAGTATTCAAAACTAAAAGGAAAGAGGCTCAATTGTTCTGTCATTCCTGAGCTCAACAGACATTTCTTCAAATCTGACTGTGTTGCCACTGACGTGTGGGGTTTGCAGTAGACTTCTCTGTCAGGGAAATAAAATTCAAACTTTTCACATCATGCAAGTCATGAAGTGACTGTCAAAGTGAACCTCCAATATGTCACAGAGGAGGGTCAAAGTTGTTTAGTAAGTCGCAAGTAAGTCTCAAGTCTTAGCTGTGAACTTCCAGGTCAAGTTTCAAGCCAAGAGAGCCTGGACAGCTAAGTCCACTTTAGCCATGACTCTGTGGACTGCAATGTCGGTCTGTTAGTTGTTTATTCAGACTCTTCAGTCCAGACTTAAATATCTCAAAACTACTGGATGGTTTCCCATAAAATTTTGTACAGACGTTCATGGTCCCCAGAGGATAAATTTGAATGAATTTGGTGATCCTCTTACTTTTCCTCTAGCACCACCAGCAGGTCAAAGTTTTCAATTATTGTGAGAAATATCTTTAAATCTACTGTATGAATTGGCTCTATATTTGGCTCAGATATTTGCAGTTGCTAGGTGATGAATCCTGACGACTCTGGTCATCATCTGACTTTTATTCCAGCGCCACAATGAGGTTGACTTGTGGCTTTGAATGTAATGGCCCAACAACTATTGGATGGATTGAAATGAAATATACACACGTTCATGGCCCCCTCACAATGTATTAATAAGTAACAATGAAGAGTGACAGTGTAGTAAATTTACAGAATTAATGACTGAAAATTTGGAAATTAACTTTTGTTGTTTGTTGACCAGAGTCTTTACATCTGAATGTGGTAATGCAAGGTTTCCCTCTGGTCTGCACGGCCAAATGCATCTTCCCCTCCTCTTTACGTAGCGATTGGCTGTTATCGGATTGATATCTGTTGTCAGTAAAATGAAGAGCTATTTTTTTGCATGATTAACATGATTGTTGTTTATATCAGGTATTCCAACTCAAAAGGTTAAAGTCCAAGTGAAGTCATGAGTCACTGGTATTAAAGTCATAAAAGTCTTTTTTTAATTTTATTAAGTCCAAGTCATGTGACTCAAGTCCACACTTCTGGTATGTTGCATGACAGAAATAGACAGCTGAAGTGAAATAATATCATCAATAGGTACAACTGCAAGTAGGTAATAACAAAAATCCCTCTTCTTTGATAATACAGCAGGTGGTCTACTTAATAATAATAATAATAATAATAATAATAATAATTTAAAAACAATGTTGCTTTACAAAGGCACAGTTTGATATTTCATGTGTAAAAATGAAATATTTCTCTTTATGACAATGGAAGTTGGATTCCTCCTGCACTGAATCCACAGCAAATGATATAGAAATAAATTGATGAGTTTTCAGACTTTTTCACAGAGCAAAATGTTTTTGACTTGACTTGATTGTGACTTGAGGTGACAGGTGGTCTTTAGGACTCATCCTCAATCAGTTAAAGGATCATAAATATCTGTGTAACAAATTTCTAGATGTCGGGCCAATAGTTGAGATATCTTACTGTGGAGTTGGATGGACCTATTGACTTTTGTGTGTGTAAAATGACCATGGTACCACTATGTTCCTGCAGGACACACAATGCCTGTGTAGCAGGTGTTATGCACACGATGTGCACCTGGACTGTTTGCATCATATGCTCATGTTTTCTACATTTCTTAACTTTTGCTTCTCTTCTTCACAGTGAAGTTGTGGGTTCTGTTTGTTGGGCTGCAAAGGAAAGCGGAAAGAAAAAAACTAATGAAACCTACAGCACTTTACAGCAGCAGTAGACAAATGGCCAAAATTAGAGTTTAAAATGGAAACACTGATTCATAGGTTTAGCTGTGGCCTGCCATATGTTTTACTATAATTTGTGCCTCATTTAATATTTAGCACAATATATTTTCCCCTATACTGTACTATTCTTGTATCTACCCAGGAGATCTCTCTGCGGGCTGGGAGCTGGCCGGCCTCTAGAGAAAGAGAGAGAGAGAGCCAGGGTCTATTTCAATTACTCCTAATGAAGCTTAATTAATGTAGAGGGCAGCCCTTTAAAAATAACAATTACTATTATAAATGTAAAAGAACAGAGAGAAGAATTTAGTATGAAAGCAAACTTTAGCTTCGTGATGGCACTGTAGAGCTCACTGGAAGTGTCAGCACAAATTCATAGCATATTTCAGCTCTCCACCTTGTCAGACCAGGTTTAAGTTTTGTTTCTGTGTCTTTATTAGTCATCTATAAATCTCTCTAAACTGACATGAACTACTCCTGTAATAAACTTAAACTTGTTTGACTCCCTCACTCATAATCTTCAACCAGTAGCTAACATTTGCATCCAAAAGTCATTCATGTAAATGATACATGTATTATTTATATTAATACTACATTTATATTGCATACTTTTGATTATATTATGGGATTATGCTATTCAGGCATATTGTGTAAAAATAAGAATTTTAATGTGTTTAATTATTGCATCATTAAAATTCAAGTTATCACTAACTTAATGAAGAGCAAATCAATTCATGAGAAAAAAACGTACTTTATGAATGAAAAGTACAGCATTGCAGCATTATAATATATATGTAAAACTATGGTCACACCATAGTTTTACACCACAGTAAAACTATGGTGTAAAGTTTTACGCTCCACCACTAATCGGAAGATCGGTGGTTCGATTCCCGGCTCCCCCAGTCTGCATGTTGATGTGTCCCTGGGCAAGATACTTAACCCCAAATTGCTCCTGATGGCTGTGCCATCAGCGTATGAATGTGTGTGAATGGGTGAACGTGATTCATAGTGTAAAAGAAACTAGAAAACTAGAAAGGTGCTATACAAGTACAGTCCATTTACCATTTACCATTTACCAGTACACAAAGCCCAGCTCAGCAGAGATTGGGGAGTGACGATAATAAGATAGATATGTTGTAGCCAAGCTTGCTTGATTATGACTCTAGCTAACATCTGGTACAGATGTATGCAGAAGCTGATGATTTGCGTAAGGATATAGAATGTTCCTCATATATTTGATCTGCTCTCTAGTATTAACAAAATAAAAATTTGATCACAAAAAAATACTCTAGCTCCCATTTAACATTTACAGAAAATATTGCAGGTGACAGTTTTTGTCTCTTGGGTGCAGTTTCTTGATATTGTTTTTTGTTAACCATGTGGTTTTCTCAATCTCAGTTCCACTGATATCTTGTATTTCTTTTTGTTACAGTTGTCTGGCTCTGATTTTTTTCTTAAAACATACATTAAATTGCACCATCTTTAAAAAAAGAAGAGATGCAGACATCAGGGATAACAGGGAGAAATTTTTCCATTACTAGCATTAGAACCCCATAATGCATTACTCACTAATTCAATTACTGTTGTCAGGTAGGCTTAAAAAGATGAAATATGACAATGGAAAGGGATTCAAATCATGTAATTTTACTGCCTCTACCTAGGATGATGAATTTAGGGCAAGAAATCGCTCTCATAAAATGGATATTCAGTTCCACACTATTTCCTGGAAATCCTTCATGTTAGCCGTGTTAAATGACATAAAAAGAAATGAATGTAGAACACGGCGAAAAAAAATATTATTTGTACTACATTTTACATTTCTATTTGAGTTGACACAAAGTCTTCAGACCATGTGTCAGAGAGCAAGTAATAACAATGTTGAAAGATTGAGGATTGTATGGCTGGTGCAGGTGGAGATGTTTTCCTTACATGAGGCTGCACACATGGGCATCAGGTTCTGCTTGGGTGATTTGATGAGACTATTCTGTACTCAGTTGACTACCTTTTAGCATATACACTAACATTTATGTGTATGTGTTTGTTTTTCCCTCAGGTCTGAGAAAGCAGGAGAAATTGCAACCATTCCTCTGACCAGGGTAAGACTCTATATTCCTTTTTGTGTGTTTGTGTTAGTGGGAAAGATGCCAGAATTCATTTATGAATTCTGAGGTACTCAGAATACTGAGTATTAAAGCATCTTAGATGAATGGGGAGAAAAAAAAGCATTTTGCCTTCAACTTGTCGATGTCCTGTCACCTGCATGACAGTGAATATATTACATATTTATAATCAAGGTTTGTTTAATAAGAGAACGCTTGCAAATGACATCAGAACATGTCAATGTCATTAAAGGTTTAAATGAATGTTTTAAATGCATTGTTGTGATACTCAACAAGTCCACAGTTTAGACGTGAGGAAGTATCTTGTTAGGTACTATCAAAGCGTTTCTGTTGCATTTTTGATATTCGTCACTCGTCGCTCTGTCGGAACAGTTCCACTTTAACAAATGTATCAGTCCACAGCAAGTCTGAGAGATGTGCTTCAAGACGCTCTGAGTCTTCTTTTTCCCCTTTCTCACGCTTAGTGAAGCATAATCTCCATAGGCAGCTGTTCAAGTCACACAACTTTATTAACTTTATCTATAATGAACGATCAAAGCCCCTGGTTTCACTGAGCATTCCAGTTTCACTATGTACATGTTGAGCTGCGGTGGGAGAAATCAAATACATTTTTTAAAAGAATTTTAAATGCAGTGTTCTTCTTCCTCTTCCTGCCTACTGCACTATCTTTGTCCATTGAATTGCTGGTATTAGTCAGTCTGACTGGTCACTCGCTGACCCCCCACCTCATAAATGGATGTGTTATAGTACTGATGCTGTAACACAGCAATACTGATACTTTCTCATAGGCACAGGCGGGCCCAGGCTGCATTTAGCACTTAATTAATTAAAAAGCCATTCTACAGTACATGTACGTGTGTTAAAGGCCTATGTGTTCTCTGAGAGCCTCATGCAGGGCCAGATAATAGTTTCTGCTGAAATCACCTGCTGTAACATATGATCAGCCTGTATTTGGACTCAATTACATAGGAAGCAGTGCTTATACCTTGTTAACAACTTCTTGGGTTGCTAATGGAAACATGCAGCAATTAGCTGTAGTGGCTGGCCGGGCCTGGTTGACAAATTAATTGGTACTCAAAGATCATACAACAGAGCTAGCCTGGCTTGACCTCTTTAAAGGGTACTGTAGCTCAGGAAAAAACTGAACTAGGCAAGATTTTTATGTAAAAGTAAAAATCCACACATTGTATCAGCCTAATGCACGAAGTGAGGTTTGGCTGATGCAGGTGCAGCTCGCCCTCTGACTCCTTACATGTACAAGAAGTGATGGAGCCAAAGTTAACTTAGTGTGGAACACATTTGGATGGCTAGCTGAGAGTCTGCAGGTCCTCATTCCAACCGAAGTGGTGATTTCACTTATGAGCACAACTTCAAAGAGGGAGCTAATCAGTGGAAAAGCATCAGGTGCTCTTTGGTCTGAACAATAACCTCTGACCACAAGATCAGAGAGTGATGAAAAATGAATTAAACAGGTCCCCACTGCTAAAATGACATAAAGTGGCATATATACGACATATCAGTGGAACAAAAGTCATTTCAGCATCCTGTAATAAATAGATAGACAGACAGACAGACAGATAGATAGATAGATAGATAGATAGATAGATAGATAGATAGATAGATAGATAGATAGACAGACTGAGCAGAGAGAGATGTCACAGAATTAGTTTAAACTTAACCTGTTGATGGTGCTAGAGGAAAAGTCAGAGGATTCATTCTCCGGGAATCAAACATTCCAGTCTGGGCCAAAGTGATGAACTGACCAACCAACAGACCAACACTGGCCATAGAGCCATGCTGCTAGCACTTTAACCGTGCGGTAACCTCAAATCTTAAATAGCTGTAAGATTTTCTAAAGTACAAACCCCTTCCTTCCTTCCTTCCTTATATGCTTCTCTCATTGTCAACACCCGCCTACATCCATCACCCTCCCCACCAATCCATGTAGATTATTAATGAACGTTACAGGGCGTACTCCTGGGTGGCTGAGCTGATCCAGGTGTTTATTGCCATCAGCGTCACTGTCTCTTTCCTGGTGATGGGATCTGCCATGAAGCACACCAGTAAGTATGTCACTCTGTCTTACTGAAAACTGCCACAGAGACAGTTAGATTTTAAGATAAAGTATTTTGTGTTATTTTTACTGTAGTAAAAAGTAAAAGTAGTAATACTAATAACAGAAGAAGGCTGTGTAGTAGTAGTCAGATTAGCAGTGCATAGTGTTATGAGTACTTCAGACAGACTAAAAGTACAACAGTTCATTTAGGTATAAAGTCTTACATGTGTAATGACTGACTGTTGTGTTTCTGTCCATCTCGTTGTCGCAAGAAAAACAACAGTATAGGTCTAAAATTCAGGCCGGCAAAAACGACCTATAGTTAGGTTTACGCCATTTAGTGGCCGTAGTAATTATGAACCAGGGAGGTGACGCAGTTCAAATGACTTCAATATAAGATGACTTGATGAGATGATTTTTTTGGTAGATGGTTAGATAGATAGTGGACTTTGCTGCAGGAGACCATTGTTCTCTTCTCGTTTCCAAACGCAAGTTGGGACATTTTTGATAAAAAAGGGAACGTTGTGGTGTTTACTGTTGCCATGACGATGAAGGATGCTAACTTTAAGGAAGTATAAACCACGTTCCAAGTGATTATTTTAACCCAAACCATGATCTTTCCCTAACTCTAGCCAAACCAGTCACCAACCAGACCGTAATCACAGTGTTGTCACATTTTAACATCATTATTTTTTAACAGTGATTTGTAACAGTTTTGGAAAGCTGGAGTGCATTACTACGTCCTCTAGTAGGCATAAATGTAACTATGGGTCGTTTTTGCCCGCCTTAGTTTTATTCTGTCATTGTTTTATGAGGATGTGTTGTTTTGTCAGTTGATGGTCTGGTGAGCTCGTTGTGGAGCAGCAGACTGGAGTGGCTGTCTAAAGCCTGGGAGCGAAACCTGCCAAACAAACAGCACATCTGCTCAGCTAGAAGGTGAGTATTCACAATGAGTGAGAGGGGAGTGAAAGCCAAGGATTAGGTCTGGTGTTTCACCACCACCACCAACCAAAAGACACAGCGTTTAATGGAAAATGGCAATGTAAAAGATCTGAAAGAGGACATGTAAGGGGGCACACTTTTTTGAGATCTGATGGCTTTGAGCATGTGGGTGGGTGCTAGGTTGTTGTGCCAGGTAGAAGTGACCAATGTTGGGTGTTGATACAGAAAGTAGCCAGTCTGAAGTAATTGATATAATTTAATTTAATTTCTTTTACTTATTGTATTTAATTATTTAATTTAATTTAATCAAATGTGTTTTATTTAAATATATTTTTTTCAGTTAATTTAATATAATTTCATGTGTTTTAATAATTTTATTTAATAATTAATTGTATTTTTTTTGGTTATTTAACTTGTATTTAATATAATTATTTAATGTTATATAATAAATTCAACTAAATATATTTAATTGAATTTGAATGTAATTATTTTATTTAGTTATTATTATGTTATTTATCAAAACTAATATAGTTGATGAATTTAAATTAATGTAATAATTTGATTTAATTTAAAGTTATTTAATTTAATTAAATCCAATCAGATTGATTGCATTTAATCTATTTAATGTAATGTACTCAAACTTAATTTTATTTAATTAAATTTATTTTATTTTATCTAATTTAACATTTATTTTATGTCATCTTAAATCTCATAATTGTATTTGAGTAAATTTAATGTAATAATCAAATGTATTAAATTTTATAGATTTTTTCTTGTAGTTTATTTAATTTTACTGAATTCCGTCTACTTTAATTGTATTTTATTTAATTTTATTGAATTTAATTACACCTAACCTTTAGTTTATTCTATTTAATATACTTTAATGTAATACATTGCTGCTTGAAAGTTTGTGAACCGTTTAGAATTTTCTGTATTTCTGCATAAATATGACCTAAAACGTGATCAGATTGTCCTAAAACTAGATAAAGTGAACCCAATTAAACAAATGAGACAAAAAATAAACTTATTCATTTATTTATTGAGGAAAATTATCCAATCTTACATATTTGTGTGAGGCAAAAGTATGAGAACCCTTGCTTTCAGTAACTGGTGTGACTCAGTTTTGTAGCAGTAACTGTTTATCAGCCCTGCACATCAGCTTGGAGGAATTTCAGCCCAGTCCTCCTTACAGAACAGTCTCAACTCAGGGATGTTGGTGGGCTTCTTTGCATGAACTGCCTGCTTCAGGTCCTTCCACAGCATTTCTATTGGATTAAGGTCAGGACTTTGACTTGGCCATTCCAAAACATTATCTTTCTTCTGCTCTAAGCATTCTTTGGTAGAACGACTTGTGTGTTTAGGGCCGTTGTCATGACCCACTTTCTGTTGAGCTTCAGTTCGCAGACAGATACCTTGACATTTTCCTGTAGAATTTGCTGGTACAACTCAGAACTCACAGCTCCTTCAATGATTGCAAGCCGTCCTGGTCCAGAGGCAGCAAAGCAGCCCAAACCATGATACTATCACCACCATGTTTCACAGACGGGTTCAGGTTCTTAGGCTGGAATGCAGTGTTTGCTCATCACCAAACATAATGCTTCTCATTCAAGCTGAAAAGTTCGATTTTGGTCTCATCCATCCACAGGACATTGTTTCAATCACCTTCTGGCTTATCCACTTGGTCTTTAGCGACTCATGAACATTGACTGTAGCAACTGCAAGAGAGGCCTTTAGTTTCCTAGACGTTACCGTAGGGTCCCTTGTGGCCTCCCAAAGTATTACATGCCTGCTCTTGGTGTGATCTTTGTTGTTCAACCACTCCTGGTGTAAGAACAATGGTGTTGGATGTCTTCAATTTGGACATGATCTGCCTGACAGTCAACTGGTGGAGTCCAAACTCTTTAGAAATGGTTTTGTAACATTTTCCAGCCTGGTGAGCATCAACAACTCTTCCTCTAAGGTCCTCAGAAATCTCCTTTGTTCGAGCCATGACACACTTCCACAAACCTGTGTTTTGAAGCTCAGACTTTGATAGTGAAGACCCAGATTTCTCTTCTTTAAATAAGGCAAGGCCTCCTAGACTCATACTTGATTGTCATCCAATTGATTAAAACACCCAACTCTAATTTCCCCTTCAAATGAATTGATAATCCTAGAGGTACTTTTGCCACGCACAAATATGTAACATTAGATCATTTTCTTCAATAAATAGACAAACGTAGTGAAAGGTTTTTGTCTCATTTGTTTAACTGATGTCTCTTAATCTAGTGTTAGGACTTGAATGGAAATCCGATCACGTTTTAGGTCATATTTATGCAGAAACAGTGCAAATTCTAAAGGGTTCACAAACTTTCAAGCAGCACTGTGTTTCCACAAAAGTCAGTCAAACTAATTTCACAGTCTGTTTATTGCCAGCTACTCGCTTTGTCTCTGCCTACTACTCGCTTTGTCGCCTTACTAGTTTATTATTTAATCTGCAGTGTAGAAGAAGAGCGTCCATGCATGACATATAATTCAGCTGAAACAGTTCTCAGATGTTTACTTTGACTAATTAAATTGATTTTATGCTCCTCATCTATTTTTCTCTCTTCCAGCGTGGCGAAAGGATTCATGTCACTGCTTGGATTTAGTGTCATCTTTATCGTGTCAGTGTGTGATCCCAGGGTAAATGACTCACACACACATTAATGGTAGTGACTAGGAAAATGAAGATTGATGATAATGAACTGTTGGTCTGCAATTCTGCTAGTCACTGTTTTCTCTATCCTTCAGGGGTTTGTTGTCATGTTGGACAAAGTTGTGTCATTCTCCCTCAACACTGAGGTGGGACTGTTTGTCTTCATCATGCTGAGAGAATCCAGAGAAGATCGATTCCAGTGAGTACTTTTCCAAATTCATCTGTCATGTTTAGGGGTTGAGAGATATGAGTATGTTTGAAGTCAGTGAGTAGATATTCATTAAGCTTCATTTTGTTTTGTTTTGCAAAAAACATGTAATCTATTGCTGTAATTACTAGTTCTGCTACTACTGCTGCAGCTTTCATACTTCCTGAATAACCTTGTCATAGTAACCTCATTTTGACCCACACAGAAGCTACAGCTTTAATCAATGTGCTCATTTGTTTTGTTATGACAGCTCTGTCATAATACAATATAATACAACATAATACATCGAGCATATTAAGTTTTAGATTAAATCCAATCAAAATATTATGAAAAGCAATAATAGCACATGAGCACATCTCATAATTTGCATACTATTTTATAGAAGATTAAAAATGCCTAAATAAAAACAAATCAAACAATGAAATAAGGTGAAATACAATACAATTTAGTATAAGAATTTCATTTTTATGTATGTATTTATTGTGTCAGATGTGAAATGGAAAGCATACGTCAAAAGGACAATTATTAAGCTTTTTTCTTTACAACTGAATTCATTATTTTTCATTGTGACATGAATTTCGCTGCCACAACAAACCCTCGTCTCTCTGAAGTCCCTGTTTGAGAGTGGAGAGAAATGACCCTCCCAAATGGTTGGGGCCCTTCCCAGTGGTGGAATGACCGACCTGCATGTCTATTCCATATCCCCTAAATATGTCCAACATAAACCACAATGCAGATCTGTTCAATTGGTGGTTTACAGTACTGTACTGTCTGACTTTATATTGCAGTCAGTGGGTAACCTTTCAGAAGAAAAGTGGAAAGAATGACTCAAGGTTACTTCCCTCATTTCCCGTCAGTTCGCGTATTGTTCTGTGTGGTTTCCGTTCTTTTAATGTTGAGGTGGCTGCCATGGAGACATCTACCATATGTTCTCCATGCTCCTCAGCTCTTGTGCAGCCTCCTGTACATCCTCAACGGTCTGTGGACCGTTGCTCCAGTGGATTTGAATCCTCGTGAACAGAGTTTGGAAGCAAATGCCTTTCTCTTTGAGCACTTTTTTAATTCCCCTGTAGGCTCTGCACTTCTCCATCACGTCAAAGGCGTAATCATGGTCTAAGAAAATCTGCATGTTACTTGTGTGAACTTTCTTCTTCCAAGCCAACTTCAGGATGGTTTCTCTAACATCAAACTGCAGAAAGTTTATAATGATGGACCTTGGAGTAGCATTGGGTCCTGGCTTCTGTGTCAGAGCTCTATGAGCACGTTGAATTTGGAGACTCTGTAGTCACATTTTCCACAAACTTAATCATCAAGTCGCCCTCGTAGTCCTCAGGTACATCCGAATGTTGTTTCTTCTAGATCTGCTTTCTAGATTGATCATTTTTTCCTGCAGCCTGTGTTGTTCTTCCAGCAGACTTAGCAGGCCTCTTTGGTTACAGTGCTGCATGCTTCCACATCTGAAATGCACTCCTCCGCCTAAGTGATAGCCTGTTCTTGGGCTTGGAGTGTCGGTTAAGCTTGTGTTTTAGCACTGTCAGCTCTTCCCTCAAGTCCTTCCTCAAATCCCCCTTAAGCTCAGAAATAGCCATGTATACATCTTTTTTAAAGTCTCAGAGGTCTTTAGAGATAGACGACATTTCATGGAGCAGCTCATCTCCAGGCTCAGTGGCTTCTTTTCTGCTAGCTAGCACAACGCCATTTTCCTCGGTGGGCTCCATTATATCTGTTTTCGACGATAATTGTTTAATTACCCGCTTATTGGTACTCTTCTGACCTCTCTATGATTTCCCCCTACTCATTTCTGTCCCCTCAAAGTTTGCAAGTTAAAATTTTCAAGAAGGGGGTTGTTTTTAGGACCGATTGAGTCAGAGTAAATAACTATCCCAAGCATAGCTTCACCGGAAGTCCCCACATGCGCACATTTTCAAGTTGATTGTGATTTGTAAAGGGGAAAATGCATGCATTCATACATGCACACAGTTTTATAAATCTGGTTATTTTTTGGCCATTTTCAGCTTTTGTGTACATGTGAACCTTTGATTTGGATTCTATGCACTGTTTTACAAATGAGGTCCTCGGTGAGGTTTAAGATGTTAAAAAAGAATCACTGGACAACATCAATTAACAAAAGAATCTGTTTGGTTAGTTTCATACTCTGCTATGCAATGATCTACAGCAACCAAGGTTTAACAGCATTGAAAGCTTGTCTCTTTCTCCTTGTCTTCCAGACACCTTTCAGTCCCTCTCCCAGTAGGTGACTGTGTTTTCAGCCTCACTTGGCTGCTCCCCACGTACTTCCTGTTTGCAGTAACCTATGATGTCCTGCAGACCCTGGCAGACGTGGCTCATTACCTGCCTCTCTACAGTCACAGTCAGAGGCCATACAACCACAGCTACAGCCTGACAGGGAGCTCAGCATCAGCCAATCTCTCCGTCCTGCTCTGATCTGCAAGCAGCAAGTTAGGAGATGGACCGATAGGACTTGATATTGCCAAAAATTAAATGCTTAGCAAGTGCTTTTTATCATGTATTCAAGCTTATTATACAATTTGAAAACTTGAAACGTACACATGATTTGCTTTTGGCAGCCATTACTGTGCTACACTTCAGCGTGGCCAGTAATGTAAATTCTTGTGCAGGGAACGCTTTTTTGTTACCTTGTTCAACCATAGTGGCCATCCCTACTATACAAACTATACTCTTTTTTTTTTTTTAAATCCCCAAAAAACAGAAACACTCTCATGTGCCAAAGGATCTCCTACCAGACACTAGTGACCAGATGTATAAATGATGCATAAGCACAATATCTCTAACTCCATCCTTTATGTAGACGTACTCATCAAAGTAATTGCTGAGATCTCAGAAAGAAACAACACTAAAACTGCTCCAACGGGGAAACAAACACAATCAGACAGGCTGTTAACAAGCCAACAGTTCTGCACAGGCTGTAAAGTATGATGGGTGGTCACAACGGACACATTCTACTGTTCACTTTCATTTCCTCCTCAGATAAATTGGACATGCTTTGGGTTGAATACCTGTGTGCTCATATCATTGCTCATGTTTGTTGCCTCGTTAGACCACAATGTTATCACCTTCTGACAACAGTTACTTTGGTGAGTGTTTAAACTGATAGAATTGATGACTTGAAATTAAAACTCAAGTTGCAATAAATCTTACTTTTCCTTTAAGTTGAACTACTATTGTGTAATAAATTTGGTCAATATTTGTATTGACATTAGAGCAGTATTCTTGCTGTATTGAAGTTTTCAGTTTTCATTTTATGCTTTATCATGATGATAAAGATGCACAGACATCACTGTGTTTTACAGATGTGATGAATTAATATAACATGGGCACACCTGCACAAACAACAGTTAGCCCCACCAGATTCCTGGTTCAACTCTGGAATTTGGTTCCAGTTGAACAGGAATATTGGTGATATTTTTCTTCTACCACACTGTTGTATTCAATCACAGATCTATTGTATTGATATGCAATCAATTGATCAAGGGCATGTCTACATCTGTTTACAGTATGGCTAACTGGGAATGACAATTCTCCAAACGTGCACAATTTCACAGTGACTTGAGATTTATATAACATTATGCATGTGTGTATGCATGGCATATATTTTTTTAAAAATTGATATTTGTCTGCATTTTAGTCTTGAACCTACACAGAGTTTTATACATCTGGCCCCTGGTGTTGTAGAGCTCTAACTTTTTTTTAATCAACTGACATTTGTTTAGATGGAAATGTATATTATAATTTTCACCAAAGCTATATTATCATGAGATTAGGAAATTTAAAATTACTGCTTAAGAACATTTTCAAGCAGTCCCTAAAAGGACCCACACCCTCATCATCTTATTTTAACCATCAGTTGTCATCAAAAACTAAACCATAAATAATAATAAATACAGTAGTGAACTCTAATGTAATTCTAATGCTATTCCTCTTAATTATTTGAATTTACCAACCACTGCGTCACTTTCAGTCTCATTACTGTTTGTTCTCATCAAATCCTATAAATAAAAATCAATAATTGAGCTCATTTCTGCAACACAGAGGGTCTACTAACTCTACAGTACAACCTGTGACCTAAAGGTTCATTTAGGAGATGAAAATCCAAATGGGTTCAACTTCCCTTCATGTGAAGGGGAAAAAAATCCCTCCCACTTGAAATGATCCCTGCTGTGGGAACATACAATGAGAATGAAGCATGCTTATTTAGTTTCACATAGTAGTTTGCTGTGCACCACAGAAAGCACCAGCATGAGGGAGGGAGGTTCAAGCTCTTTGAATGTTTTATTGATTTATTAAAGCCCCTGAGGTTGATGATTTCTTTGTGTTCTGACATGAATAAATATCTGTTAACATGGAATTATGATTGTCATTAAGATCAGTTACTCCACGGTGTTCTCCGCACGGTATTTCTACACACACACACACACACATACACAAATAAAAACTCAAAACTCTTATCAAAATATATTTTATTCTGGACTTTTGTTTCACTGATCTGACTTAAATGATAACAGATCGATGTGATGCGAAAAAAAACAAACAAAAAAAACAAAAACAAAGGCTTTGAGACCCCATGGGAGAGATGCTGCTGGGCTGACATGATGCTCTGTTATGGCGGCACAGATAAAGGCTGACTCAGCAACTTTGGCCAATCAAATAAAATAAAATGAAAAAAAGATCACTGAACTGTGTGGCACAGACTTAAGGATGACATGAACGCATCAGTCATTGAGATATCTTTTTGGATTTTGTTACCGTTGGCTGAAGTGCTTTAAATACAGGAAGGAGAAAACAAAGGGAGCTCAGTGGGAACACATGAAATCTCAGCTAGTCCATTAGTAAAAATTTCCAATTTACTACAGGGGATACAGAAGAAGTCAGTCTACTCAACGGGCTGATTTGAAGGCAAATGTTGTTTTTGTGTCTTGCAGGTCAAGTACGGAATTATATTTGTCTCAATTTGAGTGCACAATGCAACATTTTGAGCACATCATTTATTTTTGGAGAGAGCACTTCCCTACTTCCTTAATGATCAATGATCCTACTAACGATTGGTTTGGAGACATTAAACTGTAAACAAGTGTCTAAGGGTTTGAGGGTTCACAGAGCAGGAATCTGAGAGGCCAAATTAATAAAACCAAGAGAGCAGTTATCGTTGACAGACTTTTATCTGCTCAAATTTAATTATTCTTTACATGATGAAAATGTTTCTACAAAATATAGTTCATGTTTGTGCTTAAAATGTGCCATTGCGCACTCAAAATTGTGATACAAATATAATTCCATACTAGACCACAGAGATTATATCTGCTTCCAGAGCAACTTTCTCCTCAAAACATCTGTATGACACCCAACTTTAGCAATGAAAAAAGGGGGGCAGAAAAATTCCCCAGAGTCTTGGCTTGATTGAAAAATTACAATTTTATTCAATTTTAAGATTCACTTTTTTTTTTAATTGTCTTTCTGTGTAAGCCAAGAGGAGTTTCAGGAGAAAATAATTTTCTCCCTTGCACATTTTGGGACAATGTTTCCCAAAAAGATTCAAGCAAAAGAAAAAGTAAAACATGTCTTTATTAAAACATAGACAAATTTAGTGGTAATTTTCTCCTGGGAAATCCCTCCCAGTCAAGGTGCCTTCAGAATGACAGCTCAGCTCAGTGAGCTTTACATTACAGGGTCAACCTTTACTATCTGCAATAGCATCAAAGTATGAAAACAAAATCTTTCAATTTATAGAACATGTAAATTAACACTGCCAATAAATCATCAATTCACATTTTTCAAATCTACAAAGAAATTACAAAAATGTAACTTTAAATTTTTTCTTTAAAAGAGTATAAAATGTCTTGTCAGTGGGGAACGTCAGAATAAAATTTGAGCAGAACTTGGGTGGTGAAGAACCAAGAATGAGGGTGAAAGGGTAGATGAACTCAAATGTCTGTTTTACTGTTTTTAATTCACCAAGACTGTCATGTTGTGGGGGTAAAAGACTGTACATTTGACCCTTAGCTACTGTAAGTCTTGCGTGTCTGGTTTGTTTATTTCCTTCAAAACAACATACATGTAGTTAAGTTTTCCCCCCACATTGTGAAAAGTAATCAAAACAGACAAAAACTAAAATGTTCCCATATTGCGTTAATGTTGGATCTGCTTTCGCGCTTGGTTCCCAAAAGTGTACTTGTGAAAATTCAATTCTCATTTGTTGCATTTACACTGGAATGAGACGTTTTTTTGATGTATATCTGTCTCAACAAATGTTCGCCTGTTTGACAAACAGCCCCTCCCCTCCACTCCGCGCCAGAGAAATTTGGGTGGCCATGTTATTAAAAATAGTAAAAAAGACAAATTAAAAATCTAGAGTTTCAATTATAAAAATATTTTATAGGGACAGAGCTACTTTAACATCATTAAAGTTATTGTTTAAATTAAACCTCAAAGAGGGCAGAGCCAAGAGATCAGGGTTTTCTAAAGCAAGTTAGTATGCTGGCAAATTTGAATGACAAAGCCAGAACTTTGGTCAAAAAGAAAAAAAAAATTTAAATTCATTCATTCATTCATGACCATGGTAATTGTGACACATATATGGCTATTCTGAAGTTGGGAAAATTAGCTAGCTAAGCCAATTAGCTTAGAACAGCTGGCTGTGTCCTAAAATGCTCCCTGTTTACTATGTAGTGCACTAATACTTACTTTCTGCCACTTTATTTGGGTATCCAAATTCTGAATGTCCAAAATGATTATTTATGCTCTATTTAGCACCTTCACAAAAGTAGCATATTCACTACTTTTTGCTAACAATCTCATTTGCATCTCATTTGACAGACACTGAAATTAGTCATATTACTACACCTGTCAGTGACGCAAAATGATGATTCAATCCAAAATCTTAATTCACTGTCACTATGGAGTTAATAATTGAGTCTCTATTATATAGGAAATAGCAGATGAGGGAGTGATTTCAGACACATCTTCATGCCACATTCCTGTACATAATTATGAACAGCCAAGTGGAATAAACTGTTCAGTCTCCTAGTTGTAATTCAGAGTCAGAGATATGGTTGTAAAATAGCTGCTATATTAAATCTAATATCAACACTAATATAGTCTATTCAGCTAACAAGAAAGAACCATTAAACTATGTGTATTTGGTTTCACTTGTTAACAAACCACCACAAATGTGTAACACAAGCTACAAAGTTGATTTAGGCTATTTGAGTAACACCTGAACACTCCAGGTTGAAATAACAGCAAGTTCTTTAGTTCTTCCAGTTCTGCCATGATTGTGTGAATGCATTAACAGAGCAAAGCTTTAGAGTCTAATATAAGCTACTTCCTCTGTTACTCGGGAGATTTTTCTTTGGCTTTGCCCTCTGTGGTTTAACTCAGTATTTCTGCATCCGGAGCATCTACCTCTGAGAATATTACATCTCCAGAAACTAAAAATAGCACAACAATTTTAATGGGATGATCAGCTGACATTTTTTTTACTGCCACACTTCAGGGCACATCATGCATGTTTAATGATTTTGAGGCCTTTGAGGATGTCAATGAATCAGATTAGAAATATTTGAAATCTGCCAAATGATGAACTCACCAAAGCCTTACTCAGCAATGTAAAGGAGGACACTATTCAGAGTTATTTATGTACATCTGTATGTGGGTAAAAAGAGCTGCTAGAGAACCTACTGGCTGAGTATGTGATTTGAGATGGGACCTGACTTGCTGTTGCATCTTTATCTAAAACACAGAACAGCATTGGACATTCAGCGAAGTGGAGGGAACAGTCAGCTTCTTGCCAGTCAGACAGATAACCGCTATGGCTGAAGAGTCCAGAGAGAAGAACTGTGGATAAATCCATCTAGATCAAATAGTGCACAAAGGAACTGTTTTTAAAGCATCTAGATGTACATCATCAGTGTCATGTGCCCAGGTGGATGTACACGGGTGATCCAGAATATGTCCTCTGGAAAAAGACAACACCTGAATTACTGCATTTCAAGGTTAACTTCAGAAACCATTACTGAAATACATGGAGAAAAAGCCTTTAGGTTTGCCACATTGGTTTGAAATCATGACAAGGACAGTGTTTTTGAGAACTGTTTGGTGTGCATGTCCAAGTAGGTACGTACTTCTCCACTTAATAAAACTCTGACCTGACCGAGCCCTGCCCCCTCCCCCAAAGATAAAAAATATAAAAACATTGAAACAAGAGATCCGAAATTTAAAAAAACTAAGTGCCATCCTATTTTATGGTGGTGAAGTTGATATGTCTGCACAATGAGATCCAACTAGTAACAAAGATCAACACTTTTTTCATTGTTTTTCATTTTGATGACAATGAGCATGGTTTAAAGATCAAAAAAAGCAAAATAGCTTCCAAATTTTGGTACATATACGGATCTGTAACTTTTTTTTTGTCTATCAGTTTTTTTCTTTTTTTCACTGCGTCCCTTCTGCATCTCTGTTAGAGTCTGCACAGATAGAGAGGGGCGTGTCCATCCGCCCGTTTATCCGTCCGTCTGTCCGTCCATCTGTTCATCCCTGTGTCTGGACCTGCTGTGTCGGGTGCTTGCTTGCTTCCTGTTCCTGTTTCCTGCTTCCTGTCTCTGTCAGTGGGCGGGGCCATAGTCGTAAGCGTGAGCAGTACGCAGGGCAGGCAGGGACAGTCATTTGGCTATGTACACATTCATGGTCGGTCCATGGCTTCCAACAGCAGCACTATTTCCGAAGGTCTAGTACACACACCTGGGAAAGAGGAGGAAAAAATTCTGTCTCAGTTCTTCACATTGATTTATTCCAAATTAAACGTAGATATATGGAGCTAAAGTGCTTGACTTACAGATCCGTCTGATGCACTGGCTCCCACTTTGTCCCCTGCTGCATTCCAGCAAACCTCGAAGATTCCACCCGTCCCTCTGTAACTGTGGACTAAGGCGCCTGTCTGCAGACACAAGAGACGGAGAAAGAAAGCATTAACGGAGAGAAAATTGAGGGGCATGCAGGCAACTTCCAGGAAATCTATTATTTTTATGTAAATTTCTTTCATGATGATTTTTTTTGCTCCCTTTTTGCTGCATTTTGACCAACAACTCAAACCAAGGTGTGCATAATATACAAAAGACCACAGCAGGAGCCTTAAAGCCACATTGATTTTCTTTGGCCACCTGGGGGCAGCAGAATAAGCTGTAAACAACACTGACACCTTAGTAGCGAGGTTACATTGCTGTCTCCGTCTAACCTCTGCTCCACTCTGTCTGTCTCTGTGTTATGGATGTAGAAATAGCTGAAGGTCTGTCAACCCTGAATCCATGAATCCTACTTTGCAAATTAGTTTATTGAAGAACGCTTATTTTAACACTTTAATATCCTAAAATTAGAAGTGTAATAAAAACTAAGACAGGATTGTTACGCCTATTTCCACTTTTATTTGAATACAAATACAAATAATTTTGCTGCCTAAACAAATACAGACACAAATACAAATACTGGGCTCTCTGCACATCCCTGACAGCAACAGTGTTTGGATCTCTGGCAGTGAGGTCCACAAGCACACCTGCAGTTACCGCTTAATGCTATATGTTGCCCCCAAAGAAAACAAAACGGGGATCTTCAAGATTGTTACTTTAAGGCAAACTCATTAGCAAACATTTACCTACTTATACATTCAACTGACAGAGCAATGCCAGTATTTATCTGGAGTTGTGTTTCTGACCACCTGACACCAGAGCTAAACTTAAGCTCTGGTTTTGTCTCACCAACTCCTGAGAAAAATATCTGACTCTTGCTTGTTGCTAGAGGTTCCCATTTGTACCAGCCAGCTAGTCACTATCTTTGTGTCAAAGCCACTTAATGGGCAGGTAGCACAGTGATTCTACCAGAGCAGAACTGCAGCTGTGAGCTGCAAACTGACCTAGAAGAATTCAGGTTAAAAGGGTGCACATGCTGTTGTGAAGTGTGCACAAATACACTCATATACACACTGTCAGTCCTATTTTCTTCCTACCTGTGTATTCCAGATGTGCACACATTTGTCAAAGGACCCACTGGCCAAATGCCGACCGTCAGGGCTGAAAGCCACACTGTAGACTGGCTCCTGGTGTTTGGTCAGCGTATGGATACAGATGCCTCTCTCCACGTCCCAAAGACGAACTGTTGAGTCAAACGATGCACTGTGGAAGTAGGAGACATGAACAAACAGGTTACAGAGGTGCTGCTGTTCAATCTGGACGTATAACAACAAAGATAGTGCAAGAAGGATGACTCAAATATAGCTTTATTTTACAAGGTTAACAACCACATTCAGCTTACTGGGACAAAGAAAATAAAATCAGAAATTGCTGAGTACTGATCCACATGTAACAGCTAATATCAAGTTTTATATATATTACAGCTATGGCTACATAGCATTTAGATTTCTAATGTAAGGTGTATGTTTAACTGTTTGCCACACAGACTTTCTGAAATGCTGACTAAATGTACTTGGAATTGCAATTTCAAAGCCCTCTTACAGTGCATGAAAAATTGATAAGGGAGTTATGAATGTTTAAATTCTCAACATGTACGGACTGCAACATTTTGACAACTTTTTACCTCACGTTAGGCAACATGTTAATACACATTTTAACCACTGTCTGTTATTAGTTAAAACTGATCAACTGTGACCTGGGAAATATATGTGGAATTTCCTGTCTCCCAACTAACACTATTCAAGTGACAAAATGGCTGCCCTAAGGGAAACTATGTTTGGCTCTTTTTCAATACAGCTAAAAGTTTTGTTATAAAGTCTTTCATTAAAGCACACAGGTAAAAAAGTAGATATTTTTTCTTATGGAAGAAAGAATGTATGTATGTATGTATGTATTCATATACAGACTACAACTTTTTTCTCTCTTTTAAGCCTAGTCTCTACCCCAAAACAGGCTAAGCACTTGAAAAGACACAATTTCCAATTATTTGTTAGCTAGCTAACAAGCCAGTAGGCTAACCGAGTAAAGCGAAGGCTGTACTGCGAGCTAAAAAGCTGGAGTGTACTCATTTCCTTTTTAGCTATCTAACTAGCATTACATTGCTGCTGCTGTGTTGGAGTAACTTGTTCCAGCTTTACACAGTACACACACACCTGGCTAGCATGAGGTTAGCGCTGGGATTATTGGTTCCAGGGCCAGTGGGACTCCATTTGATGGTGTAGATTTCTTTACTGTGGGCTTGGAGGTCATGGACACATGAGTCCTGCTTCATACTCCAGATCTGAAAACACACGAAACCCCAAAGAAAAAGTCAACAACTTTGTCCTTCAGTTTATTTCATCATTATATCACAGGTGCACAAGTGTTACAGCACTTGTTAGCACATTAGCTTGCACAAGTAACTCCCAGTAAATACAGTTATTTGACCACTTTGTAATCATCGGTATCTGACCAACTGAGAATCTTCATATTTGTGAGTTTCTGCCTCCTTCCTAACACCATTCAAGTGACAATTTGAGGATAACATCTTTAATTGAAGCATGTAAGAGCAGAGAAAAAAATTAAGTTGAGCATTTGTTTTAGTTTAGCATTATACTTCATTTTAAGCTATATGTTTGAAATCTCTCAAGTTTAAGGGTCATTTTCAGGGCTGAAAAGAATCAGTTCCCAGTTATCATAAATCATTACTGTCATTATGGCTTAGTGCTTTCATGTCAAGGGTAGCAGGTGATATTAATAACACAAGATCTCCAATATTTCAGCAGGTTTAGCCCTATTCACCTTCAACGTCATGTCGTCTGAGCAGGAGGCTAGCAGGTTCCCTGTGGGATCCCACTTGATTGCATTTACTTCATTCTGGAGAGAAAGAAGAGAGAGATGAAGTATTGTAAGCAAACCCACACACACAACTAGTGAAAGTATTATTAATGACTTGCATTCATGTCCTCGCCTACACAAAATGAATGAATGAATGAATGAATGAATGAATGAATGAATGAATGTGCATTTACATTTATCTCAAGTCCAAACATGGGCAGTTAAAACCTTGGGAGAAATCTTTACCTGACAGCAAAGAAAAGAACTCTTTACTTCAACAAGGGTAGACTAAATATTACAAACACCTCTAAAATGACCATTAAGCTGCTTGAACCCCTCTCTAAAACAGTTTGAAACAAAGCAACCAGCCAAAACAATTCACCACCACCTATGAGAGACTTCAGCTAAGAGTTGAACATAACTGATTCTCACTTCTTTGAGCACCACAGTTCCCTCACTTGATTTCAGCACAAGATATTACTTTATAGTTTCACTGTGGAAATCTCTTGCCTCCCACCAGTTATTAAATATCAGTCACAGTCTGTTAACTCAACCAGACAAAAGAACTGTCTGAGTTACCTCCCAATCCAACAAACACTTGGATTCCAAATCGCTTTTCTTAGCCAGTATGTATACAGTGTCTAGGTATTATAATTAAATCTCCATATACTTCTCAGCTCCTCTCTTTAATCAGCTCAAGATCCTATCAATTTTAGCATAAACAATTACCAAACTTGAGTTTATTATTTTCAAAAGTTTGCATCAGCCTGCTTCGCTTTCGTTGTAACTGTTATGTACTTAACCTTCTGTAACTCACATATACACTGCAGGTTTTTTGTACAGCCCTGCATAAAAAAGCTCCAAAGATGGACTTTCCATGAACGTTCCTTTCACATAGCAGAGCACAATGGGGATGGAAGGTTATTGCCTGATCTGAGTTTCTAATATTGCAATACATGGCTTAATGTTAGCCACTATTTTCACAGCCAAGTGTTGTGCAATACAATATATCATCCCATTTAATCAAGCATGCACTTAAGAGATCTCAGAAGCCAGAGGTTTGTTATGTATGTACAGTATATATGGTTAGTATATCATCTAACCTTCATCTCTCCAAGGTTCTACGTACCATTAAAGATTTAGGTTGAAGGTAATGCAAAAAAATTGCAAAATGATCAATAAATTCTTCTTAAGGGCATTTGAATTAACCATAATGCTAAATTTATACTTATAAACACACTCATCCAAATCTTATTCAGACCAGATTAAGGTTAAACTCTTTTCATTCTGCTATGGGTGCTTTAAGTCATACACACACCTATCAATGTGTTGGAACTAAACACACACACACACACACACCCCTTACCGTGTGTCCCTGGAATGTTTTTATGGGTCTGTCTTGTCCCAGTTTACAGACGTGGATACACATGTCTGTACTACAAGAGGCGAATGTATTGTTGCTTTGCCAGTCCACGTCTAGCGCTGGAGCTGTGGGAGGCAGACAGATTGAGCAGATAGCAGTTAGCAGATGAAGAATAAACTGTGAGACTGGTGTGAGAAGAGTAGAGCGGTGAAGATGTTTGTATACCTGAATGGAAGGGAAACTGCTGTTTGGCTTCTCCTGTGTGGGCATCCCATATGATTGTTGTCTGGCAGGACACATGTGCATGTACAGTTAGTGCTAACAAAGACAACACAGTACAGCTTTTTCTTGATCTTTGCCTATTTACTCAAATGTTTCATGAGAAATCACGCTACAAGTTAGTCAATATTTGGATTAATTTATGGTCATGATGGTATACCTTGTCTACTCCTGCACTAAGGATGAAATTGCCTTTTTTATTCCACTTAAGGGCAAAGATTGGACCTTTGTGTTGGCCAAGTGTACTGGCCAGGTTGCCTGCAGGACAGAACACACAGAAAAGGAACAAAATCTGAGTAACAACAACAGAAAGCCATAAAGGGTCTAAATAACATAAAATGAGTAAACTTACACAGTAGCCAAACAAACTGACCCAGCCACAGTACGTGAACATGCCTCTAGGTGGCAGCATTGTTCAAGGATATAACTTAGCCATGTGGCATACAGGAAACACTACACTACAGTCTATTATTATGGTTTCCACAGCAACATTGATGTTCATTTTTTAATACTTATATATTTGTAAGGAAATACACTTTTACATTACATTTTCATAAATTTGAAAAATGATGGCCCTCCCAATTTTTGATAATGCAGTTTCCTTAGAAATGAATGAATTGAAGTCAGCTTACCATCCTTCGTCCATATTCTAGCAAAGCCATCATATGAGCCTGTTGCTAACAGCGTGCCCTCGCTCTGTCAGAGAGAAAGAGAGAGAGAGAGAGAGAGAGAGAGAGAGGAGTGTAAGGAGTGTAAGCATGTCTCAGAGTGTGTGTGCCAGTGAGACAAATCCAATTTAGAGAAGTTTACAGTTCCACGTCCTCTTTTTTAAGAGTGCAGGCTGAATGAACATAGTTATATTTGCTGTGATGCAGCTGGTCTTATGAGAGAGGCCTGTGTTTTCCATCAGCGTGGAGGCTTTCCAGGAAATTTTTGCCTCTGCCCTTGGCTCAGGTTCACAGCCCATTGGCTGAACTAAAGGAAAATTCCACTGCCTGATACTCTTCCACTGTTAGATATCATCAACAGTTATGTTCAGAACGCTTGGGGAGTCGTTCTGTGATGAAGCATTTGGTGTAATTTGCCTTTCTGGTGCACTGTGTCTACATGCAGTACATCAAGTACACAGCATGTGTTGTTTTTGCTTATTAAATACCATTCCAATGTTTGATTTGCTGTTAAACATCAATGTATCACTCACTAGATGAATATACTTTTAGACTGAAGTGACGTGATACAATGTGAAACAGCAGTTTTGTTGGACAGACATGCTCCTACTATTCCCACAACTTCACCTGGTCCTGTATTTTGAATGAATACATTAAATGAGAGTGTGTGTATGTGTGTGTGTGTGTGTGTGTGTGGGTTCTTACATTCCAGTCTAGCGAGGTGACGTCTTTGTTGCTGGGAACGTCCTGTCCTCCCTCTCGTATGCAGTGTCTCAAGACCAGCTGTGTGGAGCTGCTTGTACTGTTCTCACTCAGGTTCCAGATCCGAGCCGTCGAGTCACCGGACCTGAAGCAGATACATACACACACGTCAGATTGTCATAGTGGTCCATCTGGCTGTTATGAGAACACACAGACATCAAATGAACCATGTTTCCATAGAGATCACTGGTTCCAGTGTTCCAATGCAATGGATTTCATCCACTGGTGGGACATGAGGTTGCTATCAGACAGATATCAGACAGAATTGTCAACTCATTACACTCAGGTCATGGTTTCAGACCGCCTGCTGCCATGGACCTGCTTGATGCCCACGCCTGCTATTATTATTATTAGTTATTACTATTATTGTTGTTGTTGTGCTTCACTGTGTCTCTCTCTCCCCCTCCCTCTTTGTCTCTCAACCCAACCAGTCAAGGCAGATGGCACCCACCTAGAACCTGGTTCTGCTTGAGGTTTCTTCCCATTAAAGGGGAGTTTTTTCTTGGTTTGTCACCAATCGCTTGTTCATGGGGGGAAGAGTACGGTCTAGACCTGCTCTATGTGAAAAGTACCCTTGTGCTGTGATTTGATGCTATATAAATAAAATTGACTTAACTCCATTTCCATCCTCAGTCTGACATTGCCTCTAACTAGGGGAGGGGGACTCATTTCAATCTGATCACCACTAACATGCGGTGTTAGTCACCCAACGGTGTTCATTAGATCGATTGCTATTTCAACCAAGAAACCGCTGTTTAATGTCATGATGTCAAACCAGAATCAGTCGACTTGGTGGAGTGGGCGGATTCAACGGTCTGGACCCAGGCAGGACATGAGAACATTCACCTAATCGACAATTCGTTGTTTCAATTTAGAGTCAGAGCAGAGCAAATTCATCATTTGTCATCTTTCAGCTGGGTAATCATTATCACAACGTTGATAAAAATACTTGTCCAATATGTGGTAAATGTGTATAGCATTATGTATAAAAAATCTAACTGATGCTCCATGCATTGAACTGTGTTCTACTGATATGCATTACAGGTACACAGGTAAAGCTCAAAGGTGTACAAAGTTTTGACAATATGAAGACATCATCTTGGGCTCTGGAAAAAAATGGGACAGGCTTTTTTTTTTTTTTTTACTAGTTTCTGAAAGAATAATAAGTAGATCAATTAATTATAAAAATAATCTTAAGTTGTAGCCCACTATTTCTGTCTGACTTTGTTCACTTGAAATCAAGGTATGCGAGGATGGAACTAACATGGCAGTATTGTTCACTTGTTGTATTCACGCAGTGTGAGGCCGGTGTGAGAGGAGAATGGTAGGAAAGGGAAGGTGACTAACCCTGATGCCAGTAGGTCGCTGACTGGGTTCCAGGCACAGATGAAGACCTCTGACTCATGGCCCCTCAAGACCATGGCCTTGTTCTGAGGAATCTCCACGTCTCCGTCCACCTCCATCAGGTCTGCATGGTTGTCTGAGAGGTTGATGGGTACAAGTAAGCAATCCGAAATCAAACTTTCATCAGGTCTTCAGTTCTTTACCATTGTACATGAGTGATAAGTAAAGTAAGAATGATTAATAATAGAAATAGTTCAATCATGTAAGTTATAAAAATGCGTAATATTTCTGAGGTCAAGAATGAACTTTCATTCTTGAGAAGTGCTTCATCATCGCACATCCTTTCTCTATTTTTAAAAACGGTACTCACTAGCTAAGGCATGGGCTCCGTTCTCTTCCCCGTTGGCAGTATTCTCTCCGTTCTTGGCGTTGCCTGCGATGTTGCCTCCAGTGGCCGATGCTGGCGCTGAAGCGGCAGCTTGCTGCTGGGCCATTTTGTCCCGGTATGCCTGCTGCCTCGTCTGAACAACGTCTGGCATCACCGCATCGATCAGGGACAGAGACTCAATGGGCCGCCCGTCAAATAACGTGCCGTCCTACAGAGAGAGATGAACAGTTAGAGGAAACTGAGAAGAGAGAGGAGAGAAGAGAGGAGAAGTTTGCATGATCCTGTTTGTGTCGCACCTCATTGATGCTGACTTCAGCCTCGACGTACTGCAGGCCCTTCTGGATGATGCTGATGAGGGCAGCAGGGGGAACCAGAGCACCATTGATGTTGGACTGGCTGATGTGACTCTCTATACCAAACGTAAACGCTGAGTGGGAGAACCCTGAGGAGCAGCAGAGAGGAGAGGACAGAGTGTGTTTTGAACACTGAAAGGTAACGACATACTGTAGGCATCAAGTCATAATTTCACATACATATAAATGGGACAGGGTATACATTCTGAATGTTCTTCCTTGCAGTCTTAACAGTCTGTATTCAGTCAGGATATGTTTACACATCCTGACTCCACCACAGGCTTTATTGTTGTAAGAACAGGCATTCTGCATTTACAACATTGTGACCACTGCACATTCTTGAGCATTTCTCACTCAGGCTACCATGTTTCTCTCTGAGGTTGTAAAAAGCATCTGGCTACAGCTGTCAACAGTATACAGATAACAATAATATAATAGTTTCAGCTGCACTGGTGCACTTCATGCATAATCAATTCAATGAACAAATGACAAATCAATAAAATGTTGTATATCAGTTATGTTGCCCAACCTCTCATGATGTTATAATTAGTAAATGGAACATGACCTCACAGGAATTTCTATTGTCAACCCAACGTAGCTTAGATACACATTTGCTGTACTCACAAAAATTAGATGCTCAATATTTTCAAAGGTACGTTTAAAGGGGACATATTCTGCTTTTTTTGATTTTCTGTTATTTAAATTCTGTTATGATGTCAGATGTTAAACATGGTCAAAGTTCCAGACCTTGAGTTTAACATAAATAGAAATGCTCCCTGAAAGTCAAAAGTCAGGGCTTCAGCCTGCTCTGAACACTTCTTTGTGATGTTTTTTTATACCTTCAACCCTAAAGTTGTTGCTAAGGTTTTTCCATGGCTTGTTTAAGTTGTCCATTCTCATGTTTGGATCAGATTTGGGCTTGAACATGTACAAATGTATTTGAGAAGATGAACAAGTAAAAGAAAGAGAAAAAGAAGTGAAATCCTACTACTATAGATTGTTAAAGTAACTGGCGGAAGTCTGACAAGACGCAGCTTCCAGTGTATCCAATCAGAACAGAGTATGCTCGTCTGCTGATCACAGAGCCAATTTCAAAAAGTAAACAGTTCCCTTCCATGTATGAAAAATGAGTATGCATGATAACATGATAATATGAAAAAACCTGGACAAAAACAAACCCTTTTATGCAAACATATAGTGCATTTTTTTTGTTGTTGTTGTGTGTTTGAATTAAAGACAGAATACGACACAACTGTGACAGGATGTTTTGAATTACGTGAGCCATCATGAGCCTTAAAAACGTATGATGTGATATAATAATGCAGGGGGAGGAAAGTTATAGACATGCACAGTGTACATATAACAGTAGACCAGCACCAGCTAAGCTCAGCCTTCTGACAGCTCCTTTGCAGTGATATGAGAGTTTTGGTTTGCATACCTCCCCAAAGATACATAAAGGTTATTGTCACACCTGCAGAGATCCTCACATAAAGGGCTTTATAAAAGGTAGGAGGCCCAGTTTTACTAATAGTCACGAACATCTATCCACTTGACCCCAGATTTACTCCTGTGTGCAGGTGCGTGGGTGGAAGGGATGTTTTGTAAAACCCTCTGCGCTGCTCTCAGGGTAACAGTGCTATATGAATGCACTCTATTTACCATCTCTGATTGATTAAACAGTAGCAAACCGCCCCTCACTCTGTCCCACTCATTCCTGTTTGTATGATTCATTCTGATGTACATAACACTGCAGACATTAAGTGCTTTTTGTCCATCTGTTCCATATAGTTGTGTGTGTGTGTGTGTGTGTGTGTGTGTGTGTGTGTGTTTGTGTGTGTCAACTTCTCTTCAGTATGTTCTGCCTTTCAAACACAGGAAGTTGTGTATACACTTTGTACAGGTTGACCAAACAAGCTAAAATGCAGCTTTCAGGTTCCTGCTATATACCAATATTACAAGCTTACATACCCAACGGATGTTCATTTCTCTCTTTAGTCATTTAGTGATGACAATTTGAAAAAACTACTTGCAGATCTGGTATTGTGTACACAATATATAAACACACACACACACAAAAAAAAGAAAAACAGAAATAAATAATAAAATAAACTGCTTGTGTATTAAATTGCACCTAAAAATAATAATAATAAAAATGAAAATAAAACAATCACTAAATCAGAGCAGTGTCTGAACATTTTAAAATAATAAAAATGCAAGCATGATAAATATTAGGGCTTGAGAGGGATACCTGACTCCTGTAAGTATCTGTAGACCAGGAAATTGACCTCATCACTGCTAATGCTCATCTTTACTCCTGTTACACCATGAGGTCAGCACGCACACACCAAGCCTGAAAAAAAGAGAGAGATTTATCAGTGAACACTCACCACTATCCCGACAACACGTTTAATATGTCCCCAATACAATGAAGACTTTTATATGAATATGAACATTATGGTATCAGCTATTTTCATCCATTTAAAATTCAATTATTCATTCAGCTGGAATAACAAGACATGTCCAATTAGACTCCATTTACACCTGTTGTGTACATGCAATGTGTATCCTGATATCTTATTTGGATAATAAGAAAAGCCGCTGTCAAAGCATATATGTAAACGCAGACAATCAGATTGTGATTGGATTGACCAGACCACATCTGAAGATCTGGCTTGTGTTGTAGTTGGATCTCAGCCAGGTGTAAATGCAAGCTGGATAGTTTGGCCACATTCTTGAGAAAAAGTCAAGAACGTGTTGAAAGGTCATCTAACTCCACTTCTTCCTGCTATCTCGTGTCAGCTCGCCAAGAAGCTACAGACAAGCTCTTCCTTGGTACAGAATAATAAAAGACCCATTTACACCTGGTATCAACACGCCATCTGTATCCTGATAACTTATCTGGATAAGAAAAAAAACACACGTTAATGCAGGTGTAAATGCACTAAGAACACATTGTGATTGGATCAGCCAGAGCAGGTGGAGACGTAATCTGTACATTGTGGCCACATTCATAAGAATAAATTAAATTCCACCCAGCAACTTGAAAGGTCACTTTCACTCCACCTCCCGCTAGTTTAAGCACCCTGTCAAAAGCTACAAGTAGTAGCAGTAGCTAGAAGTCTTCCCTCACAAATAATGAACACCCATCCACGGCTTTGTTTTCCATGACCTGGGATGCACCATGTTTGTTGTTAAGTCCACCAGCCCCGCGTAGCTAATTTGCTAATTATGTGGGCATAATTGAGAAAATAGAATGCATGTTAATACTAGGTGTAAATACAAAGACCCGTAGATCGGATGTCATTATCCCGATAATGTTTCCAGGTACAGATCACATGTAATGGGATCCTAGTTGAGTACTCGGATTAATCTGGCATCAGGCACGTCCTTAATACAACCCTCAGACACTTCACAACATGTTTCACCTAGCCTGAACAACATTTCACACCAGTGTTGTCATAGTACCAAACTGTCCTATTTTGGTGGATAAAAGATGATTGGCCATTGCCTTGTCGGATGGGGTGTGTTTGCACCCTGCTGCCTCACTGGACTGGCCTCATTCAAATAAAGAGAGCTGGGTGTTTTCAGTGGGTCTGAAACTGATCTAAGGCTGTTATGATAACAGCACATATGTAGTACCAGTTGTCTGGAATTACAAAATTTTGATGAACTTAGACTCCATCATTTCCATGTGACCTCAGTCAATGTTTGACTCACATATTTTCTGAAGTTGTTCTGTTACTGTTCTTCATTAGTGTTAAATGGGTTTTCACTGTTAAATCATGCCTCCACCACAAGCTGCTTTTCCTCCACTATAAATAATCTAATGCACTCATTTGGGTACCAATCCAAACTACTCAACTGAAAAATATAAGGAAGAAAAGAAAAATCAACAGGACTGTGACGCCTCATGACATGATTCAACATTACTTTAGCCTATGGTTTCATGAACCAAAAAGATTGGGAGCCACGACTTTGAAAACTCTCAGAGGCAGGGAGCTGATTCCAAATAAGGACCAGCTCAAAGCCCATTTCCCCTGAGAATAATCAGCCACGTAATGCCTGGAGCTCAGTGTCTGCAGCCCCCCTCTCCCAAGAGGAGACATTCTGTGCATTTAATGGCATTTAAGTGGATGAAACACCGTCTCCTGGGCATACATTTAATTTCCCAGGATATTAGATTTTTGTTGTCTGGCACAGAAAAACATTTAACATGACCTTTGGCCTTCATGTTGCATAATGTCAAACACAGTAGGGCAGAGCTAAACCAGCCTCTTCTGACCACCTAACACGAGTAGCAAACTGTGGAATTTCACACAGCGATGCTATCATCTTATATACTTTCCACTGGTAATTAGAAGAGGAAGATGAGATGAGATTAATCTTTAATGATAACCTGAAGGCAAACTGCAACAACAAACAGGACATATTCACAGAATACACATAGCACTGTGGAAGTTAGTGTGTCTACTCCTGTGACCACTGATAAGTTTAGTTGTTTTTGCTAATCCTGAGCCACAACAGCAGCGGTAGCAGACTCCACACTAGAGACAGAGATGGCAGACTGCTTCGGCCTCACAGGAGAGTAAGGCTGCTGCCATATCTGAGCTGTTTCGGGATCTGTTCATGACCCAGGAGACAGGTAACAGCTAAGTGTCCGAGAAAGCAGAAGAGGTGATCTTGTCCTATGACATGTTGGCTCAGCAATATTTATCTGCGGGAGAGGATTGTGTTTTCCATGGAGACGACTGTCAGCAAGTAGATTGTTCTGAGGGTCAGATATAGAAGGGTGGGTAGACAAAATAATGCAAGCTACCACACAGATAGGAAGTTCAACTCTGATGTAACTTAATCACATTACAAACACTGCCACAAAAGTAGCCCGATGCTAATGAGCAACTTCTAGTAATGGTGAAATGAGCTGTTACTGCCGCCCTATCAAACACTAACATTGCAGACATACTGTCCTCTAAATCAGGCCTATTATTAAATCATAAGCAGCTGCTGGGCTGCTTTCACTTCTTATACAACTTAACAACAGTTGCATACTTTCAGTCGCCTGGTAGACTTTAAAAACTTGCCACACCCCTGCAATTAGTGGTTTATGTGTGTGTGTTTATGACAGACCTGTATGACAGTAGAAAATACTGCAGTCTCAGAATTTGTTCAGTAACAGCTAATTAAAAGAGTCTTGATTGGCTGTGAAACTGATCATTCAGATCAACTGGAGACATCTCACGTTACACTTCTACAGAAAAATATACAATACAAATACAACAGTCCTGTAATAAATACCACCTGTGTTAAACTTGATTGTTGTTGACATTGTGTCAGAAGAGTTCATTTTTGTGTTGGTGTTGTATTAAACTCCATTTATTTCATCTTTTTTTATGAATGAGTGTGTAAGTTTGAACTCCACTTACACTATGTAAGTGGAGTATGTATCTGACTATGTAAAAGCAATAGGATTCAACTGACATGGCTACAAGTCAACGTCTCTGGTCAGGTTGACATTTCATTAAAATGAATAGAAAAGACATACAAAAAGCACATACAAACTGAGTGAGTCTACAAATCAGTTTTATACTGTTACCAAGCTAGTAAATGATACGGACACAAGATGCCGCTAACAATGTCTCTGTAGTTTACTGAAGGCAGAATTCAACCAATGCGATGCACAACTATGCACTGTAATTTACAGCAACCACTTCCATTCTACATTGGCTTGTAACTTTTCTAACTCTGCTGACGGCAAATTCTAGTAACTCTGCTGACGGCACAAAGGTAGCTTCAGTAGCTTTTTGATACTTCACTAACTGAGAAATATGGTGCAAAAGAAGATCAGAGAGAGTAAAGGGGTATTTGTCCATGATAAAATAATTGAACACAAAAGTAACCCAAAGAAACTTTGGCAGTCTCTGACACAAACAGGGTACAGTTAAAGACTTAAGACTAAGGCAAATAATATCTGTCTCAACATTAATGGTGAGCTTTCCTCTAATAGATCAAAGGTAGCAGATACGTTTAATGCCTTTTTGTACATCTGGAGCCAAACAACTTGTAGAAAGGCTGCCAGGCAACCTTGGGATGTATGATGGAAAATCAATGTTTAATTATTATTCACAATTGGGAGCAGTAGCGGACTCATTTGACCTTTCTGTGGTTCCACAGGACAAGGTGTTAAAGCTATTGAAAGATCTTGAATGTTATAAAGCAACTGGTCTAGATGAAATGCCTGCCAGATTTCTATAAGATGCTGCTGAACATATTTCACCGATCTCACTCATGTTATTAAGTCTGGTAGAGTCCCAAAAGATCTGAAACTTGCAAGGCTCATTCCTTTGTATAAGAAAGGGATCAAATTAGAAAAGGGAAATTATCAACCACTTTCTATTTTGGGAATCATATCAAAAGTCTTTGGAGAAAAGTAATAGCAAAATTTGCAATACTGATTTGTTGTATGTAATGCAATCTGGTTTTAGAGAGCCACACTCAACAGACACGTTTATTATTTCTATCTGATTATATAAGGAAAGAGGATGATTTGGGTAAATTCTGTGGCATGATACTATCAGACCTCCAGAAAGCCTTTAACACTGTTGACCATCAGATTCTGCTCACTAAACTAAAAGCTCTAGGTTTCAATATCATGGCTTGTGAGTGGATTCAGTCATATTTGACTGATAGATGTCAAATAGTTGAAGCACTTTATCTGAGGTTATAGAAATCAACTATTCACCTTATATATGCTTCCTTTAGGTAATATTATTAGGAAACACTTCATGAATTTTCATTGTTATGCAAATGATACCCAATTATATTTATCAATGAAGCCAGTTAACTAAACCCCAAGCATGCCTTAAGGACATAAAGACCTGGACGACCTGCAATTTTCTGCTACTAAACTCAGACAAAACTTAAGTTATTGTGCTTAAACACCTTAGAAACACATCATCTAATGATATAACTACTCTAGATAGCATTGCCCTGGCCTCCAGCACCACCGTAAGGAATCTGGCAGTCATCTTTGATCATGATATGTCCTTTAACTCCCACATAAAACAAATTTCGAGGACTGCCTTTTTTCACCTATGTAACAAAAATCAGGCACATCCTGTCTCAGAAAGATGCAGAAAAACTAGCCCATGCATTTGTTACTTCTAGGCTTTATTATTGTAATTTCTTATTATCAGGCTGCCCTAACAGGTCTCTAGATAAGTAGGTTTGGTATGGATGAGAAAACTAGAGCAGTAGTTTTCCTCTGTATAGCAGTTATTTCTCAAGTTGAACCAGCTGGTCCAGAATGCAGCTGCATGTGTACTGACAAAAACTAGAGAAATAGATCATATTTCTTCCATTTTAGCTTCACTGCATTGGCTTCCTGTAAAATCTTAATAGAATTTAAAATCCTTCTCTTCACCTACAAAGCTCTTAATGTTCAGGCACCATCATATCTTAAAGAGCTCATAGTACCCTATTACCCCACTAGAACACTGCGCTCCCATAATGCAGGTTTATTTGTGGTTCCTTGAGTCTACAAAAGTAGAACGGGAGGCAGAGCCTTCAATGATCAGGGTCTTCTCCTGTGGTACCATCTTCCAGATTCGGTCCGGAGGGGGGGGGGGGCGCAGACACCCTCTCTATGTTTAAGAGTAGGCTAAAAACATTCCTTTTTGATAAACCTTATAGTTAGGACTGGCCAGGCTGCCAGGGGACTTCCCGTGATGCACTGAGCTCCTCTCTCCTCCTCCCCCTCTCCATCTGTACGCATTCATGTACCATTAATGCATGTTACTAGCTCGACTTCTTCCCCAGGGTTTTTGTGCTTTCTTGTCTTGCAGGTTCTAAGGATCATGGTCACAGACTGCCTGGTTATGGATCGTGGGTTTCCTTGGGTCATGGCTGCAGACCCCGTGCTGCTGTTGTCCTGTTTGCCACCCACGCCTGCTATTACTGTTATTTTTAGTCATATTTATATTACTGTTATTGTTATTATTGTGCTTCTCTATTTCTCTCTCTCCCTCTCTTCCTCTTTCTCTCTTAACCCAACAAGTCAAGGCAGATGGACGCCCACCTAGAGCCTGGTTCTGCTTGAGGTTTCTTCCTGTTAAAGGGGAGTTTTTCCTTGCTGCTGTCACCAAGTGCTGCTCATGGAGGAATGTTGGGTGAGTTTTTTCTTGGTTTGTCACCAATCGCTTGTTCATGGGGGGAATGTTGGGTCTCTGTAAATTAAAGAGTACGGTCTAGACCTGCTCCATGTGAAAAGTGCCCTGAGATAACTTCTGTTGTAATTTAGCACTATATAAATACAACTGAATCAACTTGAATTGGTGTGCCGCAGGGAAGCGTCCTAGGTTCTTTGCTATTTGCAAATGTAATCTTTTTCTCTATGCGGACGACTCAGCTTTACTGGTTTCACTTATTTTATAAGATTGTGATGCTCATGTTAAAAAGCTATTCAACATATGTTTAATCTATTGCCTGATGTTTAATACATAGAAGATAATCTCCATTTAATTACAACCGCATTATTGGTCATAAAAATCACTATTAGGTACTTCCCTCAAATTATTCAGGCCTAAGTCAAATGGAACTTGAGGTCAATTAGTTTCCAATACAAATCTGCTTAATTCATTTATATTTTCGTGTATCATTATATTGACTGTTGCTGTAGTTGTTACTCAGACAGACATAAAATATTATTGAATGCGGTGAAACTGTGGAAATAATTATCTCATTTCTTGTTTTAACAAAGATAAATCTTAAAAACTAGAACAGACACTGAAACCACTGAACTGTCCAAATATATTTCTCTAGGGAGATTCATAATTTATGAATCAAACAAGACAGCAGCTGATTTCTTTGAGATGAGGGGGGGGGGGGGGCATAGTATTGCATAAAAATAAAGTAAAATCACTTGCTGTTGTGTTTGGCTGAAATGAAAACCTACAGACTGTTGAGTCACAGATCAGTCAGACCCTCTGCTTAAATCCCAGCAGACAGTAGCAGCACTGCCTGGGGATGACCAGAGATTTGTAAACAGTGAACTGCAGTTCCCTCCACCACCATCCCACTGCAGTGGTGCTGTGGAGCCACCAGCTACAGCCAGATCCTCTGTGTTGACAGTGTGGGAGAACAGTGGGGGGATGGGAGAGGAGAAGGGAATCTCTGTCTCTGCATTTCTTCCCTCCCTCCTCTCTCTCTCTCTCTCTCTCCCCTTGTGACTGCTGCCAGTGGCAAACTGGCCTGTACAGTAAATCTTAAATCAAGTCACAGCAAGAGAGGAAGGGAGGGAGGGAGAGAGAGAGAGAGACCAACAAAGACAAACAATCACACCAAAAGAAAAAATCGGGACATGACAATTACACACATGCAGCAGAAACTGTGCAGTAATGTGACACATTCCTGAGAATGCAATTCATACGGATGAGTGAGGGAACGTCTGTCCCTCTCAACATGAAATCAATATCACTAAGTAAATCACATTTGCCTTGTGTTATCAGCTGGTGTACATAATTCATTCACTTCAACACGGCTAATGACACATCCAATCAAAGGTTTTACCTAACTGTGATAAATACATCTTATCAATATGTGGTAATGTGCTACTAACTGTCACAGCAAATTTAACTATATAACTATTAACACATTTACTAATCATTTGTCACAACTAGGGCTGAAACTAACGATTGCTTTCATTATCAGTTAATCTGTCAATTATTTGTATGAATTTGTATGAAGTCATAAACCTTAACACCAACTTAAATCTGGTAGCCTGTAGGCCAACGTTCAGTCACTGCTCATAGCAATTAAAGACACTGCAAAGCATTACACTGTAAAGTACAGTCAATTAGGCCTGCAACTAACAGTTATTTTAATTATTCATTAATCTGTTGATTATTTTCTAGACTGATCAATTAGGCGTTTGGTCTATAAAATGTCAAGAAATAGTGCTCCAGATGTAACCTCAAACATCTTGTTTAGTCCTGACCAACAGTCCACAACCCAGAGATGTTCAGTTTACTCTGATAAAAGGAGAAAAAAACTCACATTTAAGAAGCTGGAGTGAAAGGATTTTATCTTTTGTTTCTTTAAAAAACAACACTAAAACAAATAATCTATTATCAAAATAGTTGGTCATTAATTTTCAGTCGACTGACTAATTGATTAAATCAACTATTTCTGGAAGCTGTAAAGTAAATGAGTTACTTTGCTGAGCCTCGATGGACAAATTAACTGTGCAATGACCGTGTAGTAACACTGGTTAAGTACACATTCTTGATTGCTATTCTTATTTTTCCCCAAAAGAAATCACCGCTTTACAGCTTATGTTCCCTACTGCTGTATTATATAAACAGAAACTGTTACACCAGTGCTACGTGTACATCGCAGCATCCTGACATTGTGTGGGCATATTTCTTTTAACTTACTTAACTCTGTATTTGTAGCAGTATGTGAATGGCCATTTTGTTTTAAAATAACAAAGGCATTGCTTGTGTTAATAACAGAAGCTGTTGACTTTACTGGAACAGTCTGACCCCTTTATTCTATTAATGTCACAGCCTGTATGTGTAAAAAGGCCTCTTTAGATGGCAGGTGCATGCCCTGAAACACACTCCCTCACACACTGCCATACCATACTGATGTGCCGCGTTGCATCATGTGTGTTCCTTTGTCTCTGCAGGTCTGTGATGATGATAACCATCATTTAGGTTTCATGTCTTTTAAAAGCTTTGTTTGATTTATACATAAAGGACACCAAAGTTGTGATGTCTGCTGCTCTAATACCGTTTTGATTTGATTTATTTTAAAAAAATCTGTCTGAGAGCTGTTGCTTTGGGTCTATTCCTTAAAATGCCGCCAAAACCAGGCAGTATTTATACACTGATACTGATATCAATATTCAGAGGTTTACAAAAATTGGAACAATATTTTGATCTTTAGTCATTTTAAAACAAACGTAACCTAAAATCTTGATACAGATTCCTTAGATTTTATTTCTCTTTATTATGACCAAGACACACACTCCATCTATATACACATGACACACACGCTGTCAACTGAGGCTGCAACTAACACTTATAACCATTATCAATGAATCTGATGACTAGTTTCTCAATTAATCATTTGGTCCATAAAATTTCAGAAAATGGTGAAAAAGCCCTCAATATTTTCCTAAATCCCTGCGTGACGAAGTAAAATTGCCAGTTTTATCTGACCAATAGTCCAGTCTATACCCCAAAGCAGTGTTTCCTCTATATTCATTCTGCAGCAGCCGCTGTGGGCTATTAATGATTTTCACTGACACACTGTGCGATCACAATAACACCCTAAGTTATCATGGAATTGTTTGGAGTCATTGATTAGTGTCTTTGTGTTCATCAGGTACTGTTGCTCCATTCAGCTGACACATAATCAGACTAACATACCTTGATTTTCACTTGAAGAAAAAAGGCACTGATACTGCAAACCACGCTGATGAGCCACCCTACATCACAGCAGAGGTGATATATGGAATCATGGAAATATCACCAGATGATTTCTTCTAACTACAAAAGCAATTTATTAGCCACATGATTTTACTCAACTGCCAGGCTGCCACCACCTGCACATCATCTCCATTCAGCACATTTATGTGTCAGTCTGCCATTGGGTCCTCCAGCAAGAATCTACGGAAGAAGGGCGCTTATTTCCTATCTATTCATTATTCTATGGGCCATAAGTATTTAAACCCAGCAAGACTTGTCTAAGTAGACTGACTGCATATTAGACACACAGCATTGTAAACTAGAAAATGTCATACATGCAATGACTTCTATCACCAATGTTATCACACAAATACTATCATATACCGCATATCCTGGTGAAATGTCAGGAGGGTATGAAAAAATAGATACCACCCAAGCCTAATTAAAATAAAATCCATTTTCTGTCAATCGATTAATCAGATCATGTTTTCAGCTGCTGTATACTGTAAACAAAGGCCAGAGATGGTTCACTGTCAGCGTGCAACAATCCATGGCTTTGAATAAAACCCTGACAAAAGAATTGTTATGTGCAAAACACCAACCTTCTAATTCATTTAAGAAGGCAGTGTGGTTGCTGATGTTCATTATTATCATCATTAAGAAACGACAACGCTAATGTCAGCAGCACACCTCATTTTGCACTGTTGAAAATGACGTATTGAAACCTTACAAGGTATGAAAGGTATGTAAAGCTTTCATACTAAATGACAGCACTGTAAACCCAAGTACAAACGTTTTGTTATTCCACAGTGCAGTTGTGCAAGATGCAATGACAACAGACACAAACTACAATCTGCAGGGTTACCGGTCTCTTGGAGTGACAGATTGCATTGGCAAGCCAAGCTCTGCCTCACATGGCCTATGAGAGGTCAGTGAGGCTAGCTGTCTGTCGGTGACAGATGGTAGCATGTAGGCCTTGCCAGCTAGCTTCGCTTGACGGGCAGTTAAACCTGCTCTAGGCAGCTCGTGTCAATCTGAATGCAGCAGGTCAGTGAGGGCCACTGAATCAGAGGTTGTTATCTCGCTGCGAGCTGCCGTGCCGGCTTGGATTAGTAGACCTTGCCGAAGTCCGAATCCCAATCACTTTAAGAAGAAGGTCAAGTCTGTTGCACATATCAGAAGCAAGTCGTGGTTATTGCCTGCTTTGTAATTCTCACAGTGAGACCGGATCTGACAGTGACTACAGCACAGGTGCAAGTGGACGTGCACTAAAAAGCACAACCATCGTGTCTAGTGTTAGAGGAGTGCACCAGTTAATGTCATGTCAAACACATTTGATAATAGGAACACTGCACCATTGACGTGACATCAAAGTGCAACTTTTCTATTGTCAACCGCAGTGTCAGTGTTTCCATCGTCAGACACAAGATCAAGGGTGCAACGAGTTTCTATCATCAAACACTTCAACGTGGGTATATTGAATGTTCGGCGGCTCCTCTGGAGCATCTTTCGCGCTGAGTTCTCACTCATGGGGCTCTCATGAGTCTTATGCATGCCTCCCACAGCTAGCATCCAGGCTAACAAGCTAACCTGGCACCCAACCCTCATAACGGAGAAAACATTGTTTCCTGTCACAACACAATTTAAAGTGATTATGTGTTCATCAGCTGCTCCATTCAGGTGACAAATAATCAGACTAACATACCTCGATTTTCATAAAAAACAAAAACAAAACAAAACAAAAAAACGCATAAATAATATCGCATCGACCGCACACCGCCCTGTTGAGCCACCCTGAATCCCTACTAACACTACGGGGTTGTGGCTTCACCCTGACTTTGGGAGGATGAGTAAATGGCTGTTAAAATCCCTTCACTATGAGCTTCATTTTACCAATGATATTTTGTGATTATTATTTGTTATGGTGCACAGTGAGATCACTCATAAAATGTGAAGGGTTACTTCAGGCCATAGTGCTTATTCATGCTAATATCTGAGTGTACTGTGTATTGACGCATTTTCTTTGATTACAAAATAGTGCAATATTGTGTTGCATCATTACAAATTCACTGATATATATTCAATTCATTCAATGTATTATTACATTTTGAATACTTATTTTATTTATCCACCACATGATTAGATACTTTTTCCAATGACAAAATGTGCTTAAGTCATAAAACACAGAATTCAGATTCAGAAAAATTAAAAAAGAATTTGGGAAAAAAAATCAAATGAAATCTGGAAAAAATTAAAATAGATTTCATATATTAATACAGCATCTCATCACACCCGACAGATGCGACTAACTTTAATCTGTACAGAGTTTCTCCGGGCTTTACACATCACAGATTAAAGTCTTTCTGTTGTTTTGAGTGGTTTCGTTGTAGTAAGCCGTTAATCCACATATCCTTACCTAAGAACCAGGAGAGCATGTATTTCTAGTAACAGACTGAAGAAGCGGAGGTAGTGCGACAGACAAACGGGATGAGCCTATTTATTGACAGCAGGGGATATTAGGAAGCTACCATGGGTAGGCGTGAGTAAGGCTGGAGTGTGTGTTAACTCTGTTACTTGTGCAAGCACCCAATGACCTGCTTGTGCGCCATAGATACTTTTATACACACAAATACGGATTACTTTGAAAACAGTTAATAGCATCCAGCTTTTGCGTCTCATACACAGGATGTTAAGTGAGCCATCAGGTGGAGGAGAGAGTAGCCTTGCTGACTTTATAAACTCCACCTGTTTCAGGATCACTTTGTTATTTCCAAGTGTTTTAAGTGATTAAATCATTTACTTGACTGCAAAACTTCATGTACCTCCTTTATCATTGTCACAACTAATGTTCTGCTGTCGAACTGCAGTTAAAAATGAATGAAAAGTAACCAAAATGATTCCTGCCAGTCACATGAGTGATGAAGAGTATTTTTTTATTTCTTCAGAGCTGACTGAATCTGCCAAATTATTCTCAATTAGTTGATTAATCGTTTGGTCATTGTTTTGGTCAATAAACGTCATCAATAAAAAATGGTTTCCACAGTCCAATACCCAAAGATTGTGTGAACGTACTACAATATAACATTGGAGAAGCTGCGAGCTGAGGATGTTTGACATTTCTACGTGAAAAAAAATGACAAACGATTAATCGATTATCCAAATAATTGCTGATTTACTGTCTGTGAAATTGATTCCTCATGCATCATGCAGATTGTCTCTACTGTACCATGTGGCATTTGTAGACCCGACTGAAAGGATAAGAAAGAAATGCACAGAAGTCAGTGAGTTAGTGGTGCACTATTTGTACTACACACGTAGTAGCATTTATATTTAAATCTATTGGAATTACTTCAATCAACTCAGTCATGATGACTTTGAGGAGTCACTGACAGCTCTAACAACCTGCTGCCAAGTAAACCCTGGTCTGATGCAGTGGTGGGTGAATGTGTCGCCCAGATGCCATCATATTTTATTTCATTTAACATAAATTATCATTGTTATTGTGATATCTAAGCTCCAAAGTGATGAAGTCTGTGTCTCTGCCAGAGATCGGACAAATGGAAATAGAACAGTAGCACCTCTAATATCACCGTCGATATCACCAAGGCCTTTTGTGTATTTAACCATGAACTAACTCCTCTCCTCTCTCTTCCTCTTCTTCTTCTCTCTCACACTAAAAAGGTTTTGAGCATCAAGGTTAACCAGGGTTGTGGAATTTCAGTCTTTCTTGAAGACACATTGGAGGAAACATGTCTGACATATTTGTGGTGTATTTGGAGAATGACGGTACGTTCTAGAAAAGCCGTAGCATACAGGCTCGTTTCTAAGCAAACTGCTCCACTGAATCAATACCGTGGGTTGAATCATTTTAAAACAAAAGACCTCTTTCTCCTTTTGTTGCATATGACAGCCTTGTGGGAGCAGCACAGTTTTCCTCAAGACTGCATCAATAAAAAATGAAAAAAAAAAAAACAATACTACAATCAGATGTTTCCCAAAACACTTTGCACAGCTCAGTCTAGATCGGACACCCTGTAGCCTTTCACTATAAACTAACACAGGAAAAAATCAAGGCTCTGGAATGCTATTCTGTCATTATCATACAATTGTTTGTGTTGCTCCTGGGCTCATGGAAAACATTTCACCAGTGTGAAACAACACAAGGAGTCAGAGGGAAATTTAAGACAAAGTTGAGGCTGAAAGGATTCTGCAGGGCACAAACAAATGGGGTGTGTTGTTTGTCTTTGACTCCTGTCCTACCAACTCTCTTTCAAAGTCGGTAATTGCTCAGTATAAAGCTAATCCAAAGCAAGCTGAGCTATGTGGCTTCCTTGGCACAAAACACACTAAATAACACATTTATGAAACCAATACGCTCCTCCTCAGTGTCTGTTACACATGAAGATTACAGTAGCTAATTATTTCAATGAATATATACTGTAATCATGTGCTATATGCAAAATGACATTACATACATTTGACTAGTTATTATTACATTGAACTGCGTCATCAAATCACCCTCGCATTTTTACAGATCTCACTGTTTGAAACCAAATCTCGGCCAGTTTTCTTTTAAAATACTGTAAAATTCTCCCTGTAAAGTATTGTACTTTATTTTGAAAAAGTACAACATTTAGAGCCCATCATCAGCTAGTGCCAATTTACCTTTTCAATATTAAATGACATGGGTTGGTGCAAAAAAATCTTGATTGAGACATGCCCAAAAAGAAAAGAGAAGCTTGCAGTGTAAAAGGCTTTTTCTATGAGACTATTTAATTGTTATTTTTGTACTGTTTCTTCCTAATGAGAACGGCACCTAACTGACACAGCGCTTTTAAATCATCTTCATAGTTATGAGCTGCTTGCAAGTAGCACACAATAGTGTTTCTGGCCAAATTCTTGGTTTCTGGTGCTGACTGGTCTGAAAATGAGAACCATGCGCCAGAGCTTATAGGCTTTTTGGGTAAATAAACACACATACACTGGATGACTAAGAACTACAGTGCTGACTTACAGCATCATGAATGAAATAAACAAACAGAGCTGAGGGCTCTGCAGTGAAGAAAACAAAGCCGTGCAATCAGCCTGACCTGACATTAACACAGCTAGTTGCCAAAACGGGTGAGAGCAGTAGCGTAGCTGTCACAACACATCTCGGTTCAGCCAGAAAACCAAATGAACAATGTCAGTAAGTCAGACAGAAAGTCCTTGAGTATCTCGATGAAAACAAACATGACCATCACCCAGCAGACTGACAGCCTCTATGGGTCCTCTCCTGCCTTTGCGAGGTGGAGTTAGCAAGAAAAACCAGTACAACACATCTGATGGAAATGCAACTGAAGCTTACAACATTTCTGGCCGTTGCTGATGGTGAAAAGACTGTTTCTTCTCCTCAGAAAAATATAAAACACTGGGGAGGGGGAGTGGAACAGGAAGCAACAGTGTTTACGGGAAATGTGGTTTCAATGTAGGGAAGCAGTGGCACACCACTGGCGCATGATAGAGACTACCAGTCAACTTAATCAACAATGTGTTTTTGTATTGATCCTTGTCAAACATCAGAGCTGAAATGCACTGAACTACATTAGATTGTATAGGTGTTGAAGATCTTGTGTCAAACCCCTTTACATTTCATCTTCATCCTGCAACATGACCCTCCAGTACAATGAACTCATATCTGTGTTGAATTCCTCCATCTGGAATACATGACAATCTGAGAGCTATCATTTATTAAGTCCTGTTATCAGCAACCGCTCAGTAACTCAAGCAAACAACCCATTCACAAATAACATGGAATAAAAGCCATTGACATGCTAATGCAATTAAAGACAAATTTAATGGCAACACCACCTACTAAAGTTTCTCTAGTAAAACTTCAACTAGAACTGATATCAATTGGGAACAAATGACGGTTCCATCAGAGGCCGTTAATTAGAGAACATTAGAACAAGTTGCGTCGTCTTTTGAGAGTTGTGCCTATTTCACATTTTCATGTCCAGGGTTCAGAAAACAAACTGCTGGTGAGATATGACGCTAAAGGGAGGTAGAAACATGTTACAGCCCAACCTGGCTGTAAGTCACTCACCACAGTAGTAAGTCTGTATGCACCACCAGTACGTTCAGTGACGGCCTTGTACCATGGGCTCAGAACCTGCAATGACAAGAGGCAGAGGACTCAGTAAGAGGATTTTAAATTGGATCAAAATTATATCATGTAAAAAAAAAAAAGAGTTCTAAAAGCTCATTTACATAAATTTTATCTAAACACACAGTACATTTCAGAGTTTCTATGCTCAGTATATGTATAATATCTGTGAAGAGATCAAGCAAAACATAAACCATTTGTCACAGACTCCCAAACGCAACTGAGATTGTTATAGTAATAAGCCCCATTAAACCCATAAACACAACTTTAAACAGTGCTTAGATATTTATTTTTATATGCCATTTTAATTGCAAATGCATAAATTATCACAGAACTTTAAGCTACTGAACACCACATACTGTTAATACTGTACTTAGGAAGAGCTTTGCCTACATTTTTATGACATGAACAGATAGATTAGGAAAGAAATTAAATACTGATACAAAATATAAGTCTGTGTTTTCTTTCAAATGTAGTACATTCTTTACACAGCACAAATGTTGCAGGAAAATGTCTATATTACAGGTATCTTTGAGATTTTTTTTTTGACCTCTAGTGGTGCTATGGTTTTGATGAGCAGGTCAATTGAGTTGATTGGTCAATCAGAAGAAAGTTATTGGTGAATATTTCGATTATTAATTGGCAATAATCGTTTTCATTCTCTAACTCTCTATTCTTTGTCTGATGTGAAAACAAGCAGTGTGGTGGCATCATCTTAGGTTTGAGAAGACAATTTCTCACTATTTTTTGATATTTTATAGACCGAATGAATAATTGAGAAAAAATTTGGTGGATGAATCAGTAATGAAAACAATTGCTACATGCAGCCCTAATGCGTACAATGTGATACACATTCCTGCTTTTCACACGATTCCATTGATGATAAAAGGCGAGAAGGACGCAGAGTGCTAGCTAGCAAACACATATGTAAATAATGCTCTTCAAAAGAATATCTTTTCTTTTTTTTTTTTTTTCATTCATGGTTTTACGAGGAAGGAAATGCATGTTTGTCATGCCTAAACAATTCACACAATGCATTTTGGAAACAAGTACTGAGTATAATTGTGTTTATTCAGAAGACCACTCAGAGGACCAGGCATTTTTCAAGACACTCAGCACCATCTTGCCTGTGTAACAATGAAAGAAGGTTTCAATTATCTGTCAAATACTGGTGAAATTCATCAGAATTCCTGCCTAATCCTAATGACCTGAAAGAGAGAAAGCCCAAAGCTTTAGCCAGCAGTACACGGGGACTGAATGGTCAGACCATGTGACTGACACTCATTCAGAAGTCTGAACAATGGTTCACCTCTTCAGTGTGAGGACAGGGAGACAACAACCCATCATTAGAGCGCGTTCACTGCTGACATTTACAACCAGTGGCCATCATGAAAGCAAAACCTGTGTAATGTAAAGCAATGCAATCTACACCACCTCTGAGAAGCCTATATTGTTCCATTTTCGTTCAGACTGTTAAACTCTGTGGAAATTATTAAGGGTGCAGACTGAGGCAGTGCTAAGTGTGTTGGATTGCATAATACTGTGAAGTGCACTAGAAATAACTGAACATGAAGAACTCTCTTCCAGGCTTCCTTCTCCTGCCTCATTGCTTTCTTTCCTATTTTCCCTGACCTTGATTCCTTTTGCTCCTCTTTCCTTTACTCATCCTTTCCCTCTATTCCTGTCTTTCCCTTCTCCTGTCTCACTCAGTGCTGGTGAGGCTGTGGCAGAGGCTGCAGAGTGAAGGGAGAGATAATGTTACCAAAAATAAGGCAGGAGTAGTCTGGGTGTGGCTAGAAGAACGCAGAAGTGCTGAAGGTTGCTGAGGGTTTGCTGGAGGACACGGCCCTGGCATGGCAGGAATGAGGTTTGTAAGCTCCACAAAGCTTTAAAGATAGTTATTTCTTCCATTGAACATAAAATATGAAACACCTGTGCTTTTAGCCGTAGCAGTGACATGGCCCTCGGGAAAACAGACGGAAATATCTCAGCAGCTAACTGGCATTTTGTACATTCATGGTCGACAAAGGATCTATACTAATGACCTGATGATGATTACTGAAGACTAATATGAACAACCTACTCCCTAACCCTGCTTCATAGAATGCACTGTACTTTTTTCCTTTTCTTTTCTTTCCTTTCTTTTTTTTTTTTTTTTTAGGATTACTCAATTACCAACTGGGTTAACTTGAAGTGGACTCCAGGAGTAAATAAATAAAGTCAACATGGGAAAAAACCTCAGCTTGGTACTTTACTTTGACTTATTGAGATTAGAGAACTGGCACACCAGCCAGACATGTAAGTATGTTAGCATTGGAACAATATCAACAATGAGTACAAGTCAAGGGGGTGGATTGGTAGATGAGGGGAACCAAGGGTGTGTGTAACAACAGGTTGACATGGAGCTCAAGCCTCGTATCAGTCAGGCTCTTGATTCTCAAAAGCTGTTGTACCCAGAGCAAAACATTTTACAATTCAGAGAGGATCTGAAATGGTTTGAGTTCCACGTTTAATAGCCTGAGCCCATACTGATCCATTTAAAATACCTTGATAACATCAAAAACTGACCAGCCTGAGAGATATTTGTAATACAAAGCACCTTCACATTCACAGTCAGTACAATTGGGCTGATACACTAACCCACTGATTGCTTAGGTAGGACGTCCTTATGTTTGTATTATTGACTGTACTTTAGTTACAAACTTTTTCAATTATTTGCACATGTTCCATCTGGCCCAAAAACGTGTGAACGAGTATAAGCCCTCAGGTTTGCGCAAGTCGTTCCAACATGTTTGGTGGGAGTCCAGAAATACACCAAGAAAAGTCACCAATACAGCTGGATTTGTTCTGCTGTTAGTCTTTTTCATTATGCAGCTTTGTTGTTTCTTGATACTGCTCTTTAAAGCATAAGTCCAGTTTATTGAAACCGTGGCTTTGGCCATCATTTCTGTTAGTTATGATAACGTTGTGCTCACCAAAGTAATTACTGAGATCTGGGAACACCGCGTAGATAAGACTGATTCCACTCTCCAGTCTGTATGGTAAATATAAGGCTACATCCAGAAGCCAGTTAGCTTAGCGCAAAGACTGGAAACAGAGAAACAGACAGCCTGGCTCTGTCTAAAGAAAATAAAATCCACCTACCAGCAGCTCAAAAGCTCACTAATTAACACGTTATATCTTTATTTATAAGTGTAAAAACATGGGGGGGTTGTGTGCCAGACTATTTTATGGCTGTGTGCTCCGTTGGTTGCATGGGAACCTTGCAGTGATGATAAGAATCCATTGAGAATTTTGCAGGTGATTATAGATCAATTATTTATTTTTTTTTGCTTTGTTCACACAGTTGTTAGAGTTTCAAATAAAAAGTGAGTGCTACAACAGCAGCATGCAACAACATTCAGCTTTAGTTTAATATTCAGTATGAGAATTCATAAAATTGCATTCATATTACACTTTACAGATTAACATAACAATTAGCTTCTGTCTTGCTCACTGGCTTTGCATTAGGCAAGTTATGAAGCTGCCACACACATCTCTCATTCTTTTTTAAACAGTCAGTTTTGTCCATGAGAGACACAATAACACAACTGTAGCATCACACCTTCCAACAGACAATATCACTGCTCCTTTGTATATAAAAAAGGAGCTCATGGACCACAGGCTTTTGACTTCACAACAATACTACATCTTTGGTCATGTCACTAAGTACAAGTTAACACAACAAATCCATGATGAGATCAGCCTTCTTTTTATACTGGCTGATCCAAGGCCATAGCAGACAAGCTCAACCACAGCATAGGTCCTTTAGATTTAACCCTGGATTACAGATAAACATATCAACCTCTGATGCAACACAGAGCCCCGACTATCCCTGATAATAATGCAATACATCAGAGCGCTGCGAGGATCCCGTGACATTTAACCGGAGTTAAACACACCTCTGCTTTCTCCTTCTCATGAAGTACACAAGCGACACATCATCAGAGAAAATAAAACCCTACCTAGTAAAATATTCAATCCAACTCACTGAGATACTCTGAAATGGTTTATTTTGGAAATCCATAATGCAATAATACTAAAGTATGAAAGATGGCATCCGTGTGATCTTTTATTATGTCATCTGGTGCTCATAATTAGCTCACTGGTATGTTACATCAGCTGTACAAATTTCACAGGGTCTGCTGTCAGATCTACAGAAGTTGTGCCACTCTTGCTAAATATAAATGTAGTAACTACTTCTATGCAGTTAGAGAGAAACTTAATTGTGTCTGTCTAATCAACTTTCCAAATCCAAAAACAGAAGAGTCAAAGTGTAAGGAATTCATTACACAGTTCTCGTTATGTGAGATATCAACACAAGTTTTCAGTATTTCAGTATTCAGTCTGTCCGTCTCCTCTCAAATACTGTTTGTATTTATAATGTCGACCAATAGTGTTAGGACTGACTAGCTACCCTGCAACAATATAACAACAATACTGCATGTAGCTTTAGCCTCAGTTTTTTAACATGGTAAGTGCATATTTAAAACACGATTATCATTTTAAAACAAGCAAAGTGGAGACTGACTTCTCAACCAACTCACAGTTAGCTAGCTAGTACCTGCAGCTGATAAAACCCACTTCAGCCAGAAAAATCAATGGTTGTCTGCTAGAAAAGGGAGGCCTCCTTTTGTTTATTTCTCCATTAAATCAAAGACCCATGTTTCAAAAACTGCCACAAATTTTGAGTGGTAAATCTGTCACCATTATCACTGTAAACTGCCTACATGTCATTCTCAATCACAACGTTTGACAGGCGAAACAACAGCAGATAAGGAGGCGGAGCTTTGCCAGCAGTCAATTGAAGTTACTCATTAAATCAGCAAAAGCACCATAGAAGAAAAAAAAATCATTCAGATTGAACGGAGGTAGCAGTCGTGCACAGATAACAAAAGGCTAGTTGTCATATCTTCAGTTATCAGTGAACACTTCCGCTGCACAGGCAGCATCCTCACTGATCTGAACACAAGGCTCCTTTGAGAAGCAGAGGAAACTCAAGGCATCAATTTTACACGACTAGTCCTTCTGGCAAACCTTGAGTTTAAACTAGTCGGTGACAAATTCTCTTCCCTTCAACAAATATATTTGTATTATGAGCAAGAGTGTTGCCTCTTCACGATGCTGCCCTATGACAATTTTTCTGGCTGCTTTTTAACTTGTATTGTAACCAGTACATCACCAAATAAACAACATTTACTTATCATAAATACACAAATAATGCTGCTGCTGTTTCAATTTTGTTCCACAGCATTACAGTTTCATTACTCTCCAATACAGTGACAGTTTCGGGAACATCCTGCTGTGGTCTATAGATTTCCAACCATATAACTATGAGACAGAGTAAATGCAATCATTAAGTTCATCAATCCCACAGGCACAGGACCATGTTTCACCTCCAATTAAACAAAGAAAAACTATTATGTTCAGCCACTCAAATCTCTACCAATGCACACACATGATTTTTACTACAAAAAAAAACTTGAGAATTAGCCTTAGAAAAAACATTTGACCTGTTCACAAGTTTTTTGGGATAAGCAAAAATACTTCTTTGTACTTAAATCACACAGTACATTCAAATAATGTTTAAAATAAAATAGGGTCCCTTTGCCTGCTTATAATTTTGTGATGTCACTGCAATGTATCACACTGACCTGTAAATTTTACACTTGTTAGCCATTGGCTAAGCTCTGTGTCACTCTCAGATGTAATTCCCACTACACATCCACAATGCCTGAAAAAAAAACATTGCATTGGGTCTAACAACTGGAGACAGCAGTCCAGTGCTACAGTATAAAATCTACACCCAGAGTGCAGCTGTGGTGGGGCGTTCCTGAGTTGGCGGGTCAACCCTGTCCTGGAAGCCGAGGAATGCCCACTGTCCCTTTGTCTTTTCCTTCTGGAAACACTGGGACACCAGCTGTATTGGGGTGTTCCCATGCTACCATCCGCCAACAAGCAAAGTGAGCGCTCCCGTCACAGTTTGCTAACAAATGTAATGCTTCTGTTTCAGTCAGACACTTGAGTCTAGGCATTGACCATTTATAGCAAATGATTGTACAGTTAGGTTTGGCAGAAAAGACTCTGCTCTTTGAGGGAGCTCTCAAAAAAATCTAAGCAGTAACACAGATTCTACTTGGAAAACTAATCCCCTGTAAATATTTGCACACATATACACAGAGTTTCCCATGTATTTGTTTATTTGTGGCAGCCCGCCACAATATCAACATTGCCCGCCACCCAATGATTTCTTATTGCCACTGACAGAATGGACTTTGACTAATAGCATTTTCATTTTTCAAGTATTTGAACAGACAAAAGGGTGTGCTATGGGGGCTTGCTTTAGTCCTTCTTATGCAGGTCTATACCTAGGTAAATGGGAAGAAGACTTTGCTGAAACCATGAAATAAACAGTTTTCTTAAGCTCATTATCTGGTGGGGACAGTACATTAATGATGTCTGTCTGTTTTGGTCCGGGTCAGAGACAGAGCTACAAGCTTTCCATGTTTTATTGAACAGTATTAACTCTAACATTAAGCTGTCAGTAGATTACAGCAAGGAGATCATGCACTTTTTTTTTTAGATCTTATAATCTTTAAAGATAATCAAGGGACCTTGCATACGTCTATATTTAGGAAACCAACAGAGACAAACATCATACTATATGCCAAGAGCTTTCATCCTAAGTGGCTCAAAGAGAATGTCGCTTATGGCTCCAACGAGTGTGGAGAATTGGTGACCAGAAAAAGGAGTTTAAGGCCAAATCCAATGAAATTATGTCATGCTTTCAGGAACATGGATATAGATACACAACCCTACAGAAAGCATACACTAGAGCCAAACACCTGGACAGACAAACTTTACTACAAAGAAATGCTCCCAAACAAACAAAAGATGGAGTAGTATTTGTCACAACACACAGCACAGAGGCAGAAAACATTAAACGGATTATAAATAGGATTTGGGGTATTATAGAGAGTGATGGTATAATCAGTCAGATCTTCCCTGAACCACCATTAATCAGTTTCAGGAGATGCCCTACTCTACAAGATAAACTGCTACACAGTCACCTTCAACCAAACACCCAACAAACATGGTTGGGTCCAAAACCCAAGATGTCCAACAGGTCTAACCATTGTAACCACTGCACAAATGTAATATATAGCAAGATATTTACAGATTTAACATCTCAGAAGGAGTTCACCATTAATCATTTCATTAACTGTAAAATCTTGTTTGCTTTTTACAGGCTAGAATGTCCCAGTTGCAAAGTTTTTTTTTTTACATTGGAAAAATAAAAAGACATCTACATGCCATTCATGCGGGGAATGTAAACTACCCTTTGGCTAGACACTATGTGGATTTCTATAACAGTAACCCATCCACATTACAAGCCTTTGGCATTGACCACATCTCATCTTCCATATGAAAAGGTGATTGACAAAGGAAACTTAACCAACAGGAAGTTTTTTAAGTCTTACCGCACGGCTAGGCTCGTGGAATTAATCTCAGTACAAATGGAATAGCTGTAACAATGAGAGCCCAACCGATATATTGGTCAGCCAATTATCAGTCGATATTGGCCTATCACAGATATATCGATATTGGCGTATATGTTGTCCGATATGCACTGATATTTTTTTCTTAATTTTTTAATGTTATATAGGCAGCATTTTATGTATATCTAATCCTTTTTCTTAATTCAAGTTTAATATATATACACACGTGTTTTGGTTTTTTTATATAGTTATTTATAATTATTAAATTCCCAGGGAAGTTTACTATCTCAGTGCACTGATGTCATTTTATACAATTAAGCTTGTTAAACTGTAACATGTGCCTCCATTACATATCTTTGTCACAAGTGTTTGATAACCACATTTGATTGCAACCACAGTGCAAAAAATGTGCATTTATGTATATATTCTGAATATATAAGATTATCGGCTAATATATCCATAGACTTTTTTTTTTTACACCCTAATATCCGGTGTGAGGAGTTTACGATCTATGATCTTTGATGATTCCATCCATTTTCTTTATTGTGTGCTTAGATGTGTTTCTGTACCAGACAGTAATCGATCGCTGTGTAAAACTGGACCAGTAGACCTTTCCTGACTCTGTGCTTTTCGAGTTGTCTCAAGAAGTAGAGTCTCTGTTGGACTTTTTGCATTTGATGGTTAGCGTTAAGGTCCCATTTCAGGTTATTGCTGATGTGTGTGCCAAGGAACTTGAAGGAGTCAGTTATTGTAATTGGCTAGCTGTCGATCAGGATAGGTGCTTTTATTGATTGTTCTGCTCTGAAATGGATGATCATTTCAGTGGTTGGATTGGATTGACAAACTATGGGCTACTAAACATCCAGGCCTAAATGAGGACCCAGATTTTACAGCTTTTTTATGAACATCCTGTTGTTTTTTGTAACCATCGCCATTGTTTGTATTCACCTTGTTGCTCTTTAATTCAGCTTTGATGAATATTGTGGGCCAAAACCATTGGTTGTATTGACTATGCTGCTCTTTAATTTAGCTTTGATGAATATTGTGGTCCAAAACCATTGTTTGTATTCACTATGTTGCTCTTTAATTCAGCTATGATGAATACTGTGGGCCAAAACAACATCATCTGCTGTAGTTTGTATATGTCAACATCCTTTCTAGGCCAAAACGCCATGTCCAAGTGGAAGATTCCTGTTGGTGGAACACCACTAGAAAAGGACCAGGTGATTCATGAGATCTGTTTGACTCCATGACGAAGGCTTTATGCATTATAGTTTTGTTTTAAAAGTCTAATATGCATTCAAGCTAACTCAATCTCAGAGACCTCTTCAAATAAGTTATTAGCAAGCATGCAGGGCTCGAGCGCACCGTTGTCGATGCAACGTTTAATTTATTTTGGGAGGAAATTGCAACAAGACTTAAAAAAAAGAACAAAGTATGTAAAAACCAAACAAGTCCAACACCAGACAGCTATTGAGCCCGTTAGCATATTAGCATGTTAGTGTGTGTGTGTGTGTGTGTTTGTAACCCAGTCAGCTACCACCACAGATAGACTCTAATTCTGAGGGAAACACTGTATACATATATGATCATTACATTATAGTTAAATCAACAATACCAAAAATAGCACAGAAGGTGGAGGTTGGGTTGGTGGAGGAAACAATCAGCTTAGGCATAATAGTATAGTATTATAGTCTCCGGTTATAATAGCTGTGCTGTATACCTGCATGAATATGATTGGACTTGACTCAGTCAGCCGATAGCTACACAGCTGTGAATGAGACAATGACTGTGAAGCATTAGTTGAACAGATGATGGCAATAAGCTAATGCAAGCATCAGTTCAGTGATCTGCCAACAACAGCTTACACTTTGCTTCATTAACATGAGATTCACATAAAGATTCTATTGTTTATCAAATATTTCAAATTAAATTATAAATCATATTATGGATTATTTTAAAATGAACCATAAAATAAATTACTGTTTACAAAAAATAATAATACTGACATGCTAATATTATCACGTTAGACAATCAAATTATTAGCAAATATTGATGTACTGGCAAAGCACTCAAGTTTGATTGTATTTTTTTCATATCATTTGTTGAAAAACACTTAGAGCTGAAACAAAATTATATTTTCATTCATTTCTATTAATTGTTGCTGTGATTTCTCCGTTGGTCAGACAAAACAAGATATTTGTATAGCTGCAGCCCTAAAAACAATCACAAAATTTTGCACAATGGGTCACTTGAAACAATGAACTTCCCAAAGCTGTTGATTAGCAGATGGGAACCTAATCAGCCCTTATAGCAGCAAATCATCCCCAAACACGCTTCACCCTGATTCACACTCAGTTTAAAGAATACTGTCCACATCCACAAAGCTGCAAGGGTCAGAATTCTCTCATCAACTCATATCCATTGTGAATGTGCATGCCTTATAAGCGTGCCGACTGCATATGTACAGACATCCAATGTATAAAGTAAAGAACTATGTGTGTATCCACCCTGCTGTCCGCTATCAGTAGGGTGAATAGAGGTATATCAGACAGAAGAACGATCACAACACTACTCTACACAGTATAGATTTACTAGATTTACTATACTATCAGAGCCATCTGCAGTAGCACTCCTGCTGTGCCAACACAGTGGTCTCATTGAAATCAATGAGGAGCCTGTATTTTTGGCTGGACTGCAACAGCAGGGCCAGCCCTACAAATACCGTTGTCCGTGCGTGCGTGCGTGCATGAGTGAGTAATTAAGTGTGTGAGGAAGTCACACCATTGGTTTGCCGGCCAAGCGTTGGAGTTTCCCCATTGGCTGTTGCTCTTTCAAAATGAATCGGCACAAACAGTATCTTTAACTCTGTTACAAAAAGAAATATCCAGGCTTGGGCTAGTGTCAGCACTTGCAACATAAAATTATTTTGCCCAAATGTCAACAATATAGTGAAACTTGCAGGTTTTAAAAAGTGGGTCATTCATAATTTGTCTAAAAGCATTGATAAGCACAAAAGAAGTTCCTCAATGGTCTTATAACAGGTCATTACAAAGGCATCACTATTAACTGGATAGTAATTGAGTTCTCCTGTAGTGATATCCACTTAACAATAGTTCTGAAAATCTGAACTTACCTCTCTAAAATATCAGATATGGCACTATATGACATCTAAACTGTGAATTGGGGCTTTCCCAGAGGTTGGGACAGAAGCTGCAGGGTACAAATAATCACCCTTGGTCTCTGCAGCAGAGGGTAAGAGGGGCTGTAGGCCTGTAAACTTCAAAGGCTTGTGGGTAAAGGGGGGGAGGGCCACCGAGCACAGACGCATTCTTTACAATGTTGAACTTGACCCCTGGGGTTGCCAAACACACCATGTGACTGCTTGTCAACTGTGTGTATGTGTGTGTGTGTAATTGAGCAGGAGTGTGGGTGCGTGCAGTATGTGTGTCCACAGTCCTTTAAACCTGTTTGAGCACTTAAATCATCACAAATTATATGACGGTTCTGCATTTCTTTTAAATAAATGTGTTACATTACATAAATACATTGGAAAACAACTGAAATACAGAGCAATTGTGCATGCATTTTTTAGTAGGGATGTAGTCTCCTAGTCGATTGGTTGGTCAATATGCTCTTGTCTGACCAGATTCAGCCCCGGACTCACCCCAGACACCGCCTCCTGGGCTTCCAAATCCTGGAAGGTTAGTGAGGAGTTAGCACTGTGTTTGTTCATGGGGGTAGATAGCTCTGGTTCACACTCCAACATGGTAGGTGGTGGTAATGCAAATAATTATACCACTGACTACTGCACAAAACGGAATATGTCAAGCTGCCAAATACCACTGTCACAGATGATGATGAGCTCAAGGGCAAAATGGCAGTCGTATAAACGCTAACTGCCTGAGAAATTTTTTTTTACTGCTTCCAAGAGCCTGGCAGGAGAGTATGTGAATATGTAACTATACTATGACGTAAGTTATATTCAAATAGTAATGTTATTTTTTACAAAAACAGCTGTTACAAGGGGGGGGACGCGTACCACACACGCGCAGTAGATTACCGTCTACAAGAAGACAGCGTTGTGACCACACAGACTGGTGCGGAAGGTCCGCACGGACACAATAAATTGCAGGTGTGCCGACGTCCGCACAGAGTCTATGTATGTTCTGTTGATAGCTCTACACTGTTGCTGCATGAGCCACAGTTAGCTTCACAGATGAATCAGATGAATGCGTCAGAATACCGGAACTCTCAATTAACAGCTTTTAAGGTGTTAGCTTCAAACTGTTTATGTTCATGTTAAATGTTGAGAGATTCCAGTTGAGTTTCACTATATGACAGCTGCAGGCCATTTACACTGACAACTATCTATAATGCGACCAGCTAAATTGTTTCTCTAGTAAAGCCTCACCACTCTTTTTTAACAAATATAAACAGAATGTTTTTTGCTGGAGGAGACCATTTTGGCCAAGTTTCAAGAATTTAATTTGTAGTTTGGCCAACTTGTGGAATTTACATTCATTAGCTACAGATTAAATCTGCAGCAGAAAGCGGCAGTTAAAGCCTTCAGCTCCTAAAACTGGTTAGGATGATAATTAGGATTGTTAATATTGTAGGTTATTATTACTACCACAGCTTTTCATGTTGGAAAATTACCCTCATAATCCTTCAGCTCTAGTATATAAACAAGCTAGTCCTGATTCTTAGTAATTTATGTAATGACCTCCCCAGACAACACGGTATCAGCGCACTAAATGATTCTTATCAGGACTGTATCAGAGAGGTTTTTACTCGATAGTATTTTCTCCACACCTCCCCCAACAAACACTGTCATTTCCATATACAGCATATACAGAGTTATTTTAGCAATTTTGAACCTGTATTGCTGTCATTTTTATCTAAATCATATCCCATATGAAATCGTGTCTTAATATTATTCCTACTGAATTTCTTAACCAGGTTACTGACACAGTTGGGCCCAGTAATTTATTGATATAGCAAAAGGCATTTTTCTATCTATTTTTAAACATGCTGTGGTCCAACGTCTTTTAAGGAAACCTAACCTTGATCCCTCTGTTTTAACAATTTAAGGCCAATTTCTAAACTTCCATTTTTATCATAAGTTTTAGAAAAAGTGGTTTCAACCCAACTTTTAGCTTTTAGTCAGGTTGTAGAACTTTACATAGTACAGAAACTGCCCTCCTCAAGGTAACCAATAAGGACCTTTTATCAATCAACGGGGGAGAGCACAATTTGAATTCTTTTACACATAAGTGCAGCTTTTGAGACAGTAGATCATACCATTTTAATTGATCATCTTAAAACCTGTGTTGGCATCAGGGACACTGCACTTAGTTGGTTTTATTCTCTCCTTTTAGAAAGAACCTACTCGGTCACCATAGGTGATTACTCATCTTCTACAACACACAATACCTGTGGAGTGCCTCAAGGTTCAATTTTAGGTCCAATTTTATTTTCTATCTACATGCTTCCACTTGGCCAAATCATCCACCGTCATAATGTCTCTTTTAATTACAATGCAGACGACACACAGATATATCCTCATCTGAGACCTGGTGACCCAAAAAGCCTAGCTGCTGTTGTAGATTGTCTCAGTGATGTCAACTGTTGGATGGCACAACATTTTCTTCAATTCAATAACTCAAAAGCAGTTCAGTCCCCCAAACCTTATCAGTCTCATTGAGAGTGGCCTTGGTCCTTTCTCTGCTAATGTGAAACCTGCTGCCAGAAATTTGGAAGTACTATGTGATGTGATTCAGATTTCAGCTTTGAACCACAGATCCAAAAAAAATGTCCATTCCTGCTTCCTTCAAATAAGAACCATCTCCAGAACCAACGCTCACACACTAGGGGTGTAACACAAAGAATACGCTCTGTGACCCAAGCAATTACTGTTAAAATAGTTTAATGATGCACTTACTCTGATGTGCAGAACAATAATTTTGGCAATGCACCACTTAGTTGTAGCATGGATGTATGCTAGCCGGCTTAGCCAAGGTAGCCTGGTTACCCTGGTTACCCTGCAGTGTCACTGACAAACGAGAGACCCATACCACTGACCAAGTGCAACATTATTATTAAAATATGCACTGTCCATAGTGAAATGACACCGCATCTCCCCATCCCCTTCCCCTTTTTGCAGTGGTTGGCTTTTCACTGCGCCTTTGAGTGAAGCTGTTTAGATTAACTACTTGATTTCTGACATGGTCATACAGCACATCGTAAGAACCAGTTCTAAGAGAGAAAAATGTAGTTAAAATGAATGAAAGTAAAAGTAGTGGTCTGGTCCTTCTGACTGATATATTATTATAAATATCATTAATATTATTATTATTATTATTATTATTGTTTATACTGACACATCAGTGTGTAAACAGCATGTTTCTGTTGTAGCTGTTGGTGCTCGTTTAAACTACCTTATATGCAGTTAGACCATAAATTATCATAACAGCAGTTAGCAGGTGTCCTGACTCCTTACAAGAGACAGAAAGAATGTTTTCCTTTTCCACTGCAGTAACTAAACTATTTCAGTAATAGTTTCCACTACAACAACTAAACAGTTTCAGTAATAGTTTCCACAGCAACAACTAAACTGTTTCAGTAATAGCACTGACCAATTTATTTATCAATTGTTGGATGTTTACATTTTTCAAATGAAAGGACCTTCTACCTTTCTTTTTTTTCTGCTGTACCAAAATCATACCGAACCATGACCCTAAAACGGAGGTACATAGCAAAACGTGAATTTTGTGTACCGTAACACCCCTTTCTCACACACTAACATGTAAAAAGTCATTCACACACTTATTTTCTCTAGACTTGACTACTGTAACTCCCACCAAAAGTCACTCTCTTGCCTCCAACTAGTTCAGAATGAAGCAGCTATGGTTCTTACTGGTTTTAACAAACAACATCCCATCACCCCAATCCTGGCTTCTATCCATTGGCTCCCTTTTTGATTTAGAATTGGTTTTAAGATTTTACTGATCACTTTTAAACTATGACTAGGTCTGGCCCCAAGCTACATAACAGAAATGTTGACCCCATATGAGCCAGTTTGCAGCCTTAGATCCTCAGGTGGGGCCCTGCTGGCCGTTCCAAAGTCGAGGCTTAAATCTAAAGTTGACCGTGCTTTTGCCATCAGGGCCCCACAGCTTTGGAATGACCTGCCTGAGGAGATAAGGCTGGCAGAATCAGTGACTTCTTAAAACCCATTTTTATAGACTTGCTTTTATGTGATGTTGTCTATTTATTGCTTTTATTCTTTTTTATTTTTATTTATTTATAATTACATTTTCAATGTTTTCTTAATGTCTTTTATCTCTTTTACTGTCTTCATTTGTCATCTGTCATCTACACGGTGTTTTTACGTCTTTTGTCTTCTTATTTTAACTTTATCTTAATATTGTCTTGTTTTTGTTTGGCCTTACTACAGCTTTCTGTTGTGTACTGCCTTATGAGTATCCTGCTTATGCTTTGTCTAAAGCACTTTGTAAACTCTGTTTTTAAAAGGTACTATATAAATTAAGTTATTATTGTTACTAATAATTATTATTATTATCTGCATAATATCACATAAATTTAATGTAGTCAGTCATGGGTGTCAGCAACATTGTGCACAGAAACCACACAGGGATGAACTAGAATCAGCTGAACTATATTGTTTAAAGACAGATCTAATACTGTAGCGTGAAAACCACAAGACAAACAGTCTGAGAAATCCTGTTTGATAATTGAATCACAGGCCGGGCTTGTCTGAACACAGCGTTAAGGACACAATGTGAGGTATGCATTTGGCACAGTTTGGCTCATCGTGAAGGTAAGGCTGAATTATGGCAAAAATGACCCCTCATCTCTGCACATGTACAGGATCCAGGCCTGTTCCATATTTGTGTTTCTCTCCAGCTCATGTCAGGCCATTAACTAAGGAAGACATTTTCACTCACTGCACTTCTTTGTCCATTTTGTCTTTCCCTTCTCAATTCACAACACTGACAAGCACTGGTTACATAACTGTACTACTCCACATCTCTTCCTCTGTGATTTAATAAGGCCAACTAATCAATGTGTTCTGTGTAGATAACATGACTCAGCTGCCTGCTCTGTAACTACCCATATTCTTGTGTCCTGCGCTCAACATTTGCTCTAGGAAAGCAAGATCCGAGACAAATTAGCCAGTCCAGTATATAGTAACAGTGTTCACATTATATTTCAAAGACCTTTCTGGTCACAGAATAGATGCGTTATACGAGATTTGAATGTACCCGTCTGTCTTTCTTCTTAGTCTAAATGACTGAGTGAAAAGAAATGAGTGACTATTTCCAGACAGAGAAAGCATATATTACTCTCACTGCCCCACTTAAGGCTCTGGTGTCAGGTACTATATAGTCATTGCAAGAATCTTTGCTTGCAGTTCAGTCTGATAAAATGAGCCATTGTGTGGATGGCCGACCAGCTTGTGAGGTAAGAAAAGGTGTCCAGGACCATCATCAGATTTCCATGCATCTTTGTTTTCCTACTTTTTTGTCATTCTTCTGCCAGAAAATTGAATAATGTACAAGAAGGTAATTGCAGCCACGCAAAGCTTTCCAAGTTCTCTATAGTTTATTATTGAAAAGAACGGCTGCATCTAAGATGTAAAGTAATGCAAAGTGGTTTTGCTGCACTTTTTTCATTCATTTTCCTGAGCATACTCATTTATTTTCTCCTTAAATTAGCCTAATTTGTGCTAGACCCCTGACCCTACCCTTACCCCTAACCCCCTGTCACACCAACTAATGAAAAACACTGTGGCATCATAAAAGGATACAAAAGTAGCTGGAAAATGCACTGCCGGTTCACAACACAAAACCAGCACACCAGCAGCACAGAACGTGTACAAGAAGAAAAGCAGACAAATCAAAGATTCAGAGGAATACAAACTAAATTCTAAAAATCTGAAAAATGTTCTCATCTAATGTTCATCTATTTGGCATTGTGCAGTATAAAGCTATAAAATACCACAGGGAAGATTTAGCTTAGATTTTTCTATGTTTTGTTTCTCCTCTCATTGTTGTTCTCTTATACACTGACTAGGGCTGAACAATATCATTTCAGCATTGTCATCGGGGGTGTATGCAGATGCCATAGGCAAAATGCAATCAATGAAATGTAATAAAGCTAATTCATCCCACTGTGGAACCTGCTTTCATGACTATGACAAACAGTCTTATTCATCTGATAAATAACACAATTCATTCACATTTTATATCTGCTCCTGGTTTCACACACGCTGCGCCTGCTGACCAATCACAATCACAACTGAGAGAGAAGCCAACAAGCATCTTCTGTGGATTTTTTCATCTACCTTTGAATAACTAAAAACTATAAAAGAAACCAATAAAGAGAAGGCTTCAAAAAGTACATCTGCTGGTCAGACATGGTCCATTTGGGGACGGACGAAATGTTGAATCAACACCTTTTGTACTGTCAACAAAAACTAAATGTGACAGGCTTAATAAAAAGGAAGGAATTATTGCTGGGCTATTGTATTGGACTGCAGTATGATGTAGCCAGGTGTACCTAATTTGGTGTATATCTGGTAAACACATGCCTCATGACAAACAGACTGCAAACAAAATGCATGAATGAGCCAATCAAACTGTGGAGGAGTGATGTGATTTTTTTTTATTTTTTTTTAATTTGATATTTTTTCTATTCCAGCTTCTGTATGTGGGGATAGAGATGTGTTTTGATCTCTGAGGGTACTACTTGTTGTCAGTTTGCTTAGGTGTGATTAAACACCAAGACCATAGCTTACATTATAGCTAGTCAGTGTAATTATGATGAATGTTAATAAGTAAAATTGAGTTACCTCCTAAAAAGGCTCAGCAGTGGAGCAGAGGGGAGTCCAACACATGCTGCGTAAGATGAACCAATTAACTGCTCAGACCTCAAACAACCCACATTACATGCGCAGGTGTGACCCTGATCTTAATGTGGGTCGGCTATGATGGACACAGAACAACATACACTGGATGTGAATTGAGAGTTAAGTGTAAAAGAATAGCTCTGACGGCCCAGTGGAGAGCTGAGGTTTTGTTTTATTTAGGTGTTCTCTTCCTGTACGGTTACCAACAGTTCATCAAAAGTACTGGTGTAGTAAACAGGTTGGGTACCGCTAACATTTGAACCAATATCAGTACATGGAGATCAGTACCAGTACCAAACAGTACCTTTTTTCAATACTTTACTCTCTGTGTAATAACAAAGTAATACTATGTTTGCGTAGGATTAGCATGCTAGGCTAACAGTCCGTCACCGTCCGTCTGTGTGACTTAACATCTGCGCCGTGACATCTTTCAGAGCACACAAACACCATAAACACACCTGTCACCTGCCCAGCATGGTGCTGTTAAACCAGAGACACCGCAGCTACACCTTGTTTTTGTACAGTTTATGGTCTACACACAGCACAGCACAGCTATGCTAGCTACTGTGCAGGCTGGTAAAATGGATATGTCACGTCTCTTCGGTGGGTTGGTGCTCCCGTCAGTGTCGGAGCCTCTGTGTGAGACGCTTCCGTCTGTAAATGTGTATTTCAAAACTTATTTCAGGGCTGTGCTCACTCTCAGTCCTACTAGTGCAGCTCACTCTCAAGCTGCCTTCAGATGGTAAGAAATTTACTGTTCGCTCACCGCAGGGTAGGGCACAGAGCATAGTGCAGGTCTTGAATCAAAGGCTACGCAAAAGATCTAAATCTGCCTGACCCCGCCTACAGACACAAAACACCCAGATATTGTTCAATGATAGATCTTAACAGACATCACACATTTAAACATACTAGTAAATAGTAAAATATGTCAGTTGGGAAAGATAAAAAGAGAATTAGTAGACTGCACTAATATAAGACAGAGTATGGAAGTGAGGGCAGAGGGGGATGATTCATCTCTTCCCGCCTCATCCTCTTTCAGTCCATCCAGCATAACACCAGGCTCACAAAACTCAGATCAAACTGTCAAACTCGGCGGTGCTGATCAAATAGTCATGATTCTGTTACTGTTTTGCCTATTTCCCGCCTCAACTGTTTTCAGAAACATATTTTAGTGTACTTTAGCTGCAATATGAGAAAGTTTGTGACTGGCCGCCATTTTTCCCTGCTTGGAAATGGACAAGCTTCTGGCTACGTCACATACAGCTGCTATTCATTGGTTGCACTGACCAACCAGGTCAGCAGCAACCAAGGTCTAAGTTGAAATAATATGAACTTTGAGTTCAGTGCTCGGTGGCAATTTCAAGCGGTGTGCGATGCCAAAGGTAGTGGCCTAGTTGGCGCCCGGCACCACTCTCCCAATAGGAAAACAATGGCACAGCCAGCGCAGAGCGGTTTTACCAATGATCATGTATGGGCACCTTAAGTCCCACTGAGAGTGAGCTGTGCTTGGGGCTGTGCTCACTCTCAGTTCCACAAGGTACCGAAATTTGGCACCAATTGATCTAATGTGAATTGGTACTTGGTAGTACCAACATAATTTGTCAGTACCCTAGAAAGTACCAATTTCAATACCCAACCCTAGTAAACAGTAACTAATCAGTACTTAAAATATAATAATCCTGTGACATAATAACAGCCAATATCAGACCAATTAACTAATACAATAGGAAAAGGAGCAAGGACACATAAGCTAAAATAATAGGATCAAAAATCAAGGAGAAGCAATCCTCTCCAGTAGTTTTGTTTGCAAAAACATGACATCTGAATACAAAGTCAAAGTCACATCCTACCTCTGTACTAGCTTAATTTCAACTAGAATTTGTTCCAGACTGTATGTATTTGCATTGGCTGAAATTTGATACTAGGGTTTCTGTTCATACTCCAAGCTAAATGTGTTCCGCTGTTGTACATAAGAATGTCTGAATATCCATCTCATCAACATATAGCAATGTTCGTTTTATTAGTATTCAACAACTACAAATTACATGCATCTGTGGCCATGAAAAATACTTGTCTCAAACTGCTTGCCATGTGTCCTTGCTTGAGACATCAAGCCAACCTCAATGCAATAGTGCAATCAAAGAGCAAAGGATGTGTTGCCTCACATCTTCTGTTAACAGTTGCACTTGAAAACACCACAAAGACTGACAGCCAGCTGCCATGCACATATGCTGTGCACCTGTGTGAGAGGAAATAATCGGTAGTCAGTGTTCTTAATTCAGAAAATATATATCACTTAGAGACATTGTAAAAATCCACACATTTGAATTTATCTATATATTTGAATAAATTGTCGTCATATGGTGCAAATATATGAGATATATTCAACAAGCTGAACCGGTCAAACAGCAGATGATAACTAATGCCTGTCAATAATCCAGTATCATCCAGGCTCTATCGTGTCTAAAAATTCAATTTAATTCAACTTTTTTCTTTTGTTAAGCGGCAATGGTTTATTAGTGATAATGCACTCCAAAGCATTCCAATAATGGATTCAGCACTTCCACCTCAATTTTTATGTTCTTCTCTCAGGAAACCTTATTACACATTATATATACACATTATACATATATATACATTATTTATACATTATATATACTGTACATATATATACACACACTCACCAGCCACTTCATTAGGTACACCTGTGCAATCTAATGCAATCCAATACAACAGCTCTGCCATAAATTCTTATTATTGCATTGCATTAGATTGCACAGGTGTTCCTAATAAAGTGGCTGGTGAGTGTATGTACACATTGTGTATGAACCAATGTGAAATATAATATGCAAAATATAACGTGGACAACAGGAAATATTCAATTAAAAGTAGAGGGAAATTGTGTATTCAAATGTGTTCCATGATTTAAATTTAAATGAGCGCCTAAAAATACCTTAACCCAATTAGTCTGTGAATCCCAACTCTGGCTAAACAGTCTGCATTACCAGACTTTTCCTTCCAAGCACAAGACACTGAAGGCTTATCTGGGGCTGGTACATTGTGTCATTGAGTTGAGCTTCACAAGGTTGGCAAGTGGCCCTCCTGGGTGTGTGTGCGCACGCGTGTGTGCGCGTTGTGTGTGTTGGTGTTCACCCCTCCCCCACACCGCCCATGGCTTTGGAGCAACCAGCTGCACGGCACTCTAGTAAGCTTTGAATAAGATTGACATAAAGGTAATGAAATAAAATAAAATAGAAAATACAATGCAAAAGGGACATTTGCTGAAGCTACTATATGTTGCAGACAATCAAGGTTAAACTGCAACATCACATCAAACTGGTAATGACCACAATGGGCCTGAGAAGCACAACACTTCAGACTGGTGTGTAAAACCATGGGACAAAATGCTGTCAGTGCTCAAACTACAGTGTCAGTTTTGATCTGTGACTGTTGTTGTTACTACTTTCAATACTTAAATATAACTTATTTTAACACTTAAGTGTATTTCATAACAGGTACAAAGTGAGCATAGAGTAATTAAAGTACATAAGAATTAAAAGCATGTATCCTTGATCAAAAAGTATCTATATTAACAAAAATAAAACAAAAACTTAACAGATGAGTAAAAGATAAATGGCTAAGCAAAGTAAATTTCAATACAACTTCTAAAAGCATGAAATATATGTTATATACCATATCTTTATGGTTGAGATTAAAAATCAGTAAAGTGTCTTTAATACAAAGCTAGCAGTAGTTGCAGGAAGGAAGGGCGCGCTCACCACCACAAACCACGCACGAGAACTGCCCTACGAACACATGCACAGTGCGCGCGCGCCTACTCACGCGCTGACGCTGCCCATCCCCCACCCCCGAGAGAAAATATAAAAATAAAGGTTCAAAACAGCGCAATAACCCGCCCAAACCTTGTATTCACAGACATATGTTATCACTCTATACGGGGGTATAATTTATAACGGCAATAATAACGTAAAAAGACGATAAACACTCACCAAAAGCTCCAAATCACACAAGGGGGGTGCCTTCTCCTCTGTGCTCCTAATATGGAATCTCCTCCTCCTCCACCACCGTTGTTTCAAGCTCTAATTAAACCTCGAAAAAAGCGTTATAACCGCCCTCAGACCCGGCCAACCGGTGCTAGGAATCCCCAATGACCGATGTGTTTTGGATACACGGGCATATATATTGATAAATCCCCTTAAAAATGAGCTGGATGGACAGTTGGGTCTAGATTGTAGGTTTGCTCGCTAGTAGAGAAAAGAGCCAAACGGTTCAGTAGCAGCCAACGGCTTCAGACTGAAACACAGAGCAGCTGACCTGCCAGGCGAAAATGAGGTAGGCCTGAGCTCCTCTCTGCAGGAAGCACACTCCAGTCACATAAACATCAAAATGGGTGTCGCAGTATGGAAAAGGCTGGTAGGAAAGGAAAGTAGGGCTGGGATTTGGCGGTAACTCTTCAAAAGCTTCTTAAAAATATGAAGTTAGAATATTTTTTTAACCAATGTGATTCTTTATATTTTCAGATACGTACATAGCTGTATTTTTGGATTGCAGACGTAGACATGCTAGCATATATTTTTATTTTATGTTACGTCAAATGTAATGTTGTTGTGCAGTTGCTTATTCTTAATCAGGACTGGGCAATATATCGAATTAATTTGATTAATTCAAAAAAAAATTTTTGCATCATGTGTAAAATGTCTGTATTATGAAAATCAAGTCATAAGTTGATTTTCATTCAGGAAGTATTGTTGATGATAGGTTGCGATATTAAGTGTCACTCCCAAACTGACGTGAATAGTTATACTATACACACACCTTCTGCAGTTTTTGAAGAAGAAAATCTATCATAATCACGCATCATCACCACGTTTAAAAACAAATTTTATTCTTTTGGTCATATCGCTCAGTTTCATTGCCTAAATATATGGCAATAGCAGCGAGTGGAAATACCTAAAAATAAAGTTCCAGTGGCAGGGAGGGGATTTTGAATGGGAGGGTTCAGGAAGTCCCATCAAACTGTCAAATGCTCCACCCCACCCCCACTGAAAACTGGAATGATTTCTCAGCCATGTTATATAAAGTCGACTACAATTAAATCTGTAGAAAAATAAAGCATTTATATCTGTGTTAAGGGGTTACCTACAGCGGTTATGTAAAGAAAGATAAAGAAAGATAAAGAGAGATGTATAAGACACACGGAGGGTGTGGAATGAGGGGTTGTGTTGTTTATGTATTTTTTATGTTGTAGCCTTTATGTCCAAGACAAATTTCCCTATAGAGACAAATAACGTAATCTTGAATCTTGGAACACGCACATATTCTGCAGACGTAAACAATGAAAAATAGACAACTACTCATGCGTGCATGTATGCATTAACTGAAAGCATATGCTCATCAACATGCACACACACGCATACACACCACAGATAAAGCCCAGCTGAGACAAACAGACACACACACAGACAGAAAGCCCCGGGGTTGTGTGTAGTGAGCTTTAGCGTGGCTGGAGCAGGAGAGTGGGGGATGGGTAATGACTTTTATACAGGGCGAGGGGGGGGCATCAGTGTATTTCCTCAGCCTGTACTTTCAGATGCCTGAGGAGATTTGTAGAACAAGCGGGGCCGTATACAATTTTGATGGTGGTGATCATTTCACATTCTTCTCAGATGAGAAGAATGTGAAATGATTTCTGACTGTAATGCCTGTACTTGTTTTGGTTTGGGGAGGAAATGCAGATATCCCAGCAGCGGTAAGTAATGTTACTGCTTTTGTGGCCCATCACTGCTGAATGAATGGAGAGTAAACAGCTCCAGTGTGGCAAATTGTGAAGTGAGGCACCTCAGGGCAAAGCAGACCACTGTCAGTGTAATGACTTTCTGAGAAACCACAACACACCGTCTATATGCAGCACTCAGCCACAGTGTTATCTTCCTCTCTGTTCATTTTGCAGTAAACACACAACTTTCAAGACTTCTAGCGATGAATTTTAAAATCTTAAAATACTCGCTCTTTGGCTACTGTACATATTATTAGTACTCCTGTATTTGAACACACAATCTAATAAACATTCATTTGATAGGGTTCCATGCAGCAATCCACAAGCATACCACATTGCCATCAATTCAGTTACATATAACAGAAGTGATCTAACTGTAAAGGTAGTTCCTTTTTAGACTGTAAAACATAGTGGACATAATCTGTCTGATGCAAAAAGTGAGCCTTTAATGCCAGACCTAATAAAGGTTGGCAGAGCTTACATGTTTAATCATTACAATGGTTTTGGCATGAATCTATTGCACTTAAAGTAACTAGTTCATGGTTGGAAAGTGATGTATTTTCATTTCAGTTTTATACAAACAAGATAAAGGCCTAACATGTTAACTGTCAAATGTAGGCGTGCTGATGGTTGGATTTTTATACTTTGGACAAAGCCAGGCTCGTTGTTTCCCCATGCTTCCTGTTTTTATGCTAAGCTAAGCTAATCGCCTGCTACCTCTAGCTTCATATTTACTGTACATATGAGAGTGCCATCTGTCTTTTCACCAAACTTTTGGCAAGAAAACATATTTCCCAAAAGGCTGAACTTCTTTTAACACTGAAGCTGTCTCTTTCTTTGTTCTTTCACTTTTTGCAAAAGAGAAATGCCTATGTAGTTATCAAGCTAGTTATCAGGTTTCTTGGAGGTTGACATTGTTATCTGTTACACTGCAAGTACACCAACACAGTAGCCGCATCATCATCTTGAAACCTTATAAGAAATTCAAACGCAAGGGTTTAATGGCCTGTTACAATTCTTGTGTCGAGCAAACAAATAATCATTACGTATATGAAACTTGAATGAAGAGATGAGAAGTTTGAATTCAGCACTGTTAACATGTGGGGAAATTATTTTAAACAATCAATATTTTTTGGTTGTTTGAAAGACTAAGAAATGACATAAATTTAAAACATAATACCACTGGCATTCGGTTGTGTGCAGTAGTGGAAGATGTAGGCTACTAAGATTCTATACTGCCATGCTAGCAGCTCTGAGACTGTAGGGGAGAACGGGGTAAGATGAGCCTGCGGGTAAGTTGACTCACACTCTGTAGCTAAGCAACTTTGCACATGTATTGTCATGTGACCAGAAATTCAGGAAGTCCCCATCATGTCTATCTCACTGTGATAGAGAGAAGCACATGAGAGAAGTGTTGTTGTTTTTTTACAAAGAAAAGTACATTTTCTACATGTCAGGTATAATGACTGTTATGTCAAAGCAAATTTATCCATGTCCAAAAATAAGTATTATATGTATTTCATGTTGGTGATTTGCTAACATATAAAACCATGTGAATCACTTAGCTAAAGATTAGTCTGAATTGCTAAGCTAGGCAGTTTTTCCAAAATGGTGGGCAAAGTAAGCCAAAGGCTATGGTGGTAAACTGAGCCAACTTAAACATTGTAGAAAAGCTATCATGCCAAGAACCTACAAGAAAAAAAACAACTGGGGTTCAACACCCCTTGAAGAGATGGCGAGAGCAGCCATTGACATCAAGAATGGAAAATCCATCAGATCAGTGGCAAAAGACAGAATATTGACAGGTCTTAAGAAAGAATGAGGCAAAGGAAGTAAAAACAGTAGGGTACTGTTAAAAGAGGAAGCAAAGAGGGTCCTCACAAAGGAGGCAGAGAAGGAGCTTATAGACCATATCAAGAAGCTGGCCGACCTGTTCCATGGCCTTACTCCAAAGAGATTATGTGAACTGGCATTGGAATTGACAGAAAGAAACAACATTCTTGTCCCCAACAACTGGCAAGAGAAGGGTTTAGCAGGTAGGATGGACAGGAAATTACATGACTTGATAGGTCAGCAAAGGCTAACTTATCTTGTGTAGTTTTAGACAGCACCTTGATAGAATGAATTATAGCCTACTTTTTTAGGTCGAGATTGGTTCAAGAATTTAATGGCGCACCTCTGTCTCTCCTGCCATTTGCCTGAAGTAACATGTTCAGGAAGGGCTTCAGCCTTCAAGGTGATGCCAGCCTTGCATACAAGGAAAATGATGAGGCATCTTTCCCACTGAGTGATGTGCTGAAAAAGCTACCTTGACCTCTAAAGGCTGAAGGAACTGCACGGGGGGAGCAACAATTCATAATTCCCTGCAACCTTGATGAATGGAATATTGAATAATTATTTTTGTTTGTTCAGTGGTCAGTTTGCTCCCAGATGGCTCAATTTACCCACTCACTTGGATCAATTTACCCCTAATCTGGGGCAAGTTGAGCCACAGGGACAATTTTTTTGAGATGTCATATTTTCAGGTCCCTTTGTCATATATGCTTTCTTATAAATTCATTTGATAGGAGACATCCTGAAATAAAGATAGATGTTTTCATTCTACTTATGTCTAATTTTTCCTTAGCTAGAGGACAACATATGTCAAAACTGGCTTATCTTACCTCACTTTTCAACTAGTGCTAAATACTCAAATCAGCATGCTAACATACTCTAAATGATTATGGTAGCATGTTGATGTTTAACTGGTATAATGTTTAACATGTTCACTGTATTAGTTTAGCATGTTAGCATGCTAACATTTGTTAATTAGCAGTAGTATTAAGTAGTATTAATCTATCCAATACTTGTTGAAATATGTAAATAAAAAACAAAGATTTTGATGAAACCTATTTTTACTGCTTTACATACTGTTGGGTGGTTTGATCTGTAACAATACATAATGTCTTACGAGCTGATCATATATTTTGTATGTAAATCTTGATCTTCATGATAACTGATTTGAGAACCAAATGGCAACAAGGGGAAATGCAGCTTCATATAGCTCCCTATTTTACCAGTGTATTTGATAATTTGCCAGTTCCCACAAGAATAACTTGAAGCCATTTGAATACAATAGAAACTGTGGCAAAGGTAATAACAAAAGAAATGTAGGTGACAACCAAACCTGCAGGATTTGCTTGAGAGTAGATTCAGCAAGAGGATTCAACTTGTGTCTGTGTACATGTGCACTTGCATTTGTGTGTTTTGCAGTGATGAGTGAAAGGAATGCAACAAAGCAAGTTACAATGGAATGACGGCGCACCATTTAATCTTTCTGTCATCTGTCCCAACCAACACACAACATGGCACTCTTGTCATGCAATTTGGCCAGGAGGTCTTAGACAGCAGCGCAAAAACAGCAATGAGTTTGCCTGTTTCTTTCACACATGTTTAACTGGAGTGGAACAGACACTGGGATTCTTCTTAGGAGAAGATACTATCTTCACCGGGTTGTCACTAATTTTGTCTGCTGTTTGCTGCTGGGCAGGTAGTGTACAGTAGGTTTTTTCAGAGTACTTTCACTGGAAACAGCTGCCTCCTGCTGCTGGAAACAAGGTTGATGAGAACAGTAAGACTGAACTAAAACAGTAATGTTGTGGGCCAAAGCAATGAGCTGAAAGATGCTAAAACATTTCTTAGAACTGAGGGGAACTGCAGAATCTAGTGATAATTCTCTTTGCTTTCATCAATGTGAGCGACCCCTGTCACATTAAAATTAGTCATTTGATCTGTTGTTCATACTGATTAGTACAGAATTAAGCTAAAATTATACTTGATATATCTGTCATATATCACTACGGGGGTTCGCATGATGCAAATTTTGTCATTTGCCCATGTCTGTAAGGGTTTCATGGAGGTCTGCATGCAGCACAAAATGAATGTCCATTCAGGTTGTACATGTGGATTGTGCATATTGTCTGCACATGTGGTCAAATCTGCATTACCCAGTGTAGTGTAAACACAACCATGTACCCATCCACTGTCTGTGTCTGTTTCAGAGTATATCCAACAATTTAGTGTGGGCATACTTTCAGTTAACAGTGCTCTCATCTCCCATTCCCTATAGTCTCCTTCTCCCTTCTCTCTAGCTAAGTGGAGAACCCATATATATATAGCCTACACATACACACCCTTTGTTTAGCCACTTATTTAGGTATTGCACATCCAACAATAACAGTATTGGCCTTTAAAAACCCAGCATTAAATGATGCCCACTTCAGAGGACATGTAATACTTCACTCCACCTCTGGCATATTTAGTGCTTTGACAATGATAAGGTCTTAACAAAGCATGGCTCCATAATACATCTTCATGAGGCCTTACAGTAATGGCTGTTCTCTACCTCCAGAGCTATAATTTACCCTCCACAGTGAAGACTGGGATAGCATGGTTGGCTGTTGCTGTTAAGTGATTAAATTATTTAGCACGATATGGATGGAGACAGAGGAAAACAGATATTGCATGAGTGTGTGTGTGGGCTTTCATGTGGGTGTGAGAGGGAGAGAAGAAAAAAGGAGAGAAGCGACTTGTATTTTATGTATGCACTAGTGGTTGTGTATTTGTGTGTGTATGTGTGTTTGTGTATTTGTGTGTGTGTGTGTGTGTGTGTTCGGGAATGAGAAAGAGAGAGCAGCATGGTGTGTCCTACCTCATCAGGCTGATTAGACAAAGAGAGGCCGGTCGGTTTAATATTCTCATCGATCCCAGCTCACCTCGTTACACATTAACATTTACAACTAGGAAATCCAACTCAGACAGTTAAAGACTCTCATGAGTGAAAGGGAGATGAAAAGACAGGAAAGCTATCTTAGAGGGAGGAAGGGAAAACACCAATAATAAATCCAAGAGTGTGCAAACACACCTGAGTTATAAAATCTGCTCAGGAAGACATTATGTCAGTACTGGTGATTTTATCTTCTTAAAATGAGATGTTGTCTTCCACTGAAACTCAAAGCACCTATAATTCCTAATAACACAGAGGAGAAATACTTCAGCCTTGGAGGTATGCTTATGGAGGTTGTGGTCTGTCTGAGACTACTTCCCCATTCCCTTGAATGGGGAAGTAGTACATTTTGGACCCCACTGTAGATATTATAAACCAAGGAGATGTAGCTATATTTTTTTAGCCATGCTAGCAGTGTGGCTTTGGAGATTGTCAGTCAGTCCACGATTTTGGTCTAATCTATAATATCTTGCCAATTCTTGGATGAACTGCCAGGAAATGAAATTCATGGTCCCAGAAGATAAACACTGATAACTTTGGTGATCCCCTGACTCGTCCTGTTGCACCACCAGCAGGTTAAAGTGTTAACATATTCAACAACATCGCTTGACATCTACTAAATGGAATAGAACAAAATTTGGTAGAAACATTCATGGTTCCTACAGGATGAATCCTTATGACTTTGTTAATCCCCTGACTTTTCATCTGCCACTGCCAGTAGGTTGAAATCTTTGGTTCAGAGTAACATGTCTCTATAACTATTGGATGGATTGGCACAAAATGGTAGCACAAGAGGTTGAAATCGATTGCTAAAATAATGCATAATGCATAACTGGTTAAAAATGTACAGCTTCTGCCATTTAAAATGGTAATAGTGGGAATGCAAACTTGACCAAACCTACTGAAAAAAAGACCAAACCTAAAGATAAATAACTGTATAACTGTTTTGTATGAAAACAACAACAATATCTACTGTTTTCTGATGAATAGTGTTAAAGAACATTCAGTTTAAAATCAAGTCATGTGAAAAAAAAAGTATTTTTCTGGTTAATCATTTAGTCTATAAAATGCCAGAAAATGATGCTTTGCCTTTTCCCAGTTTTATTTCAAAATAAAGTGAATATCTTTGTGTTTTGGATTGTTGGTCGAACAAAATAATCTTTTTGAAGATGTCACTTTGGGGTCTGGGAAACTGAGACATTTTTTTTTTTTTTTTTTTTACCATTTTCTGTCATTACCTCAACTTTATTAATCAGTATATCCAAAATAAGACCTTTGTTTAATACATATATTGTAAATGCATCTAATCAGGAACTACAGCCACAGGGGGATAAAAGATATTTCTCATACTGCACACAGTATAATCTGTAAATATTTCATGCTAATACATCTGTCTCCTATATCCTGAAATAGTCCGATAATCTCGAGCACCAGCTCTGGGCGCCGTCTACTGAAACCAAGTCACGTCATATGACAGATTATGATTGACTTCCATAAATAGGGCTGCTCTGTGGGGAACATCTTGACTAAATGGAGTGAGTGGAGTGTGCGATGGCTCACACCACACACTACTGTATCTCCTGAAAGACATGCAGACTCTTTAAATGCATTAATCTCAGGCCACAATGGAGCACTAATATCACACTGGATAATGTGTGTGTATATGACTCCAGCAGTAATATGGATCACTGCAAGATGCAACCTTGAGAATAAATATGTAAATCAAGTCATATACAGTATATAGCTACATATATTGGAACACATTTCTTAGTCTCACTATAAAATTACCATGTGGAATTTTCTTGTAAACAAATCCAATGTTGAGGTCTGACGAATGTGTTGAGTACATTTGCTACATCATAAAACATGGAATATTTTGAGACATGCATTATTTGCATCCATGTTTATGTCAGCTAGTGGTCCTCCTCTCTGCCTTTTTCTGATGCATTGGTAGTCTTCTTGAAATTGCAAGTTTCTGGGCATGTTGCTGCCACCAACTGTCAATCACTGAAATTTGCCGACGCTGCTGATTGAAAACCAATGAAGAGCTGGCTTTTGCCCATGACTTCTCCACTGGTACCTGTTAATAACATCTCATAATATCATCGCATAAGTAAAACATGAGGTAGTAGGTGTATGTTTACCATTCACTATGTGGTGTTAGAATTATTTTTTGACGGTACGGCTCTGTATTTTGAAGAAATCGACTGCAAATATGGCAACTGACTACTGCAAAGCCACTGACAGTGTGTTGAAAGGTCAGTGACGTGGGATTTGAAAGTTCAGTTTATTTTTGACTTTGAGGTTCACTGTTCATTGCGTAGTAGTATGCATGACTCTGGCTCACAAAACTACTCTTCATAGAACTCAAAAGCCAAGGGGCCCACAAAACCTTCTTTTTGAAATATGAAATGCTATTTAAAGCAGTCTTGTGACTTTTCACAACAACACTATTGTGATGTGGGCTGCCATTTATATGCTTGATTTTTTTTAAGAGCTCTTCAAAGCACATAGCACTGCAAAGATGCATGTGAGATAGATGCCAGGAGAAGATTTAAATCTGTTGAGCTTAACAAACAGCCAGTGTCAAGTGTTTATGTGTAAACAAGACCTCTATAACTGAGCTGTAAAATTGTATTGTTGCTCTATGAATCAAACAGTCCACATCCCCCCATTTTACTGCAGCTGACATTTACAAATTTTCAATAATGCTTTACATCCTGGACAGTGACACATGTCGCATAAATGTAGGGCATGATATATAAATGTATTATAGCCCTCTCTTAAAGTGACATTATGTCTTTTTTTAAAATTGGAAATTATACATTCTTCCTCTTGTTAATGAAAAGTTAAATTTATAAGCAATAAAACACACCCTTGCTCAATTGAATACACTCAGGGGTTTTGCTGTTACGGCCTTACTTGGTACAATAGCTTGTGGTGGCTAATGAAAGCTAATGTTCGCAAACTTTACATTTCTGTTGTGTAGCTGACATTACTGAGTCAGGTCACTAACTTCATGACTCCTTTCTACTTGTGCTACTGTTACACCATGTCACAGACACAATTTTCAGTGGTTTTATCACAAAAGCAAAACAAAAAGTAAACACAGTCTGCCTCTCCAGAAGATATGCTTGTGGTTTCCTGCTTGTGGTCCCGCTCCACCCACTTTCAATCAGGTTGACGAATGATGACGTCTTTAAAGCAACTGACTCTAATGGATCTTGGGAAATTAAAGAAAATTCAATGTGCCATTATCCTGTAATAGCCACTTGTGTCCACAGTGGCTGCTGGTCAGCAATGGTTTCACAGACAAGGTAATATGCTATAGAGACTGCTCTCACTGTACGTACACCCCATTTATTAGGGACACCTGTGCAATTTAATGCAATCCAATATTTTCAGTTCCTAATATTTTGCCCCACTCATGTATGTTAATGGGGTGGACAAAATATTAGGAACACTTTTCAATATAATGCCCTCCAGTTCACCAGCACCCCACAATACAACCTCAATAATAAAGCTGTAAATGTATAAGCTTTGTGAAAGTAGAATTTATGGCAGTGCTGTTGTATTGGATTGAATTAGATTTCACAGGTGTTCTAATAAAGTGCTCGGTGAGTGTATATATTCAGACAATAACCCAAACAGGAATTATCAAGGTTGGCCTCTATCAGTCTGCTTTGCAAACTTTCCCAACATGGCTGCCATCCAAGAGACTCAAACAAACAGGACAAGTCACTACACTAATATTTTTTTTTTTGGTGATATACAGTCCTTTTGTCATTCTGGTTGGTAACTGCTCAAACACAGACCATGTTATGTTACATCAGGATACTTCCAGCACAAAACAAAGTAATTTGTTATCAGCATGTAAAACAACAGTAAATGTTACAGCCTTCTGCACCAACAAGATTCCACTTGTTTCAACAGCCAGTTTTTAAACCAAATTTAACCTTGATGTCTGGATGTGTTTTGACTTGCAAATCACTAACTCAATGCTAACTGGGATGTCTATCATAGGAAAAAAAAAAAAAGTTATATATTTTCACATCAGCAGTAGCCTCAGTGGACTTGAATGCAGCCACAAGATACCTTGTATTTTAACAATTTTTCTCAATTGGACAAACTCCCACCCCTCTTTTACTGCAGCATTTTCACCTACTGTGAATGTTTAAAACCCCAGGCTCATTTTGGAGTTGCAGAAAGGAATTCTAGAAACCCATAAACAAAAATGGAACTGGATGTGGTGGGTTCAAGGGAAAAAACAAAAAATACAATGTGACTCTTCATAACAGCACAATGTCTGAACTGCATTCAGCATCACTGTCTGATGACGTCTTAACTGTATTCAAGTGTCTATGAGTGGATTTCTTCTCAAAGAAACTTGTCTTTGTATTAATAAATTGCTTTCATTACAAGGTCTTTGAATTCCAACTGTGGTTTTTTATGTTCCCACATTCCAAGGGTAATGTTTGCACAGAGACGACCTAAACACAACTGAACTGAAGGTAATGCCTCAACTAAAAGACATTAAAGGTGAAAACTCATTGGAATGGAGAGTACAAAGGTTTTGTATAAACCTGTGTGGCAGGGAAGGCATGGTTAAGAACCTTAGGGTGATATCAAATAGTGTGTGGGAGCGGCTTGATCATGTTGATTCTTAGTCCATCTAACTCAAGGCCTTTTCAGACATGGAATACATAACTTTGCTGGCTTAGTCTATCGTTTGGGCTATAAAACACAAGTCTCTGTTATGTACATGTTCTGTCATGGTTCCACTAAAACATAATAGGACTGTTAAAGATGCACTATCTCTCTACTGGAGGCCAAATATCAAGCAACATATCTAAGTTTTGTATATTTCTGAGATAGAATATAGACTTTTTTCTGCCGGCTTAAGTATGTAATAAACATATCGCGGGTTAATGGCAACAGCTACCCTGTGTTAATCGGTTATATTGACATTTAAAATGAGTGATCAACGAGAAAATTAGCGATGACAGAAAGTTGTTTTTGCAACTTCACATGCCCACATAGGGTCAGCTATTAAGGATTAGCCATTTAGCCTAAGCCATCTGTCCTTTAACAACATTCAACATTTCAGAGGACCTATCAGTCTATTCAGTTTATACTCCCCCAGGAGAATGGAGACTAATAAGCCTAGCTTGCTAACAGATTCCCACAAGACATCACTTGTTTTTTCCACCAAATACAATACCAACGTCATCAGTGGTACCAAAAAATGTACGCAGCAATGTGGGGGGCACTATCACTTCAGAAAAATAACTAAAATTCAAGTTTCTTCTTTTTGGTAGTTACCATTTTGATCAAATAATGACACATGTCAAAAGAAAAAACAAGGATATTGATTTCTTTGCAAATATGAATTTTAATTTCAGTGCAACAGGAAAATCAATACGCAGACTTGACTCTTGAAACATGCTTGGGTTGTGTAATCAATCAGTGAACATCAAGTTGACATTTATTTTTGTCAGTGTTAGATTATTGTTGTGAAATTATGCAATTTAAGTGTATATTAATGTGAAAAATCTGAATTGCATTACCTCACAACAGTACTGTCACTTTGACAAAGCAAGATTTGAGAATCTGCTGATAGATGTTTATGCTGAAAAAGACATAAATGGAAACTCATGGCTGCCGCAACAATGTCAAAAAACCCCAAAACATTCAAATTTCCCAAATACAGCAGCATAGTTTGAAACATGGTTAATCATCATGTAAACTATATGGAATTTGTGATTAATAGTGTAATCATGCAAAACCACTGATATGGCCCCTTCAAACTTAGTTTAAATTTGGATATATTTGTAGTAAGGTGAGCTGTGCCCTATGATATTTCCTCAGTACTTATTTAGAAATAGATACTAATATGGGACCTCAGAAAAGCCCAACAGTATGCCCTTGTAGACAAGGTCATTTTACCTCAAGTGGCATCGAAGCCTCTATTCTTCCTATCCTCTATTATTGTTGGTCTGTTCTGTTTTTCTTCTCCTGCTTTACTGCCCATTATGTCCATCTCTCTGCCTCACTACTCAGATGGATCTCCACACAAGAGGAGAGAAAGAGAGAGGGGTGGGGGGAGGGGTAGAGAGAGAGGGAGAGAGAGAGCATATTGTAAACTGTAAGAGGTGTGCAGCAACTGGGACAGATTATGTCTGCGGAAACGAGGACTGCAGGATCCCACCCATCCCCCACACCACACAGACACACAGACACAGACACACAGACACACACACACACACACACACACACACACACAGACACACACACACACACCACAGCTCATTTGTGCCTGGCTGGTCACCTCACTGCAATAGATAGATTCCACCCCACCCCCTATCCTCTGCTCAGTCATTCAGACCTGGGAGAGTCAATAACAAGCTGACATCATCATTGGTTTTGTAGGATACAGTGCTGCCTTTATTCTAGCAGCCATATGAGAGGGAGAGCAGCATCTTCTCTGCCGCTGATGAGGCTGGGGGCCGAGCGACCGAATGCAGGTCAGAGAGCGGAGGTAGAGATAGGTGGACAGAGACAGAGAGAGAGAGAGAGAGAGAGATGGCGGGATGGGGGAGGGGAGGAGCAGCATGGACGGCCTATCTCGTCTTGCTGTATCAGTGACACTAACCAAGATGCATATCACACATATCCACATACACACAATCTCAGACGGAAGTTCACTCTGGTATGCTCACACACACACAACCACACACACCAGTACACACTGTACACAGACATAATCTTAAATAGACAAACACACACACTCAGTAGTATAATATTTTAGGAAATTAAGTTTGCTTTCACTTGCCGAAAGTGCAATGAGGGTGAATATCAATCTCGTGTATTAAGTAAAGAGCTAGAGTCAGGACTTGGTTAGCCAGCTTAGCAAAGAGCGGAAGCAAGGGGGAACAGCTATCCTAGCCAAAGTCATGCCTGTACAGAGACCTGTACTAAAACCTCTGCTCACCAACCATATCGTTTTTACATTTCTGTTCATGTTTTAAACAAACAAGATGCATTCTGTACATTAGTGTAGCTAGTAGCGCTACAGAGCGATGTTTTTACGAGTGGGTCCACATTTTGTTTGTATCGTGCACCAGGACACATACACTTAGATGTGAGCATGTGGTTGGCGCAATACGCACTCCTGCCGCCTGTTTCACACTGTTCTGTTTGTGGAAAGCCACAAAACCCAAAGTACACAGGCTGCATCTCAGAGAACCCATACCAATATGCAGAAGGCTGATAGATCTTTTTACTTCTCTAATTTCTTTTAGCAAGAAAAACTCTTAAGTCCTGTTTGACACTGTAAACTGTATTGTCTCTCCCAGAACCTCTAACCTGCCAGTCTTCTCAAACAGTGACTGCAGTAACTTTATTTAATATTTTATAGACAAGGTGTACTAGCAAACATCTCACCCTTGTCCAGTCCACTAACCAGTGGTTCCTCAAATCCATCCATCTAGGACTTCTTTTGTCTTGTGTCCATAGATGATATCGCAGCCTTGTTGGGACAAATGAAACCCTCCTCGAGCCCACTAGATGTCCAAATACTTGAATTGCACAGGGTGTTTGATAAATTTCAATCTGGTTTCGGTAAACTGTACTCCACCGAAACGGCTCTCCTTACAGTCTCAAATTATATTTTAATGGCTGCAGATGCTGGAGATTGTTCAGTTTTGGTTATACTGGACACTGTGGACATTTGAGAGTTCGATACTGTGGACCACCACATTCTAATCCCCAGGCTAAATCACCTGGTGGGCATTTCTGGGACTGCATTTCAGTGGTTCTCCTCCTATCTCACAGAGAGGTCTTTGTCAGGATCTGTAGGTGAACTGGTGTTGGACACTGCAGCTTTGTCATGTGGTGGGTTTGGTCTTGGGACCCATTTCGATCTCCATATACATACTGCCACTAGGACAGATTATCAGTAGTTTTAGCAACATCTCCTACCACTTGTATGCTGATGATATCCAGTTGTATATTTCATTCAAATCTGATGAGCTTCATAAACTCTCTGTACTGAACAACTGTTGAAATACAATTAGGAACTGGACGGCTAATAATTTTCTGCAGTTAAATGCAGATAAAACTGAAGTCTTGATTTTTGGTCCTGATCATTTTCACTCATCGACAAGGCAGACAAGGCAGAAATAATGCATTTCTTTATCCTGTCATCAAACAAGTTGAACACAGCTTTGGACCAGGAGGCAGCGACGCTATTCTCGTGCCTAGTTTGCTGGAAAATAGAGGACGTCAGTAGGGTAGGCGGCCTTCAGGACGCATTGCATTTACACTGCTAAATGAATGTGGTCACATGTGGCCCAGACCACCGAATGTGGTCTGAGTGATCGGATCTCAATGCGTCTTTGGTGTGTTCACACCTGTACTTAGAGCTGTGCACTTGTGATCGGATCACCCGAGACGCATGTTAATGACAGGTGTAAACAAGGCCTAAATGTAACTTTTGTTTGTTAATTAAAAGATTCCACAGGGCACATATTTGTGTGTTTTAAAGAGCTGCCTGCTCAGATTACACTTCACTAAATGTGACAGAAACAGACACAGAGCTATACGGGGGTCTCCGTGAGACTGTCTTAGATTCAGTGTGGATTGATATGTTTAATAAAATGGAAGTGTATCTGTACTATGAGAAAACACTTTCTAGGTGAATTGGCCATGGTCTCTCTCTCTCCAGTTTGCCAGCCCTCCTCCACCATTCAACAGGTGCTGGAGATGGGAGACTGTCAGACTTCCCCCTGTCCTATGCACGAGCTCAAACACCCCCTGCTGCTGATTGGTTGGAATAGTGTTGTGTGGCTCACTCCGAGCCACTTTGTTTGCTTCCCATTTACAGAGCCAGTGCAGTGTATGAACAACAGATTTTTTTCAGCGTACACAGCGCACACAGCGCACACAGCGGCTGTGGCTCAGGAGGTAGAGCGGGTCGTCTACTAATCGGAAGATTGGCGGTTCAATTCCTGGCTCCTCTAGTCTGCATGTCGATGTGTCCTTGGGCAAGATACTTAACCCCAAATTGCTCATGATGGCTGTGCCATCAGTGTGTGAATGTGTGTGAATGATTAGATTTCCTCTGATGGGCAGGTTGGGACCTTGCATGGTAGCCCCTGTACCCATTCAGTGTATGAATGTGTGTAAATGGGTAAATGTGATTCGTAGTGTAAAAGTGCTTTGAGTGGTCAAAAGACTAGAGAGGCGCTATACAAGTACAGTCCATTTACCATTTACACAGTACGGACAGCTAGCGGACTGTGAGGAGATATATGCAGATTTGACAGAAGTGTATTGAACAATCTTTCTCCAGAATCACTGACTCTATCTTTAACGTCTTGTTTCTTGTTCGTTTAATCTGTACACATGCAGAAATGTTAAATTGACAAATTATGACTTTAGTAGGAGTTAAGTGTACTATATCTAAGTGTCTCCAGCTGTATTTAGTTTCTTGTTTTGGTTTTGGTCTCTGTACAGGCACAATGGCACCAAACCTGTTAACCTCACTGTGACAACCACACTTTGGAAAGCTGCGCTGTGCTCTAAAGTTCCTGCATACAACTTCCCCCAAACCCACAAATTGTTGTTTTTACATTTCTGTTTAGCTAGAGATACATTGGGTAAATTACAGCAATGTAGTAGAGGTGTTTGCGGGTGTATTTTCAGTGTGGACAGAGACAGGCTAACTGTTTTCTAGTCTTTATGCTAAGCTATGTTAACCATGTCCTGACTATGACTTAGTATTCCTAAATGATGAAATGTTGAACTATTTCTTTAAAGACAGACCGGCAGATACACATACAAACACACACACACACACACACACAATCAGTATCTCAGCCATAACTCGCCTGCCCTCCCCCATTACACACAGACATACACAGAAACACACATAAGCCCCGGCCTGCGTGAACACACACACACAAACACAGCCTACACAACATTCCAATCAATTCTCCACACTCGGGTTCAGCATTCCAGCCTGGTGCTTGTTGCTTTCGTCCCACTGCACGCAGGGAGCTATGTGTGTGTGTGTGTGTGTGTGTGTGTGTGTGTGAGGGGAGAGTGAGAGAGAGCTTTAGATGTTGCTATAGCAGGGGGCCCCAGTGAAAGGCTCTCTCTGTCAGATCAGCTGCCCTTAGCTCAGCCTCTAATCTGTAGCTGCAACACTCTGCTTTGCCTTCACCAAACTGCACTCATAAGTCTGTTTGCTGCAGCTTGAGAGCTTGGGAGCAGTAGCCACAACTGGTGACCAATTTGTTGGAAATAAGGCTCATCATTATAGGTTTTTTTTACAAATTTTCACAGGAAAACACCCAATTTTTTGGAATCGGAAGATAGAGAGACAGAAATACTTACAGAGAGATAAAATGCAAATGAGCAGTGGATTATGAACCATAATCCCAATAAACAAGAACAGCAAGAAATGTTTAAACTACAGAGTGTTTGCATCAGAGCATAGGCATGGACAAATGGACAAAAATGAAACTAAGATCCCACTGTCAACACTTTTGGTACATTCATTAGTTAGGGCTCATACAGTTCATACAGTTAGGGCTATGTTTTGCTTGGCCTTGTGGCTGGCATAGCCTTAAATAAACGTACCAGAACTGTTGACAATTTGTGGGACCTTTTCCTAGTGGAAGCTAGTTAGACTGTAATGATCCCATGAGACGTTACTTTTTATTCATGTTATTGCTAGTGTCAAGCTTGTACACACTAATACTGTGTTTGTCCCATCTTCTACAAAAGAGGGGATCTAGCTAGTTTTAGCTGTCTCTTCCATGGGTGCAGTTGTGTTCATGGCAATGACCAGACTGTTAAAACTCACAGCAACAAATAGTCCTGTAACCTCAGATGGGACTAAGCAATGGCTAACAACGTCAATGCACCAGCTCTTAACTAGCTGTGTGGCCTTTAGAATTGAACAGTGGTGGAAGAAGTATTTACATCCTTTACTTAAGTACTAATACGATGTAAAAATACTCCCTTACAAGTAAAAGTCCTGCATGAAAAATCCTACTTAAGTAAAAGTACATAAGAGACTGTATCTTGTTAAGTATTTGTACCTGTTCAATGATAATAAGTATTATGAGCTTGATGTAGTTAAAGTATTGCAGTAAAAGTAGTGGTTTGGTCCCTCTGACTGATATATTATTATATATGACATCATTAGATTATTAATAGTGAAGCATCAGTGTTAGAGCAGCATGTTACTGTTGTAGCTACTGGAGGTGGAGCTAGTTTCAACTACTTTATACAGTTAGCTAGTTTAGTCCAGTAGTTCCCAACCTAGGGGTCAGGCCCCTCCAAAGGGTCAGCAGATAAATCTGAAATGTCGTGAAATGATTAATGGGAGAGGAAAGAAGAACAAAGTTCTGATACACAAATCTGTTTTCATTTTGTGGACTTTTTCTCTTATCTTTGATTTTTGGTGATATATTGGATCATTTCAACATTTATTGAAATGAAAGCATGTGAGAAGTTTAGAGGGAAAAATCACTATTTGGTGGAGCTGTTAACAACTCAGACATGTGAAATGTGACCCTGACTACACACTGCTTTCTGTAAGACATCACAAGCCAAAAATGTTGGAAACCACTGGTTTCATCTTTAACAATGTGTTGTATTTTAAAAGCTTGTTATCTTATCCATTGTTTTAGATAAATGTAGTGGAGTAGAAAGTACAATATTTCCCTCTGAAATGTAGTGGAGTGGAAGTATAAAGTAGCATAAAATGGAAATACTCAAGTAAATTACAAGTAGCTCAAAATTGTACTTTACAGTACTGTCCACTACTGGAATTGAAGTGATATAATGAACTATTTTTAGTGCCTGCACCACACAGATATTGCACCAATTAAATAAATACATTAAAAAAACTAAAATTGTAAAGAGGAATGGATGCCAGGGTTTTAAAAACTCAAACACATTTGGACAAACACATATAGCATGCCTGCACACCCACATATAGAGTGAAGCACATGTAAATGAATAAAAAGCAAACATAATCCCCATCAACCCCCCCCCCCCCCCACCCCCCACACACACACACAGAATGTGAGATAGAGAGGTGTGCATGTTCAGCTGTGGTCATGAACATGAAGATGTTTCTGTATGTGTGTGTGCTGTGGGCTGCACAGTGGACAAAAGGTAATTTCACGGCCTAGCGATATTGGCTTGTGGCTGTTTGCTGTCTTTGCTGCTGCAGTACGGCCAGTGATGTGTAAATGTTGGTGTAAATGCTGTTGTGAATGGCAACTCGTAAAACCACAAAACCTAAACATTTTGTAGTAGATATTGAGGTCCAATGCTAATATTTCTAAGTTTACTCTGCTCACAGATGACACTGGACAGTTAGATTGTTTTTATGTCATTAAGTTGGATAACAAATGCAAGAATTCAGGTTTTCTCCAGCAATACCACCATGGCTCTGCTGATAAAAACGGTAATGGAAATGTCAAAAAGACATTTGAATCAGTTCAGGTTAAAGGGTTTTTTTGCAGACATGTAGTTGCTGATCAGTTACGCAATGAATAGTCTGCAATCAATCTACCTGCATGATATCATGTCAGAAGTGGAGGTCACTGACTGGACGTAATCTAATCATCAAAATGAGGCTAGTATCAGCTTGTGTAATCAGTACACCCTGGCACACAATTTGACTGCAGTGATATTCACCTCTTCAATCCCTCAAGTTTCATGTTTTACACATGAGATTCATGTTTAGAGTCTTTGCTGTTATCTCACAGTTGTGAAATGAAAAACTCTCAGACTGTCACACTATCAAAGAACATAAAAACCTTCCCTGGCTTCAGTGGCTCTTGATATGGTGGGTGTGGGTGATCACGCAGGTCAGCAGTAGATAATGTGGTTTGTATTCATATCAATTGGCCACAGAGTTTCAGGAGTTGCATGGTTGTTATGGCTCACTGCTGCTGGGAAACTTCGAGGAGTCAGAACTGATAAATAAAATAAACTTTAGAGCTTTTCAGAATTGTATTTCGTGTCTGCGATCAAGCTCTCTGTTCATCTGCAAGTGTTGTTCACCTTTTAAGCAAGGAAACAATTTGGGCACCAGAGCAATAATCAATATACTAAAAGTCTGTCTTTTTATTGCCTCTCTAAAAGCAAAAACACAATATTTAACTGAAATTGTTAGCATGTCTGGCTAACGATCTAAAATCATTAGATAAAAACATTATTATTTGGGATTACAGGTCACTGAAGACAAGAAGTTTTCAACCATACTACTCTGTGAGGCTGTACTATAGGCACACACTTATTATGTTACACATGTTAAAATGTTGATGTTTAGCAGGGCCAATGTTCATCCTAGTTTAGCATGTTAGCATTTGCTAAAATTCGTTAATTAGCACTAAACACAAAGTAGCCTACAGTTGAGGCTGATTGGAATGTGTTTTGCAGGTATTTAGTCATGAACCCAAGTATTGGACAAATGAAAATTTTCACCTGATGATGATGCTAGAGGAAATGTTAAGGGGTCACCAAAGTGATAATAGTTAGCCTACTGTAATCTTGACGGCAACATGAATGTGTGCTCTACAGTTCATAACATTCCATCCAATAGTTGAGATATTTCACTCAAAACCACAAATGTCAACCTCATTGTGGCACTATGATTAAAGTCAGGGTATCACCAATATCATTAGGATACATCTTCTGGGCACCATGACTATCTGTACCAAATTTCATGACAGTCCGTCCGATAGTTGTCAAGACAATGCTGAGTCACACTAATGAAAACACTTCATTGAAATGAATGAGGAGGCTGCTTTTTTTTCACTAACGTTGGTCTGAACACGGCCTTAAAGACTTTGGCCAGTGATTTTCATATATTTGTCTTACTGTCAACAAATCTCATGTGCAGAGCCAAACCATGAGAATTGTTATGGCGCACAACAAGTAACAGAAGCTCTGTAAACACAATTGTGTTCTACCTGGTGTCTGGCATACTAGGTACCTCTCTCCTGAAGGTTACAATCCTTTTGCTGTTGTTACTCTTTGGAGCTAAAAAAGTTACGGTAACCACAGTCTTCATGGACGAAGGAAAATGTCACCCATGTTTTTAATAGTTTTTGGACAATAACAGAGGTTTATTGCACAGAGGAATACAATACTGTATATCAGAATTTGGATACACACGCAATACTTACTACAGTAGGATGAGTTCATTGTTGGTTTGGCTCTGCACATGAGATTTGTTGACAATAAGAAAAATATAGAAAATTGCCAACCAAAGCCTCAAATGAGAAATACAAACATACACATCTTATAAGCATACACACACAGACACACACATACAATACAGTGCCAAGTGCTAGATACCTCCGCCAGGGCATTGATATCCCAGATGGCCTTCTTACAACAGTGACCTACATGGACCCAGAAAGACCAACTGGAAGAACTGAGCAATACACAGGATGTGTGTGTGTGTGTGTGTGTGTGTGTGTGTGTGTATGTGTGTGTGTTTCCTGGAGGACAGAGAAAAAAAAGGGAGCAATTACACAACATTTATGAGTGAATCTAAACTGAATATTTTCAAAGCAATTTATTCCTCTTGGTCAAGTTTTGCTACTCTGACCAATTTAGCATGAATTGATAACAGTGATAAAAGGGTGAGAATTATAATTTTGCACTTTTGCACATCATCGGTTAAGTAAATTTGTATCCTGTTCTTATTTCAAGATACAGTATTTTACATTATTTACATTACAACACTGTTGTTGTGAGTGATGTCCATTGTTCATAATAACATATCTTAATTTGCACTAATCAATATTTTTTACATTTGTATGCAATAAATTGTCCCCTTGCTTCATGACAGATGACATCAATATATCCCCTTCCACCATAAATCTGCAAGCCAGCTTGTCATTGCCATAGCAGGTTTGAGCTTTCTAGCTCTCCTTGCCAGATTGATGACAAACTCTGCCCGAGCCCTCACCACTCACCAATCACCCCTCATCTCTTCAGTTTTCTGATTGGCCGCCACTCTATGATTGACTGATTTTCTGGTGATTTTCTTTTTGCATCAAGGTGTTCTAGGATCCTGAAACCAGTGCTGATACAACTAAATGGGGAATTTCCCTCTTGCATGGAGTGATTTATGTTATGAAGTACTGACCAATGCTAGCCTCTGTTAATTATCAGAAAAACAACAAAAACAACTGGTTTTTGCATTGTACAATAACTGTTTGCAGGTTGCAACACAATAGGTATGTGTCAGCAGAATGAATATAAGTAGAGAGTACTGTTTTTATTTTATCTTATTTTATTGTTTTGTTTTGTTCTTTTTATTTTCCCACACCACCGCTTTATATGAGCTTCACAACACCAGCTCCCAGTTCTCACTGTGCTCTGGTACAGCTGAAAAGACATCTGCTTGAGACAGATGTCATTCCATGTAGGCTGCACAATAGATGATTCACAGTTCACAGTCATTGGATTAGAACTCCACTCACTGCATGGGCCGAAGCTTTTTTCTTTCTTATTTTCAAACTGAAACAAACATGACAGTTGTTCTCGAAATGACAAATGTCTCTTAAATTATTCACCGTTTCAGAATGAGTGTGAGTCAAAAAAGAGGCCATGCTGTTGCTTAATCTTGTTCATGTTACACCATGTTTAAATAGTATCATCATCTTTGCTTTTCTTTGTTTTCAAAGCTTTCAAGTACAGTTGCAGTTTACAGTTGCAACGACTAGTCAATTAATCGTTTAGTTGACTAGCCAATTGACAGAAAATTAACCAGCAACTATTCTAACAATCAAAACAATCATTTTGATCATGTTTAAAGTAAAAATTCAAACGTTTGCTCATTCTAGCCTCTCAGATGTGAGGATTTGATGCTTTTCTTACGTAATAGGAAATATGTATTTTTTGGTTTTGGATTTGGTCAGAAAAAGTAATTTGAAGACCTTGTACTGTGGGGAATTATTTACAGCATATAAAACATTATTTTATATACGGTAGATAAAATAATGTTGAAACCACAGTAGCCTTTTCATTGTCAATTATTTTATATAATTGACAATGAAAATAATCATTAGTTGCAATTACTAGCATTTGCTTGTTAACAATAATCCTCATTGTTTTTGCACAGGTTACACAATCTGTCCATTTAACTGTTAACAATTAGCTGAGTGCAAACATAACTGATTGAGAGGTAAACGGAACACAGAGGACATTGCCAAACCCACATCTGCACGATCAATCTGATAATATTGTAATAATCAGTTCATTAGTGGTCAGCCAGCAGTAAATATGCTAGAATATTAGCCTGCTAGCAGTAGTTTAAAGAGTTTTACTAAATTAGCTTGCTACTGCTAACTCCAGTTTTACAAAAAGTTAAGTAGATATCCAGTACAGTACACATAAAGGTGACGTCTTTGTTGGTGCATGGAGTATCTAGATTTAGTTTTTATCCAAGGAGCTCCACTGTTTTGTGAAACCTGCCCTACTTGGCATCTGTAGCACAGTGGTCTTAAATTTAATTTTGGGAGAGGGAGCGCGTGGTGGGTAATGGCTCACCTATGAGTTTATTTACAACTTTATTATGCAATGTCTGCTGCCTTATGCACTACCCTTCTGGTGTACTAAGAAATATATGGAAGATATTTAAAGATATTTTGCTGGAAAAAAAGAAAGAAAAACTATTTTGAAACATGTCGAAACAGAGGTGTCTTGAAATGCCTATAGGCCAGGGAAATGCTTTTGCTGGAAATTGTGCAGGCAGGAATGCTTGGCAGAACAGGAACCTCCATAAAACCCTTTCAAGGAAAAAGGAAAAAAAAACTGGCCCTGTTATCCAAGCCCCACATTCTTTTGTCACAGATGGTTCTCCTTAGTGAGCACCTCACACTGAATCTGGATTGGATGGAATTTCAAGAGAGCCCACACTTTAAAAAGAAGTGGCTCATTTGGGGGAAACAAACGTCAGCTGCTTCTTTTCAGGCATTATGATTTGTGGCTCTTGTGGGCTGCTGCACATGGAAATTTTTTCTTTTCAACTTGCTTCCCTACTTCCAGCAGACAACGTGAGCCCTGTTTTTGATTGGCTGTAACCTGGAAGAGAGGAGGGGCTGGTTTATACTGTAAAGGACACATGGTACTCCAACCAAGGGCATCATCATAGACGAACTGTTATTTGGGTCCACCTCAACAAGAACATGTTCCAGTTGTAGCTAACAGACAATATAAGGGTACAACCAACCACACCCATTGTTTTCTTTGCTCGGCTAGAACATTTCAATTTTATTCAGTTACGTTCACACTTTCCAATTACATATAAACCAAACACCATTGTAAACAAAAATTACAGGCACTAACAATTATGGTTTTTATTGGAGAGCGTTTTATCCTGTTATCCTGCCAGGTTGTTTTAGTCAAAACATATCTGACTCCAGTCACTATAACTCAGAATGTTGGACTCATCTGCAGGCTTGCTGTGATTTCCCCTCCCTTGTGTGCTTAAAAGGTAAGAAGATATAAAGAAATAGCTGATAATTATCTTAAATCCAGACTGCGGTTTGCCTTCAGCTCATTTTGTTTTACCAGTCTTTCCAAGCATGACAAACTCCTGACTATCAGATGTCAACGTCTGACTCTTTATACCTCTAAACCCTTGTATGTTAGTCTAAATTCGTCTAAACTCCTCCTAACACTTTCAACAAACCACACTACAGTTGTCTTGGAAGAGAACAGGGACAATCATTCTCAGAGTCTTTCAGTACTTGGTGCCTCCTAAGTTCAACCGGCGTTGTTCCCGCTTGGCCAAGCAAACCAAACTTATGAAACACAGTCACCAGAGTTCAAATAATCTGCTCCAACATGCTTGGTGTGCACACACCCACAGTCCATGCTAAGAAGAATGTGAGATTCAGAATGCCACGGCATGCCTGGAAAGCTGACTGACTATTTTCCTTCAAAGTGGACAAATAACCCCTAGATTTTCCACTAAACACATGGAATCCAGTTCAATAAAAGCAACAAAAGCTTGTCTCAGAGGATTTATGCTCATTGCTGACTGTACATCTGATAATGTGAATGATTAGATCAGGGTAACAGCCCTGTTAACCCAGATTTATATGACTCTATGTATCATCCATTTCAACATCAGAAATAAAAAATCCACTGGAACAGTTTATCAGATGGTACTGGTATATTTGCTCACACTGGTGCATTGCAAAAGTGCAAAGCAATATTCCCAGTGTTGAAAGGCTGAAATTTTGCCATGTTATTTGTGATTGGTGTATTTTGCATATGGACTGTTGTCAACGCCCTACTGAACTGTCCATACCAATACTTTTAGTCATCTGAAATGACTGAAGAAGTACAGTGACAGTAATTTCACTTGCAGTGGAAGAATACTCCGCTGCAAGTAAAATTCCTACAATGAAAATTATGCTGAAGAACATACTGTATGTATTAGCAGCAAAAAGTACTTGCAGTCACAGTGAAATGCAGTTTTTCTCTTCTGTAATATGATGTATTTCCAAGGGAAATGGAATATGTGAGCTAGATATAGTTGCCTCCTTCACCTGCATTGGTAGGTCAAGAGGAGGAGGACAGGGATGAATGAATATAAATTTAACCTCAACCACATTCTTTGGAAATGAAACATTTTTCCAGACAGAAATCCATACAGACACCTCCCACTATGACTATGCTCCGCTAGCTACTTCGACCCACAAGCTAACAGTCTTTTCCTGCTTTGACAGGTCAAAATGTCTGCTGTGAAAAGAGACTATTGGTTGCATAAATGTATGTTTATGCCCTCTGAGTTCCAAATGAGATATTAATAATACTATTTTAGACATATTTTAACATGTTTTCTAATCTGACTTCCCTATCAGCAGTAATCAGCAGGACAGCATCATTTGTCTGTGCTTTTCAAAACTGTTACAAATCACTGTTAAAAAATAATGATGTTTTATGATGTGACAACGCTGTGGTTAAGGTTTGGTTAAGTTTAGGCACAAAAAACACTTAGGTTTAGGGAAAGATCAGGGTTTGGGTTAAAATGATCACTTTGTTAAGGTTAGAGAAACATGTTTTGTGGGTTAGAGTTACAACTTCCTTAAAGTTAGGCAACTTTCATGAAAGACAACACGACTGTATGATAACAGAGTTGATCAAGCGAGGGTTAAAAATACAGTGCATTGACAGTATAACACCATATCCAGTAAATGTGGATTTAATCTCCTTCAATGACAGGCTTTGGCTGACGTTAGGGATTCCTATTTGCTTGACTTTCAGGCCCTTCTGTATTATGAAGCGCCAAGTTGGATATATCTGAGCTTTCAAAAAACCCTGTTTTTTCTAGTTTTCTGGTTTCCCTTCCTAATTAGTCATATTTACGACTTACATGTTGAGGTGAATGCTATTTACAGGTCAGAATGTTGTGAATATGATCATTTCGATATGACGTGAGTGCGGCATAATAGCTTGCTTTTTTACGTGGGTGTCTTTTTAGGCTTTAAGCTTATTTTCTTGTCATATGGAAGCTGTGAGTCTAAGGTGAGGTTCAACTAGTGATGGGAGTGCTGTTTTGTGGGTGACCCTGACCTCCAACACCTCGTTGGCATGTCATCTGACAGAAGTGGCCTTCAACTCTTTGAACTCTCTTTGTACACTATCTTTCTCGCACCACCCGTTCCTTCTTCTCTCACTGCTCTAAGAGGCCGCCATGACAGGCTGCCTGTTTTCAGAAGGCAGGCAGAGAAGAGCTTAACAGTAGGGAGCTCTGGAGATCAAAGTATTTACACACACACACACACACACACACACACATACACACACACACACACACACACACATGTTCTTACTCTCAGCTCACGCTCTAACCACAAATACATCCAAATACATCCTCACATACACACACACAGATGGAGGGATGTGACATATCAGCATCAAAGTGGAAACGACAAGGTCTTTCCCATGGCGCTTTCTGCTGCCTCTTCATGAATACACACACACAAACACACACACATATACACACACAGAAAATATTTGAAATCTGTAAAGGCAGATTAGGGGAAATCTCTACGGGTGTGGCAGCAACCCCCTCTCTCTGACAAGAGAATCCCTTTGTGTATGCACTGCACTGACAGCTTTTTAGTACTGTGTGTGTGTGTGTGTGTGTGTGTGTGTGTCTGTGTGTGTGTGTTTATATTTGTGTATGCACATCATGTGTGAGGTTGAATAGGTAGGACTGACTAAGATGTGTCACAGTCCCAGTGGGCATGACTGTAGATTTAACCAAATTAACATTTTCCTCCATCCCATCTAACCTGCCCTTTTTTTCACTCTCTTCCACCACCCACCCCCCACTCCTCTGCCGCATCCTAGCATTAAAATGAGGGGGCGAGATTATCCAGGCAAAGCTGTGGTTTCACAAACTACACAAACCCAGGATCTCCAGAGAGCCCCAGATTCTTTTACATAACAGCTCATCATTCATCAAGCACTGGGGGGATTAGGATGCAATTTTAGATCTTTCTCTGAAGGCGAATATTAAAGAGAGTCTTGGGTTTTCATTTGGCACTTGAATGGGATTGTTTGCGATGCCTCAAGCCCAGTATGGGCAGTTAAAGATGCCTCTCTATGCAAACAAATCTGTCACTTCTTTCTATTTCATTGTGTATTCACAGATATTTATGTTATTGGAGCAATTATTATTATTATTCTTGGCATGGAGCAATATATCCTGTTATAATCAGGGGTTGTATTGAAATGTGGAGTGCTGGACCCCCTAATGAGACTTCAAAGACCTTACGCATCTAGTGGTGAGGTTGTAGATTGCAACAAACTGAATGCCCCTCCCCTCCCCCCCCCCCCCCTAGAGCCTATGGTGGCTGTGAAACTCGTGAAAAACCCGAAAGGCCCTCTCTAGAGTCAGTTTCTGGTTTGTCCGTTCTGGGCTATTGTAGAAACATGACGGTACAATATGGCGGGCTCCATGGAAGAGGACCCGCTCCTTATGTAGATATAAAGGGCTCATTCTAGGGTAACAAAACAAAACAATTCTTATTTTAATGGGATTATACACTAGTTAAAACATACTAGTCCATTCTGCTAGATGCCACTAAATTCTACACACTGCACCTTTAAAGAGGAACGTCACCAATTTTATACATCAGAGTGTGTTTCCAGGTGTTGGGGAGCACAACTGCATATGTGAAAAAAGATGTATAAAACCTTTTGTGTCTCCTGAGGGAGCTGTGTGAAATCTGACATTAGCCACCATAAGCTACTGGTCATATTGATTTGAACAGTGGTGTGTTTTAACTTTTCATTTTTAAGAGGGAGCTTGTGTTAATTATTCTTTCAAATGTTACATATTATTGCTTTAAAGTGAGTAGCATTTAGCCATAATACATTGTACATTTGGTACATTTTGTCCTGTTTTTTCTTTGACAGCACGTAAGTGATTCAACTTCCCCTTACTATGAGTGTGTAGCAATATGAGTTGTCTGGTTGATTTTAGTACTCTGACATAGCTTGAGTCACATTGAGTAAATACCATCTAAAAACAATAAATTTCTCTCTCATTTTATAGTTGATGTATTAGATAACCTGAAAGCTGTTTTTGAGCACTACTGGTGTTTGCCAATGTGTCCATTATCCATTTGTCTTTAAAGACTTGCAGGCAGCTGCCTCCATTACAGTTTTAATGCTTCACAGTAGCACTCAGCATCATTCTTAGAGATTCAGACATTCTGTTTTCATGTCCAGCAAAGTCATGATTTCAGCAGGGAGTTGTGACAGATGAAGATTTAGAAATCCTGATAAAGGCTTTGCTCTCTATGACAGAAAACAGCACAACAGGCAGAAATAAGGAGATTGACTTCAATAGGCAGATTATCTGAATAATAAGCCCACCTTGATTCAGCGGGGCTACTCAGCAGGGGGGAAAGCAGAAGGGAACAATTTTGCTTATCCTTTATGGATGAGATTACTCTTCAACATTTAGCACTCACATGCTTTCAAACAAATCATTCAAGGACAAGTACGTGCTCATAAGAATGTCAATACTTCCCCTTTTGTCACATCTTACCAAATGTGCTCTTACATCAGGTCTTTCAATGAAGGAAGGAAGTAAAAATAAAGGATGAAAAAAAGGTTTAAAAAAAGAAAAGAGGAAGAGACACAGGTGTAATTTTTTGTTATCTAGTAAAGGTTCACGTCTACAATGGAGTTAAGAAAAGAAAAGCAGCCTATGAAAGGCAGGAAACGTCTTCTCTTTTTGTATTCAGTTTTCACTCAGCCTGTTTGGCCTTTGCTCTAGACAGAAAGACAAATGTCACATCATCATCTCCCCCAGGATCCAACTGGTGGGTTTTCTAACATTCACCTCTGCTCTAAAGATAAAACAGACTCTGTCTGTTCATGGCTTTAAAACACTGTCCTCCAGTTATCCATGTTTTGTTTTAGGCTGGTGATGTCATAGCAAACAATAGGTGTTATAGCCAAAAAAACATAAAACCAATATAACAAGAAGATACTGAAGAGCGTTTAAGACAAAACACTTTAAAAAGCCCAGGAAATCAGTGAAGCAAGTAATATAATAAAGATGTAGGAAGAAGAGCAAAGTTTTTGTATGTGGAATAAAATGTATTTATCTCACCTTTGTCTTGTTGTTCTTGTGTCTTGTTACAGACCTGAAAAGCTTCTTTCATCCATCTTCATTTCAGTTCAGGGTATAAAAGGTAGAAACGTATCAATGCTAATTAACATTCGAGTTGGCAGAGGGGGAACGATAGATCTCACTAACACTGAGTGCAAGCAACACCTAAAATCAATGTTTTTCCCAGTGCTGTGTGTCTCTTTCTGCACCTTCTGCCTTCTTGTATAAGATATGTTTTTGGGGTGTTGTGGTTTGTCTCATATGGAAAATCAGAGATAATGCCACCATGTTTATTTATGATAAGAGTAACATGAACCTTTAAATGATTTAGACCTATCATATGTATACGGATACAGTGGAGACATAATGCATAAGTATAATTCTCACGTACAATTTACAGTATTTCTAAATGATGCATACTGCAGGCTCCAAAGAGGTTAACATTTTGAGGGCTTTTTATCTTGTGCTCTATTTCTTGCCACAGAATGATCATTAACAAAAATCTTATGTTTTACAGAAGAAAACTCAACAACTCTGAGCAAGGGGAGATACAGTTCATATACAGATTTTCAACAAAAACAGGTATTAATATATATTTTTTAAAACATTTGGATTCGTAGAAAAACAAATTGAGTTAATGTACCGTTTGACCACCTTTGTGAAAACCAAGAAGTCAGGCTTTTTACCTGTAACTTTACATTTATGAATATGAAATTTAGCTAATAAAATGAAAAGATTAGTAAAAGATTGTATAAGATTTACATTTGTGTTATTTTTGATGTCGCTATGTTTCCAATATACAAAAATATAAGCACTATTCCGAACAAGTCTCACAAAAGCGCAGAACCTTTTGAGGTGTTTACTGCCTATAAATCCTGTATGTTAAGTCATTCAACTCAATATCTTTGCTTGTGGTTAAAGTGCTTCATGCTGTGATTTAGAAGTTAAGATTTTTCAGAATGCTTCTTATTAAAATGATTACCACCAGTGATTATCCCAGCATTGTATTTTCACTGCATAGTCGGCTGCACAGAGTAGCTCACTGCTGACTGCTTTTCATCAGATTTCGTTCAAACACTGCCTGGAAACCACTGCTAATGTAAATCTAACATCAGGGGTGCACAATAAATGGCAGCAATGTGCTTTTAGAGTGCTTTATTTACAGCTGTGATCAGCAGGCGGTCTCTTTTTCAAATTGAAGGAGACGGTTATTACACCAAAACATTATTTTCCACTTTTTGCTTTAGTGTTATAATACTGACAGATTCATATTATGTAAAAATGTGCTTTTTAAGGTTTATATAATGACTCTTACTTCAATTTGACAAAACTAGACTTTAATCCTTACAGCTCAAGTATATAACGTATACATTGAAAATAGAAATGCAAGGCGCATTTAGTCTTTAATTTGTTTAAAGTGACAATATATTGAATATGTGCTTCGGCTGCAACAAATTGAATTGAACTGTGTGTTTTGTTGATGTGCTCCACCCCCGGAGCGGAGCATATGCAGTGTGTTTGTGAAAGCAGGAGAGCATTATTATGTTTCTCAACGTGTACGTGTATGTGTGTGTCTGTGGTAATATAGGCTGCCTGGAGACAGCTGAGCCAATAACAGACATATCCTGAGTTTCCTTGGCAACACTATAGCAACCTTTGCTGTGAATGAGGCTGCTATTTCTGGGAGAATCAAAAGGATGAAAAACATGTGTACAGTATATGTACAGTTCAGATTTCTTTCTTTATCACCACACCTCCAGGGTCATTTTTAAAAATAGATGCATGAACAGCACTGATACATGGAACATGTTTTACTAGCATTAAAGCCTTGAAACTTTATGTGAAAAAAATTAACGTTTGACATTGGAACTGCTGTGCATGGAGAATCATTATAGACAGAATAAATGCATCATCACAATTACAATTTTGTTTATTAGCCAAATAAACATCACATCTTTAAAAAAAACTTGATTGAAAAAATGTGCATTAAGTATCTATAGTCAATGTGGCAGGCCCCATCATGATGTTTCTGGGTTGACTGAAATCAGTCTTAGTGGGTAATGACAGTGTGTAATGTGAGAGGTGTTGCTTGTAGTGATGAACCTAGAGAGAATTATCAGTCTCAGCTCATTGTTTAGCTATCCGGCTGCAACTTTACAGTTTTGTTTCACTCTCAGCGCACTCACAGCGTCATTTTCAGCCACAGCAGGCAGCTGTTTTTAGAGAAAAAGCTTGAAAAACCCACTGTACACTACCTGCTCAGCACCAAATGTCAGACACAGTTAATGACAAGCTGGTGAACGTAGTGGAGCATTTAGCAGCTAAAGAGCCATATATTTCCCTCAGGAGTTGGTAGAGACCAAAAACGGAGCTAAAAGAGAGTGAATATTGGACTTACATTCATTAGGTGGACAGACACATGACTCCAAATGAATGATGATGTTGCTCTGTGACTGCTATGATGGTATGTAAATAAGCATTGTTTGCTAACAAGTCTGCCATATCATCTTTAACTCTTTAACTTCATCTAGCACCACAATCAGGTCAAAATATTTAATTTGTCCAAAATTGGTTTCTACCATACCTGCAAATTAATGACATTCCCATCAGCTTCAGCTGTACTTTGTGTTTAGTGCTACTTAACAATTGCTAACATGTTATACTAAGATGGTGTACATGGTAAATATTATAAGTGCTAAACATCAGCATGTTATTGTCATTGTCAGTATGTTAGCATGCTCATGTTAGCATTTAGCTTAAAGGTATAATATGTAAGAATTGGCCAGAATTTTAGTTTAAAACATTCCCAAATTAACTAAAATTGTCAACAGAATGTGAATAAATAACAGTTCTGACGTCATGTCAAAGACCTATATGTACTGTGTTGCAGAGATATCTACTGAAGTTAGTATGCTAACCAGCTAGCATCGGCCCGTCCTGACTTGTAATACCACTTTGTACTTGAGGGGCGATAGTGAGTCACTGTAGCTTCCAGTCTACTCTCAGTCCAACATGTGGTGGAGCAGGCTGAATGCTGTTGTAATTTCTGCAGCAGGACGAGAAAGTAACCATGCAGACTCCCAATATGTGTCAGTTAATCCAAATAATGCCTATTTGGAAAGTTGCACTGATGTTGTCAGAACAGCCAGCTACTGCTGCAGACGGGGAGACATCAGCTGGTCATGTCAGCTGATCTGTTGAACTGCACTGGGTTGCACCAGTGTAAGCTGGCATGAGCCCTTTGGCATCGTAGCACATTGTAGTGAGCTGGATCGATATTGCAATATCATATCAATAAATTGGGTCTCTACTGGATTGCTGTCTTTTAAAATGGCAGCAATTAATGAAAAAAATAATGCTGTGTGGCAGAAAAACTGCTGTTTTACCATAACAGATTTCCATTGTAAAAGAGCAGTCTGTAAAACTTATGACTAGGACACCCCCAACAGCAAACAGGGTCAATTATTACTCTTTGTATAATGAATTTTTAAAACATGGAAGTAAATTCTATGTGCAGACAAGGCTGAGAGAAATGCTAATAAACACGCCCAGCGGAACACACACCAGAAATGATTTTGGCTTGTGTTCAATGATCAATTTGGCGGTGTCCAGTGTCTATGGTATCTGGTATGTATTCTTAAAATACATCCATGCCAAGGACAACCTCACAGAGCCGCCAGCATGGCTATACATAACAACCCTAACATGTTGACATTAAGCAGGTATGTTTACCATGTTCACCATCTTAGTTTAGTGTGTTAGCATGCTAGCATTTGCTATTGGATAAATTAATATTTTGACCTGATGATGGCACTAGAGGAAAAATCAGGGGATCATCAAAGTTATCACCGTTCTTCCAGAGACCACGAATGTTAATCTATCTATTAGTTGTTGAGTGGAGGTTTCTTGCCGTGTAAAACCTCTGATCCCTGTCAGAAACAAACCACTACTGACATGTGTGGACCCTTTCCACAGTTAACCATGACTCAGACATCTCAGAACATGTCACAAACATGTGACTGTGTCGCATAGAACACAGGTGCCCAGTGTCTTGCCGGGCAGTATTCGTTTCCGACAACTGTATTTTCGTGTCTGGAAATGGAGGTTTTCGCCTGATGTCTGTTACAGTGATTCCAGGAAACAAGGACTTGCACAAAACGGGGTATACCAAAGTCAAGACTTACCAGAAACAAGTTTGATGAGTGATAAAGAATGTTCTTCTCACATTACAACAATGATGATACAAAAACATACTGGCCCTCCTGACAAGTAAAAAAATGCTGGTGTAAATTTTAAAACGTTCACCAATAACACTCATGTTAACAGCTCATGTCATCAAAGCTGACACCCACCTCCAAATATAATGATCCAGTGTTTCAGCAGTTTTTCATACAGTCTGGAAGTGGTTGTTGTTGAAATCAGGCTTTGGATTCAACCTGGTGGATCCAACCTGCTATATAGTCAGGTTTCACCAGCACCACAGCTGCTGATTAGCGGTGACTGTTTGTTATCAGAGCAGTCTGATGTCTTACTGTTTAAGGAATTTATGTTGTGAGGTTCACAAATTAATACCTCTGATTAAATCTACCACCTCTACTATTGCTCTGTCAACTGCTTCATTATCTCTGCTACTAGTATTTCTATTTGTGTTACTACTTCTAAAACTAATACTAATTTGCATGCATGAGGAACTGAGTGTTTTACTTGGTAATGTGATCTCTCCATTTCCAGTCTTCAATTTGTGCTCTCATTAGTGCATTGATAAGATGCTGGTTTGCATATTTGCATCGCAATGCAGAAAGCTTGGAATGATTGGGAGTGACAACAGATATGAGTTGGAAGCTACTACAAGCAGTCACACTATATTCTGAGTTGCTGACAGGAAGCTTTAGCAGGATAAAATAATCGTGTGCGCGTGTGTGTGTGCGTGCATGTGTGTGTGTGTGTGTGTGTGTGTGCGTGTGTGTGTGTGTGAGAGAGAGAGAGACGTGGAGGATGGCCAAATCAGCATGGTCTAATTTCAGTCCCCGCCGACCCCGAGGCGCCCTAATGAAGACAGAGCTAACAATCAGCTGCCCTGCTGGAAGACAGGAGGGAGAGAGGATGATATTTATTCTAAATTGCACAATCCTACTTGGTTATTATGTGCATGATATGAAACCTGACAAGCTGTTCAGCCACAGGTCTCCTAGCATTTAGATGACTGCATATATTAATTTCTACAATCTCTTCATGCATATTGCTGACTTGGGGCTACATTTAATAAATGCTTGTGTGCATTTGTCTAAACCACCACTGCAGATCTTTCAACTTACATATAAGCATGAAACTTTTTGTACATAGAAGCAGGTTGATGATTTTAATTCACCCATCTTTGTTAATGTGTAATTTTCAAATTCATGATTAAATCTGCATTATCTCCTGGGGGCATCGCAACAAGCTGTAAAAACATAACTGACAATATCACCTTAGAAAATTAATATGACATGCAAGTTAGCAAACAGTTGCCAGTATTCTCTCTCCTTTTAGCTCTGTCTTGGTCTCCACCACCTCCTGAGGGAAATATCTGGCTCTTTAGCTGCTAAATGCTCCACTATATTCACTAACTAGACACTAACTGTCTGCTGTTTGGTGCTGGGTAGGTAGTATGTAGTGGGTTTATCAGAACTTTTTTGTTGAAAACAGCTTCCAGCTGATGCTGGAGACAATGAGAGCGATGAGAGTAAACCAAAACAGTGAAGTTGTGGGCCGTGAAATGAAAGCAATGAACTGAAACACTCTTTAAAGCTGAGCAGAACTGCAGTGTTGTTGAACATTGGTGAATGTTCATTTCTTTTGCCAAGCAGAAGTAGGAGCTTTGATTTCAACAATGGCAGCAACATTCTACAATTCTGAGGCCCTCAGATGCCAGAAAGTGATGCAATTAAAAACAGTTTTATTCCTACTCATGTTGCCATGAGGAAATACAGTATGAGTTGAAACTAAACTGGAGATTGAAAGAGTTTAACAGAATGATCCTCTCAGATACTGAGGTGAACTTACTCTTCTAGCATCAGGGGATAAAGGCTTCAGTATGTGTATATTCAAAAGAACTAGTTTGTATAATTTTTCATGCAACCACGTCTACAGGGAAAAGTGACTATGTCTGTTCTGTTGGACAAAAAGCCTGTTATGGCCTCTTCCTGGCTGCAACACTGCCTCGCCAAACACATCTCCTTGAACCCTTTGGCTGTTTTTCTCATCTTCCCAATTTGTCTGAATCATTGTGCCATGATTATAAAGATGCAAATGTCATTCATGGTGTTGCACACAGCTGTATACACAAAAAGTGATGGAAGCACTGTAGTTGTGTAAGGAATGAAAAAACAGAGCTTGAGAGAAAAGTACAAACTCCCACACACCTTGCCTATCCGTGCATGAATTGTGCTTAATTGTGGGATTGTTTGTTCAGAAAGTTACAGCCACAGCCAATGCTGCCATCAAAAAAAGGGGTTTCATGTGCTGTTAAATGATCAAACAAACACTTCAGTACTAAGACCTTATGAATAATGACGTCAATCAGTTGGTCAGTGAGTTCAAAACATGGATCCAGAGCGAGACTTGCCAACAACTACAGGCCAGATTGCTGTGAAATTTGCTGTTCCCCAGATGATAATAACTAGTTAATTTGCTAACCCTGTGACATTTGGTTTAGCACTGTTGTAAGGCAAAAATTTCCTCTGTCCTCTTGATTTTCTACTTTTACACGAGAGATAACATCTTTTAGCTGCGGCTTGACATTAAATTCACTGAGCACATTTGTGTTTTCTTGCTTCTCAGATGATGGCCCCTTTCCGTTTTGACACTCTATGAGCTTTCCTCCAGCAATGTCTTCAGGTCAAAATGGCAACTTTGCACATGGGATTGCTTATATTCTAAATTGCAGATTGAAATGAAATTTGCTGACCACATACATGTTCTAAATGGGGGAACCTTGTTTACACTGAATGACCATATGATCTTTCCTTTAGTGTCACCCTCAAGAGAAACATTTGGTTATGTTTCTTCCCCACTGCGGTTAAGGTGCTTGGAATAGCAACATTGTCATTATGGTGTTCGTTCTGTCCAAAACCTTTGTATTGTTGGATGCAAAAAATGTTCCTTAGGGTAGTTTTTTTTTCTAGGAAACTTGCAGACAAGTCTTACTCTCTAGTTGAGGGTGTTTTGTGACTTGGTATTTTGTGGAAATGAAAGGCTACCAGCTCACAAATGCGAATCAGTGCTACACAGTTCACTGGATATAATTTACTGTAGGTCTATTTACTCCAAGTACTCAGAGAAACACTGGGATACTTCATAGGCTTATGTAGACTCTGATCTGCACAACAGCACACCAGAGACGAGGCTCTCTGACTTTCATCATTCCAAAAACAGAAAGACGATCACAAAGAACCTGCTCTGAATCCAATTAGCAGAGAACTGGAGGCGCTGCAGTGAAGCCTCCATATCCTCCAACACTCAGACACTTCTTCATGTTCAGAGGAGTGAATGTTAACATTCAAAAGCAAGATGACACATGTGTGGACAAGGGCAAGCTGTTATTATTATTCATTAAAGTTGGCTCCTCTTTGATGCTTTCATCTAGAACTGTAATTCATGCACTTGGCATGTATTCTACTGCTCAAGGCTAAAACAGACCGAGGTCTGTACTGTATGACTTGTATAACTAGTCAGAGCTTTAGAAATACTGAAGTCATGAATCCAAATTTCCCCAGCGCAACCCTAACCTCCCTTAAGGATTGGTCCACTAACCTCCAAAAAAAGCACACATAATAACATATTTTCTTAAACTGTATTGGTCTGAATGCTGTTTGGTTATGAATGCTGGGATATTATTATAGTGGAGAAACACAAAATCCATTTTATTATTATTGTATTATAATTATGACTTTATTTTTCTTAATTTGTCTTTATTAGACAGCTTACAGAGAAGATACAGACAGGAAATATGGGTAGGGAGAAGGAGATATGACATGCAACAAAGATCCTCGGGGACTATGCCTATGTATCTTAACCACTTGGCCATCAGTGTGCTCTCGGCTTTGACTGTATTCATAACAAACCTATATGAACAAAAAAAAAAAATCTGTATTAAGTGCGCATACATACTTTTGTACTTTTCAAATGAATGAAAATCTAACAACTGCATAGTCACGCTGTAAATGGAAATAAAGACAACAGTAGTGTTACCAGTGACTGCTGCAAAATGTCTTCATATCTACTTTTAAAGAAATGTAGATTTTCATACATTATTTCCAGTAATTAAAGTTCAAACATCAGAGATCGATTCTTTGGCATAACTGAAGCTCTATAATTTGATTCAATACGCTTTATTGGCATGAATGTAACAAAGACATTATTGCCAAAGTGTAGTGTGTGTTTGTGTGTGTGTGTGTGTGTGTGTGTACCTGGACAGTGGAGGGTCTGAGTTGTTGTGTATTTAGCTCTATTACATTAGACCCTCCATCACACAGTAATCAGTATCAGTATCAGTTGTTCTAAGAGCAAGGAATTATTCAAAATCAAATAATAAAAGTCTTTACAGAATTATAATAATACAATTATAGATTGCAACATATATATAACCAAGTTATAAAAGCAAAATGTAAGCATTAAAGTTATTTATAAATTGAATGATGTATATTAGTCAGGTTTTTAATAAATAAATTGTATGCCTACCAACAAGGTTAGCTGAAAAAAACAATGATTAAAAATTAAACAATTAAAAAGAAGTCAATACAGAGTTGTGTTTCTCAGGTTCCACTGGCTGACATGAGGTAATAAATTTGTGGGTTATAATATGACCCATTGATTCCCAGCTCAGCCACAGTCAAGAGCTCCAGGGCTCTCTAGGTGTTGGGGCACCAGATCTTCTCTACTCTATGTCTCAGGAAAAGTGTCTGTGCATCTAAGAACTTCCCATGAGTCCCTGAGTCCATGAGTAGGATAATTTGTACAGTCTCAGTGGTGTGTGGAGTTAAATCCACTGGTGCTGAGTGAGAGGGGGTGAGTTCCCAGTGGTAGGGCTATGTAGAGGCTGAGCAGGTGCAGAGTTGGTTTGGGTGGGGATGTTCTGGCTCTGAGGGGTGTGTGTGGGTAGAGAGCATCATGTATTCAGTCTCTCCTGTAGACTGAGCAGAGTTCTGTCCTTCTCCAGCAGTTCCTCTCAGTGCTGCTACCTCAGCCTTACAGCTGTCTCTGTCACTTCTCAGCTGCTTCACCTCCTCACTAAAGGTAATCCAGCTATCTGTTCTGACTGGCTCTGTCCTGCTGAAACTCCCTCAGCTGAGTGTTGAGGATGTCCTCCTGTTCTCTCCGGAAGATGGTCAGGACATTCTGGAAGGAGGGAGAGTTAGGCTGCTGCTGGTCCAGCTGCTCTCTGAGCTGTACCAGCTCTACCTGCATCTGGGAGAACTGTTCCCTCATGAATTTCAGAGGATGTGAGTGCTCTAGGAGGGAAGGGTCAGTGTCAGTGTCTGCAGGCTCTCTGTCAGGCAGGGGGAGAGAGGAGGTGGAGGTTTTGCTTCCCTGGGTTGGTGGGGTATTTGTATGGCCCTCCTTCTCCTTTTGAGCACTCAGTTTCATGGCGGGAAGTCACCCTTAAACTTTTTCAAACTCCATTTTTAAACAGGTTGACTGTCATGATGGTGTTGTCTTGGTCATTTTCCTCTAATACACTTCCATCCATTGCAGATATCTGCTCTCTTTACTGAGGAGTAGTGAGAACTGATGACATTCAGCCAGGCATGGGGTTCATTAGTGTAGAACATTAAATTACATGCCCTCCCATTTTTATACTGGTTGAGGAAGAGTCTCTCTGGTCTGTCATGGAGAACTTGTTTATAGTCTCTCCTTGCAGTCTTGCGTTTTACAGATGGACGATATTCTAATGTCTCAGAGCAAGTAGACAACTTGATACAGTAGTTGGCACTCTGAGGTCTGTGAGCTGTGATTTATAGCAGGAAAGTCCTGCTGCTACTACTGCCACTGATGCCATTGCTAGGCAACAGCCCAACTGTTGATTAGCTCATGTAAGCTAGTTAGCTATTAGCTTTAATATTTCAGTTGGGATTTTATTTGTAATTTCAAGTGTTAAAAGTTACTATGAGTGTCCAGTAATTTTCAGTTTGTCTATTTGTCTGAGGACTGGTTTGTTTGTTGTTTAGGTGAATTCTCCTCTATGTTCTTATTCTTTTCTTCTAGTTGTTTTGCCTGCTTAGGTTAGCAATGTTGTATCCAACCAGCTAACTGTCTTGATCTTTGTCTCCAGGGTCCTGTTCCAGCTGTTTTTCCTCTTTTTCTCTCTTCTGGCTTGTTGTGTTAACTCCTGTATTCAAGTTATTTAATATTTCCCAGTGTTTATCTTATTTCTGAACAGAAAACATTATTCAGGAGCTATTCTTAAGCATGAATGCTCAGTTAGAATTCGTCCTTGCTCTCCAATTACAGTCCTATTTTAAAACTTCGAAAAGTCCATCATTGCAACATCTCTTATCTGATTAAGATTAAACTTGGGCCAGATGATGCATCCCATTGTTCATTTCCCAAAACAGGCTCCTGCGTCATTTATGAAAGATGACTTGTTAATTATTTTGGGTTAAAACTATAGATATTATTGTATAGATTTTAAGCATTTGAAATGATAGGGCTACTTATATGCCAATTAAATTAATAAAAATTCAAGAGGTACTGTATTTTTGGCTAAACCAGTATTCACACCATATATATCAGTCTAATCATGGAAAGCCTGTAAGTTATGTTGTAACACTGAGGTCAATAATCACCATTTTGCTTATGCAACAGCCTCTAAGCAGTTGTGGCACATGGCTCTATCCAGCTCCTCTCCTTTCCCTTCATCTGAACTCCTCCTACAATATTTCCACCTCCTCCCTCTGCTACTTTGCTTTCTTTTACTCTTCCTGTATCTATTTTAGAGAGAGGGAGAGGCTGGAGGAGTGACGGAAAGACAAGGTTAAAGAAAGAAAGATAGTGAGAGAGGAGTATGTAAATGTGGACAGATGGTAAATACTTCCCTCCTGTAGGGAGCCATGTCAGACTGCAGAGCACTGCTGCACTCTGCATGACAAGAGCAGGCAGGCAGACTGTGTGTGTGTGTGTGTGTGTGTGTGTGTGTGTGTGTGTGTGTGTGTGGCTAGGCAGACTCAGTGAATGTAGGTGAAAGGGCTTTGCTGTCAGAGCGCGGCAATGCAGAGCCGAGCAGAGCAGGGATAAGCTATAATCTACACTCCCCCGCCATCTTTCCCAAGGGGGTGGGGTGGAGAGGCGGATCGATGTGGGAGGAGGAGGGGTTGGTAGTAAGAGAGAAAGATAGAAGTAGCTTGATTAACTTTTCCAGTAAAGGCATAGGTTTCTGGTGTTCTCCCAAGCAGTGATCTATTTAGTATTGAATCTTTGAATCCTTGAAAAAGCTGTAAATTCCCCCTTCATAGAGAACAATGGCTAGTCAGCTTGGATTAATTTTGGACTCAAAATCTCATGCTTGTGTTTAAAAAGTGTGAAAATATGACAGAAGTTGCATCTTTGGCAATATTGTGTCAAAGGTACAGTATATACACTCCATATTGTCCGTCCATAAGCTCAGCATATGCTCATGCACCAGCTCGACAGGTTCAAGATGGGTGCAGTGTCATTCTAATATGAGACTAATTACCAGTAATTTTCCTCCAAATTGTGTTCTTTTTCAATACCTGCATGTGTCAACAACTCAGCAGCAAATAAAATCTAAAAGCAGTATGCTTTTTAAATAAAGCAGAATATTTCTCCAGTATCTTTTATTTGTACCTTGGAGTAAACTATAATTTTCTAATACAATAAGTACAAGACACTGTAGTCAAATAAAAGCTGAAACTAGAGCCCTCCAGCTGCAGTAGTATTTAGCACAGTGGTGAGGTTGCTATGTTAGACCCCATGTTATGGCTCATTCCTAATAGACACAGACACACAAGCTCAGGCATAAAAACCAGAATCATAAAAAAGACACATCCATAATTCATATCATACAAATGGAGAAAAGACACTCCCTAAAGAAGCATTTGAAGAAACAAAATGGGCGTTTTCTTCTCTGTGTGGAACTGTTTTTCACCACATGGTTGAAAACACAGCTTCAACCAAAACAAGGAACAAGCCCTTATTCCCACTCCTCCTAGGTTTTGCCTTTAAACCATTTTCACGCTTCATCCATTAAAATATATAAGATACGCTGATGACATGATTTTATATTTAACAAACAACTTTCCAGAGGTGATGAGAAGCCTGTCACTCAAACTGGAGTTCCTGGATTGGGCTTTATGTCATACTGGTGCCTGACACAACATGACCCCACCCACACAGCCTCCTGCATTGTTTTAACGCCGGGCTGTTTCTGTTGTGAATGCTCGCTTAAAGTCCAAAACTACAGTTTGTTGCAGTTGACATGAACCATATACAGCATTGGTTCAAATCTTAAGTCCTTCCTGTCACCAGTACTGATCAGTGACCCCAATACTACAATTTTTGCCAGATTATTGCACTGGCTAGCCAAGAATAGGGATGTGTCCGAATACAAATACAAATATTCGGCAAAGCACAAATAGTGGGTTTATTACAAATATTTGTGTCATACAAATATTTTAAAAATTATTTGTTTTTGGGAACAAAAAACCCCCTGTCAAATACCAGCACGCAGGTCGGTTACGCTGTTACGTCTGTCAGCAGGTCTCAACGAGGGGAGTCACATCCACCTGCTACATGACGCACACTCCCTCAGAGATAAAGATGAGCTACTGACACATGCAAAGTGCTCCCAATGGACTCTCCATAACCTGTTGTTCCCCTTCTACTTTCCACAAAGTTAGGTTGTAAAAAATAGGCAATAAATGAAAAGTTCAAAGCAATAATCGCCTTTGAACTTCCTCCCTACATGTTACATGCTGTGCTGTCTCTGTGTTATGGGTGTATAAATAGGTAGAGGTCTGTCTGCAGTGAGGCAATGAGCAAAGTTTTATCTCAGTAGTCAGCACAGTCTTCTATGATCTGGGAGACTCCAGTTCGAGACCTGGTGTGGGGACCTCCTTCGTAAGGTTGTTTATTCATGAACACTTACTGTAACACTTTCTAAAATTAAAAGTGTAATATAAAGAACTTTTATTTGAATACAAATGCAAATAATTTTGCTGCCTCAACAAATACAGACACAAATACAAATACTGGGACCTCTGCACATCCCTAGCCAAGAACATAGAATATCCAGTGCTGCCTGATTTTTTAAAACTCACATGTACAAGGTGAGACATGCAGCTTATCAAGTGCATGCAACTTCCTCTTTCTTTGTTAAAACTCATGTTATAGTGTCGCCCAAACATGTCTCAACATGTCATGCCAAAATTAAGTTTAAACTTAATTTCATTTCTGACTCAACAAACAGCTGTTGCTAAGCAAATTTAACCCTGAACAGGTGTCTACCATTATATAATTGATTATAGGTTGTTAGGCACAAATGTATATCCTAATAGAATGACAAAGGGAAAAAATAAAAGATGCATTTAATGAATGTTCTGCATTCTGCTATAGCCCTGTCTGAACAGAGCTTTTCTGGGTTTAGTCTCATGGGACTCACTGGATGAGACCAACTTTGGAGTTTCTAGTATATATCAATATGATTCCAATGTTTACACCCAACCTCACTGTTTATTGATAGCCACAGATACCAGTCAGTATTTGTACTCTCTCCCTGATTCTCTCATAAACATCACAACATACAGAGCCTTATATTTATATGCACTTCTTGTGTGTGCTGACTGAACTAGGCTGTGCAGTCTTGTTCTAGTGGATGTTGGCTTTTTACACATGCAGGAGGAGTATTTATTCACTTCAGTCCAGCAGATGAGAACATACCTTGTACCTTGGGGCTTGTGATGTTCTAAATAAACACTGTCAGACCAAAACCACTGCTTCCTTTCAGTGGTTTCATAACTGTCTTGGATAGAAATCTAAAAGCAGAAAGAACTGTAACATTAACATTCATGTATTTCAGTAAAAAGACTGGAGTTGGAATGGAGTTTAAATGAACTGCTCATACTTTAGTGGCATACTTTTAAGTCCCTTGTTATATAACACAGAGCAGTTTTGGCTGCAGGAGATGCTTACTGTTCCTTGGGGAGAAATCTGCTTTCACTGCCTAACAAGAAAGAGCTATAAACAGATAAAGATTCAGTGTGTGTGTGTGTGTGTGTGTGTGTGTGTGTGTGTGTGTGTGTGTATGTGTTTGTGTGGGTGCCTACGTGAGCTTGCTGCAGGCATAAACTGGAAAGGACAATCAACAATTACTGGGAGGCGGGCGTGGGGATGGAGGAGGTGGTGGGGGAGATTTAGTAGGGGGAGGGAAGGAGAAAAATGAATCAGAGCTTGTGTGCTTGGTTAGGTCAGATAATGAATTGCTGACTGGAGAGGGGGAGAAGGAGGTAGAGGAGGAAGGCTGAGGTCACTTCAGGCCAACTCGTCTCATAGGAATAGGCAGACAAAAACAGCACTACTAAACAAAGGCCAACAAACACACAGGAATCTCAATGTTAAAAAAATATTAAATTTATCAAGCGGATGCTTGAGAGGAATGTTCACAGTTTGTTGTCCTGAATCATTGTTCATAATGTTCTGCATACTACTCCCGGGTACTGCCATGTGCCGTGCTTAAAGGTACCCTATAGAGTTTTTGACCACTCTTTGGTGCAATGTTTTTCAAGTTCAAAAAAGCAGAGAAGAAGACTACATACTTGTAAATGTGGAACAATGCAGGATTTAAAATGCTTAAGAAACATCTTTGTAAATGTTTTATGCATGCATTTAACACTTTTGTTAGACCGCAATGATACACACAATGAGTTTTGGTGAGTTTCACCTCTGTCAATGTAAAAATAACATTTCTTCAATGCTGCTAAATTTCTGCATTAATGAGGCACCCCATTGGTTCAGGGAAAACATTAAAGTCATGTCTGCTTCTGCAGCTGATTGGGATCAGCTGGGTATACAGTAGGGTTGAGCTGAATGCTCAAATGAAACAAGTATCCGGTACAGATGTTGTACTTTTTACGAGTACGAGTATCCCAGTAAAATGTGTCAATATTTGTACTCGTGATGAAGGAAAATCCTCATTGGGTAGCTGTGTCCACATTTTCCATGATAGGCCAGGTAGCCACATACAGAGCTCCTCCCCTACATACAGCCTATACAAAGTTCACTGCTGCTGCATCACGCAACACAATCTTGCCATCGTCACAGTCACTCTGTCCATAGGGATTAATAGCTCGTAACTCTCACCGCTTCAACCCATATCCATTTCAGGCTTAAAATACTAACTTCCGGTTTAAGCCCCGCCCATTCCAAGTACGGATACAGATAATGGTGTGCTCACTCATCCCTAATATACAGTATGATACCCATCGCCACATGTGCTCACCACAAGTTGCAAATGATGATACCAAAGATGTTTCTACGTAAAACTACATCGTTTTGACCAACTGGCTACACTTTCTGGAAGCCACATAGAATTGGATTTTGTCTGCGTGTGACAAGGACAGAAACAATTAATACTTCCAGAGTGCGAGGTCACTCCCATGCTTTTCTTTAAATTGGCTGGGTATTGGTGAGTCTGCAGGTCAAAGTTCAGCCAGATTTAACTGTGTGAGATGAATGAGGTAAAACATAATTTTGCAATAGGAAGCAAATACAGGTCATCCCTTCCTTCTTCAAATGTGTGAGATACAAATTTTGGTACAATCTCACCTCAGGTCTGCTGATACTCATGTTACGAGCACTGTAACTGCTGTAACTACTCCCACTCTTGTTGAGATTAGTTGAAAATTATTTTTACCTGGATTTCATGTCTCCAGCCATTCAAAGGTTGCTGTGTTTCCTGCTGCAAAAGCACACTGAAGTTTACAGTAAATAAGATCTTGTTGTGACAAGTGCAGCTCAGAAAGTGTTCAGTTTATAGTGAGGAGAAAATGGGACTGAGCCTCTGACTATGCACCAGAAACCCATTGTGTAAGTAAAAAAGAGAGAGAAATGGATACACTGCAGTGTGTGCACCTGATAAAAGTTATTTTTTAAATCTGATCCTCACATGGATTTTGTTGTTATTAAATATTTTAAAATCTGATTTTCACCCAGTGTCTAATATTAAAATAAACACCATTAAATGATTGAATTCTTTTTGGAAGACAAAATAATAAAAAACAGCCCTATATGTCATTTGGAATCCTGTATGCTGTGGTTTGCGGGGTTTAGTTCTCTCAGAAGAATAGTTCACATGCTGCTCAGCTTCTTTTACTCCTTCAAGAGAAAAGCGTTTTCTGCCAAATACCTCCTGGAATAAAATGTCCAATACTTTAATGCAAGTGCCTCTTACTGAACCAGTATTACTATATGACTTACCAGTGTGAAAGTTCAAGCAGGGAAGGGAAGACACTTGTGCCAAACTTAATCTGTCAATGTAAATTCAACCACTTATCACTTCATAAATAGAGTAAATCCTGTAAAATCCCAATGACATTGTAATTTCAGATATTTGTCTAATTCAACCATTTTCACAGATTCCTCTTGCTATGAACATCTGCTATAAATACATTCATAGGTGTTCACTGGCACTGATTTTTTTACAATGTTTAACCTTTAAATGGCAATACATTCAGATGGAATATACATATCATTGCTGCTATTGCACATTGGTAGCAGCTACTTCATCAACTGAAAGGGAAGCGTTCACACAACGTACTTCCAGTTGTGAAGAATTACCAATTAATCTAAATTGTATTACAGCAAAAGCTGAATTTTGATGTGAATTTAAATGTGTGCTGCATGAAAAATGTAAGTGAAAGAGAGAAAGTCAACATGAATGAAAGAGTGACTTCATTTTGAAGAGCTCTGCGGATATGCAACTTAAAGCCACAAAAATTGCCCTTTGTGCATGTGTTTACAATAAGAGGTGGTTTGAGGAGTCAGAAAATCAGTTGAAAGTTAATACAGATACTAAAACTGCACTTTGGTGCCTGATAAAATAAGCAGCACCTCAGTTTTTCCACACCAAACACCTCTGTGCATGTGGATTGGTTTAAAATGACTGAACTTACTCAGAGAAAATTCAAAGCAATTTTTTATTGTCATTAGACATTGCCAGAGCACATGCATGATGAAAAATGGCATTGCACCTGCAGCAGCCTCACACCAGCATGCCCGTCAAGCCGTATTTATTCTTTGTCAATCAACTGTCCTTTTCTTGTTTCACCTCTGCTGTTTGGTTTCACCTTTTTCTTTGCCATGTAGTGTTAGAGGAGGTGCTGACAGGCTATAGTCCCTGTTCTATCAGGCTTTTAAACTGTCAACTCATCTGGCTCTTCCACATGCAGAAGATAAAAAGCACAGGTGTTACTAATAACATAAGTGTTGGCTCAGTTCCACTCAGGTGTGCCAGTAAATCACATCAGTGGGACAGCGTTGACATTAAAAGAGCCCTGGAGCTGGCACACCTAAATGGAAAGCAGCCATTATTAATGTTTACATTTATTTATTTGTAGATTAGTCACACCTGAATGTCACAAGACAAAATACACCGGAGGTAGTGATTCTATTTTTCTTGTTTTCTCTCTCCATTTTGCAGTCAGTGTTCAGATCATTTCACATACTTTTGCTTTTTCACTTTTACTCATTGACATTTATTTTGATGCATATGCTGAATTTCTTAATTTTGATTTGTTGGTCTAAGATGTAAAGGTTTAGATGGAACAGCCAAGTATCTCAAGGAATTACATTTATATTGGAGAAATCTGCAATGTGCCAATATTCAGAGTCAATGCAGGCAGAAGTGTGCCCTTTATGTAGTGCAGCGGAAAGTAAGGGTGTGTCGATCCGGGTGGTGGATAGGAGCGTGATTTTTGTGCAGGAGACTGGAGTTTGCACCCAATCACAGTTCCATGGTTTATGTTTTTTTAACGATAACCACAGTCTTTTCGTAACTGTAACCAAGTGCCTAATCTTTACCATAATTCATTCGCCATGACCACCATCTTTCCACAACCGTAACCCTGCTGTAAGTGCATGTGCAGATGTGGTAGAGAAAGTCATTCTAATAGCATTGTAATTGGACGTAATCTAGGGTTTTGCAGAATTGTCCAATATCAGCATTCTTCTCTGGCGAAAGCATAGGATGGAATGTCCCTTATAATATTTCCGTTACCTGCTAAGTGCCTTTGCAGATGAGTTAGATTTAGGAAGATTCAAAGCAATTTACAAGTAAACTTGTATTGTCTGTTTAATATCTGCTTTGGTTAAATTGTAGTTAGTAACGTTTAATGACATGTGACAGTGACAGGTGTGTAGGATCAAAAACTCTTGACTTGGAAAGAAAGAAGGAAGAATCTTGCACACTCTCCATCAGTTGTACTCACTTTACTGACGTCATTTTCCATCCTCATACCTTCATCAAGTTCATATAGACATTTGGCTGACCAGTCCAATAGAAATTCAGCAAAACGTATTTGAACCACCTGAAATCAAAACTCATAATCAAGACAATGCCGTCATGCGTACACTTAGAGCTGGAAGGCGGGACTTTTGTCTCCCCCTTCTGGCAGTGAGAGTAATTACAAAACTCTGTTGACATGCTTATGTCATAATCTTTGCCACAGCCTACACCTCTTGTGCGCATTCAAACTACGCGGCAACCTCTGGGACTGAAAAATGAAGCCAATACAGAAAGTTTTTTGCCAAAAACTGCAATTCTTCAAACAGCCACTTGAGGCCATAGACCCCATGTTAAAATGCCCAACTTTACAGCAGAAATAAACATGTTTACAGCCTGCTACAAAAAACAGTTTTGGTTGCTATAGCTAATTTCCCCTTTCATGACAACTGTACGGGGGGTGAATTTTTATAACTCATCCATACAAATTTTATGAAGCCGTAAAGTTATGCAGAATTAAGGATGTGGCCACTTTGAGTGACAGGTCGCTAGCCGCTAGGTGGCTTGTTTCAGCAACCAGGCTTCATTTGACCCACCTCAGCTCCACATCTTTGCCATTTTGGATTAGCTGGGAGTGAGGCTGAGTCAGGCACTGTCAAGATGGTGACAGCGCCGCCCACTTTGAGCTTTGAAACCACTCTTCAGGAACTGATGGGTGATGTCACGGTGGCTACGTCCATATTTTTTAGGGTCTATGATTCAGCCAGAGTGGGAATGTCCCACCCGACTTGATATTTAAAAACTCTGCATACTGTGAAATACAGAGAGATTTACCCAGGGGTGATAGGCTTAATCGCCATCGCCAATCATGTCAGCTTGTTTGGCAAGGGCTTGAATGTAACTGATGTTCATTTATATATAAAAGTTCCGCACTGCAGGTTTAAATGGATACATTAAGTATCTGAAACCTGGTCCGTATTTATCAAACTTCTCAGAATCACTCCTAAGAATCGTGATGAAAGTTAATTTAGGACCAAAAATACTCTTACCTCAGAGCTCCTTTACTTTCAGTAAGGAGGAAGACTATACCTAGGAGAGAGTGTGACACTGCTGTTTTATGTTACTCAGAGCCACAAAGAAACTGATGACATGTTGTAGTTCTCTTACATAGATACGTATATACACTCCATTTAACCTTCATAGACAAACAAAGTTACTCACATGGGTTAAATAATAAATGCAGGCTATTATGTAAATTAAAATAGTATGTTGGCCTAATTTGACTCAGCCATGTGAAATCAACCACATTAACAACCGTTTTACAATTCCTATGATATTGCTGCATCTTGCATATTTTGCACAAACACATGTTGCAAACCGTGTGCTGTGGTCGTCACTGTATGCTGTCTTCTCATCCAATGTCCAATTCCCATTTAACTACAATTCCTGTTAACTTTTGTTCCCGACATGAGGAGGAAATTATTATTTCTGTAATGTCACACAGTCTTGGGAAATGCATTGTGTGAACAGCCTCCAGTCTAAACAAATAATAAGATTTAAGACCTTATAAAAATATTTTACCTGTGATTCATCACTGTTGCAAAGCCACATGTACAGCAAGTTTGTGGTAAGACCAATCTTTCAATATGCTTATTCTCATCAAGCTTTCATAAAACATCTCTCCTCTCACGTAATATCTCTGTCTGAGCACCATCTCCTAGAAACTCTTAACAGGCTCTTCAATATTGACTGAGATAGAACTGATTTCCTATGTTAAGAAAGTTGATAAGATGCCTTTACTCCTAGTCCTAAAAGAAGGAACAAAAATGTGTCACTTGCCAGTTAGAAATGATAACCTACCCTGACAAGCTTGAGGAATACAGCCCATGATGTCCTCAACTACTGTTGTCTTGAAAGCATGTGTATGTGTGTGTGAGGTGGGGGTGGGGTGAGCGGTGCTGGTAGTGTTGGGGGAGCAGGGGGGAGGCATAAATGTTATGAGAAAGTGATTCCCTTAAGTGCATGTCCTAATAAAACAGGAGGTGTGTGTGTGTAGAGAGAGAGAGAGGGAAGGCTAAGAGTATTGAATAAATGCAGAGGATGATAAGGAGAGATGGAGCAGTGAGGTTAGGAGGGGAAGGGGTAAAAGGCAAACAAATCATAGAAGTATGATAGAAGTGGAGGAGGGGGATGGATGGCGGCAGGAGAAAATGGGGGGAAGACAGAGACAGAAGGGGAGGAGTGACAAAGAGCACACTAGCATGGGTAGATAAATAGATAAATGGGTGGATAAATTGAATTAGTTTGGATAAAAGTTTAATGATTCCCATTGGAGGGAGTTGGTTGTTGCAGCAGCAAAATGGTAAGACGCATAGAGAAAAAGGCTACAAATAAAAACAAATGAGGATCATGGGAACATAGCATGCATGTGACACTCAGAATTACTGAATATAAATTCTGCTTATGGATACAATGTATAAAAAGTGAAGCATTAACAGCATGTCCAAGGAGGGCTGAATCAAGGGCACTGGACTTTGTTGTAGATACTTGAAGACGTTTTGCCTCTCATCCAAGAGGCTACTTTAGTTGTAACTGACTGGTGAGGTGTCCAAGGTATTTAATCTCTGTAGGGTCGTTATCAAGGTCATTGATACCACTTGGTTCGTTAGTGCTCCTGGCTGCTGTAAAGACAGTCGTTAGAGTCACCTGAGGCCAAGTGTAAACGACAGTCGTTGGAGTTGTCACATGAGGCCAAATGTGAATGGTTGTTAAGTCTCCTGGGAAGGAATGAAATGACAGCATTGTAGGTGAGGGATAAGTGGTGTCGTAGACCTCCTCCTCTGTTGAGGGATGGTTTCCCTACTTTGATGTAGATGGCCTCCTTCACTCCTCTTTCAAACCATCATTAACAGCATGTAAAATAGTTGCTGCAGTATTAGCAGAACCCACTACAAGAGAGAAAACATAACATTTGTCCATAAAAATGTGGATAACACCAAAAATGTGGATTTATATATAAAAAATAATATACATATCTATTATTTCACCATGAGATATATATGTCATAATAAGAAAAAGTAATATGTGAAACATTATTATGTTACATATACAATACCAGTCAAAAGCCTGGACACACTTTCTCATTCAAGTGAATGGGAAGGTGTGTTCAAACGTTTGACTTTTGAAGTACGCTATGTAAGTATAGGTTGTAAATATCATCAGAAAGGTGCGGTGAGAGGAGGTTTCAGCATACTGACACATTAGGATTATTATCACCTCCAGAGACACTGTAATATGTACAGACAGCATACTTGCAAATGGAGAATAGATGGATGGTAATGCCAAGAGGTTTTGGCTTATGTTGATTCGGTATACACAAGCATTAGGGGTTTGGCAACTGTTAGGCCACAAGAGTGCTTGTAAGCTACAATACACTGATAACTTATGAAGTCATGGAGTGTTTTCCTATAGGTCGATCAGACAGCTGCAGCTGATTCGGAACGCTGCTGCTCGAGTCCTCACTGAGACCAAAAAGGTGGATCATATCACTCCAGTTCTTAAATCCTAAAATTGGCTTCCTGTCTGTCAAAGAATTGATTTTAAGATACTGCTGTTGGTTTGTAAAGCATTGAATGGTTTAGGGCCAAAATACATTTCTGATCTGCTGCTACATTATGAACCATCCAGACCTCTCAGGTTGTGTGGGACAGGTCTGCTTTCTGTCCCCAGAGTAAAAACTAAACATGGAGAAGCAGCGTTCAGTTTTTATGCTCCACATATCTGGAACAAACTCCCAGAAAACTGCAGGTCTGCTGCAGCTCTCAGTTCTTTTGAATCAAGGCTGAAGACTTTTCTGTTTGCCACTGCCTTTTTAAAAATCAAATAATTATTGATTTCTTATACTTTACTGTAACTTTTATTCTTGTATTTTATACATGTCTTATTCTATTTCGGCTTGTTTTTGTTTTCTATTCTCTTAGCTCTTTAATGACTGTTTTTAGTTGTATTTACATGTCCTTTTGTGGTGTGTTTCTTTTGCACTTAATCTCAATGCTTTTAATGTTTTATGTAAAGCACCTTGAATTGCCTTGTTGCTGGAATGTTTTATATAAATAAACTTGTTTTGCCTTCCTTTACTTGCTGTGATAATGTGCGTTGAATCTAAAACAAAAATCTACAAACACACATGTATGTATGCTTTATCATCATGACAGTAGCAGAAATTTAAAATTAAGATGATTAAGGTATTTAAATCAACATGCAAAATATTTATTAACACTAACAGGCACTACAGGCAGCCTGTCAAGCAGCTATCAACCAAACTGCAGCAGAGTCTCGTTAAACTCGGCAGGCAGTGAGGAATAGCATCCACAGGCTAACGAGCACTAAGTGTAGGGCCTGACACTGGTACATAAACAAAAAGTCCCCAAAGCAGTCTGTTTGGTATTCTTCAGCATACGGGCAGCAAATCATGTCAAGGGCAGTGAGTATGAGAGCTGGTTTAAGCAGCAGCCAAGTCAAATCAGGTCGAGTTGAGTATATGGTTCTGTAGTACTGAATGATCTCAGCAGCGAGCGCATATAGCTGCGGTAAGCCCAGATCAAACATGTATCAGTCAGTCACCACCTTCACTGCTTAAAGGGTGTAATGCTTTTACTTTGATCGCTGGCAGTAAATGAGGTAATATACAAAAGCAGAGTAGGCGGGAGAAGGCGAGAGCTTTTGTCAGTGTCTGACTCAGAGAGGAAGGCTGTGGCTTATTTCTAGAAGCAGGATGTGCACCGGTACATACCAAACTAAAAAAAAAAATCAGTATAAAAGATTCATTTGTTCATTTTTTGGATAGATGGATGGATGGATGAATGGGGGATGGGGCGAGGTTAGAGGAGTGACAGACGGTGGAGTAGACAGCCAGACAGTGAGCTGTGGGTCAGGGTTAATGGATAACGTCCCTCTGGACCACAAACTACCTCCACCTAGACATTACTGGTACTGGAGTGCATTCATCATTCAGCTCATCATGTTAGCTCACTAATACAACTGTTACAGCTTTGTGTGGCAAGAAAGAAAGCAGTGACCTTAAGGAGACTTGACGTCTTGTAATTTTATGTTTTTTAGCACCTCAATTTTGAGGTATAGTTACTGGTAACAGCAGTAAGCCAGAGTGCAGTTAATGCTGCATAGGTGGACATAGATGGAAGTGAAAAAAGTTTGATTTAAAATTAGAAACCAGAAAACATCTGTCAGCTGTCAGGTGTAGTATTAAGGCCACAGAAACAGAAAGAATAGTTCTCAGGCTGAGAAAGATGAATGTTGTGGATCCAAAACGTAGAGAGTGTATACTCTCATGCAGTCTGAAGTGTAGCTACACAGTGAGCTCCTAGCACTGGAGAACACTTCATATATCGTGCATCAAGGTCAAGTATAAGGCAGTCCACATTACAACTGTGCTGGGAAGCAGCACTGGCTTCAGACTGCTCTGAACACTGGGTTTCCAACAGTTTTTTTCATCAGCTCATGGCTGATTTCTTTCTATCATCATCTGCTTTGCTAACATAATGGCTCGACAGGCCAATGTTAGTCTTAGCCTTGTAACGTTTGCCTCTTCTCAGGGCACACCAGCTCTGCTGCCTTTAGCATTCAGGTCTTCATAAATTCCCCTCCAAAGACGTCTTGGGTGCTGCTGTGATTTCACTGGCAATTATATAGCTGGCTTTAACTGCTCCATCATGTGTCTCTCGACATTTGGAAAACACCAATTGTTGTTTTTTTAGAGATGATGCAAGTTCATTCACCTTTTTGTTTCGGAGTCCTCCTGCTGTGTACTTGTCATATTTTTTACTGCATGGGTCTCGTAGTACAGCCACTTGTTGTGAGCAAATGAGGCATACAGGTTTAACATTTACCTCCCAGAAGAAATACTGCTCTTTCCGTCTTTCTTGAAAATTCTACATTCCATGTCAACATTTCTCTTTCTTGATAGCATGTTTGCTAAACTTACATAACACAGCAACGGTCAGTGCAGCAACTAGCCTGGTGATTTTTCCTACTTCCAGCTGATGGATGTATTGGTATGTATAATTAATTCATCATATCATAGAAACTTCTTACTTTTCTTATTACACATAGTTGATGATAACTGGATGCAAATATTTTAATTTAAAAAATAATATTTTGATGTAAAAACATGTTTGTTTTTTTTTCCTGTTTCCCTCCAAACCATCTTGGGGGCTGGATGAGACATGCTCTGAAGTGTATCTCTGACAGCTCTGATTTAGCCAACCATCCATCAGTTAATGAGAGAGAGGGGACATGAGCAAGGGTGGGGACTAAATGAACAGAGTGGTTGGATGGAAAGAATAACAGGGTGTAGAGAGAGAGAGAGAGACTGTGGAATCTAACATGGAGAGAAATTGTGGAGTTAGAGAGGGAAATGAGGGGAAGCATAATGATGGAAGTGAGATGAAATGAGGAAGGAGAGAGAGGAGTCAGGGGAAACGAGTGTGAAATTGTGGGTGAGAATAGGAGAGGAAACATGGGGAGAAGTGTGTATGTGTGGGTGTGTGTGAGCTGCAGAGAACAGGCAGGGTGATGGCAGGCTGTGCTGCATGATCAGCACTGCTATTTATAGATCTATGGAAACAGGCAAAAGAAGACAAAACCAGCAGTACTGCAGACCTGCGCTATTATCAGCCTTAATATAGTCTCATATTATACTCGGTTCAGGAGACACAGTGTGAGTGTTGATTGTGTGTTTGTGTCCTTATGAGTACCAAAAGCTCTCACAAGCACATAAAAATGTGGAAAGTATATTGTGCCAGTCCTCACTGCTGCTTAGTGTCAGGTTTGGCTCTTTCAATATCTGCCTTCCTCATATGCAATGTAGTAAATAAGTGAAGAGTTAATTTGCATTTTTATAAGTCATGTTTTTTTTATTGCGCATTTCAGGTAATATCAATCAAACTGCAGTTGGGTTGTTTTGATTCAGTGTTAAACAATGCCATGTAATTGATCTAGGTTTCTTCTAAGTGCAATATTTAACATTCTTGTTAAATATTCAACATAAAACAAGTAGGGAAAGTGCTGATAATTGGAACAAAAACGGCCCATTAATAGACAATATTACACATTTACAAGATCATACCTTGGAAAATCCTGACCAGACTACAAAACCCCACAGCTGTCCTTTGTGGCTGGATCGGCCATGGACCAGCTGTATAACCACAGTTGTCTGTGAGTGAGTGATGAAGTTACACCATTGGTCGGCTGCTGAATGTTGGAGTTTCCCCATTGGCCATTGTTCTTTCAAAATGAATTGACATGAGATGATGGTAGCAGAAGACAGCAGCGCAATGCAGAGTGACTGTGAACTCCGATGCGCTCAGCTGTAGTGTTAAATGCAGCGAGGTTGGCTAAACGGACGTGTACCAGCGTCTCTGAGTCTCCTCTACCGTCCAGTGTGATTAACTCTTCGGCTGACAGCACTGTCAGCAGCTGGCAGGAGAGACGCTCTGCAGTGCGTTTGGATTTTATAACTGAACTAATACCAGGACGCAAGCTTTTTATTTCTCTGATGTTTTCACATCACAAACGATGAACAACAGCATTAAAATACGAGTCTTGCAGTAAAACATGGGACTTATGTAGCTGTTATGTCAGTTTAGTGTGGGGCGGCTGCTCAGCAGGTAGTCTTTATTTGACTGTAACTGCAGTAACCAGGCGGAGATAAGCCTCCTGAATTTGCACCCAAAGTGCTGTCAAAACTTTCATTTACAATTTCCACCGCAGCCTCCATGATCATCGACCGGGAAAGAGGCAGAAAAAAAGAGCATAGAGGCATGAGGGGGAGCACACAGTTAAAACACCACAAATAACAATCACTCTGACAAAACACTCAATACAGAGTGAAAAACGAGAGACATCTGCAGAGTGAAACAGATGAAAGAGCAGGGGGAGTTAACAGATAATTAGAATAGTTATAATTAGAATTAAAATAAGTTCTCTTCTAAATCAAACATCCCAAGATATAAGTGGAAAGTATTGTTCCTGCAATTGCATTTATATATATTTTTTTGACTCAAATGTAGCTTAACTATGTCATGTGATATGCTACTTCAGTACATTTTACCAGCAAATATTAATGAGACCACTACAGAAAATTGTAGATACATTTAATATCCAGAAATTCACATAATAGACACTACCACTGACTATCCCTGTAACACATTAGCCACAGTTTCACAAACTGATCATACAAGGTTGGTCCAGCCATATACTAGGTTTGACCTAGTCTTGTTTCAAAGAGCTACCACAGTGGTGGACCAGACAAGCTCATTGCAGAACTGATTCATTGAGCCTAAATTTTGCCACAGTTTTTAGTTTCCAATTAATTCTTTGGGAACTGCACTAAACTGGAAAACATATCTATTTTACAGTATTCCATTTAGTGTTCAGAGTAACTCCATATTCCATGTGACTTATTATTGCTCAGTATTTCACAGTATTCAGTTAACTCAGTTTTTAGTGTTACTCAGTTTTCACGGTATTCAGTGTTTCACAGTTTAGTATTTCACTATTTTTAGTATTTCAGTGTTTAATATTTCTGAACTTTCTGGATTTAGTATAACTCTGTTCTACTTCACTGAAGGAGAAAACATCACAGGCTCTTCAGTTTCATCCAAATGATCCATCTTTAAAGATGACTTTGACATCTTGACTTCTTTGATGTGACATCTCCAGCTGAACATGGTTGCTATATTGCTTCACCAGAGCTGAATACTGTGCACTGATTTACTTTTCAAGAACTGCACTAGTGTTAAACGTTTTTGTGCTGTAAATCATAAACTTGCCATGCTTTGACAACGGACAAAGCATGGTTTTGTGACAAAATGTACTAAGGGTTTGGAATGTGCTATGTGTTAATAATAACTCACAACAGTCAGTTCATTTTTTTAGAGGATGGCATTTATCAGTTTTTGAAAATGAACTCAAAGTATTAAGGCCTCACCATACTTCAAAGTGCGTGTTGGCTTGTCTAACAGCATCCAAAACCCCCTATCCAATGGCAGAATCATGGGGCTGAGTCCGACAATTTTCGTAATTTTTCAGGCAATCCCTCATTAACACCCACTTAATGCAGAGATTGGCCAGGTGTGCAGAGGTGCAAAAGAATGTAGGGTTTGAACTTTTCAAACAAACAAACAGACAGGCTATAAACAAGCCAGTTGGTTAGCCAGATTATCCAATTAAACCACTTTAATTGGAAGTAAAACCAAAAGTGAGTGCACCTGAAATGTTAGTAATAATCCCCATTGCACAGGAAAGCTGTGTGCAAACACAACTGAGGTAAGTACAGTACATTGTAGCAGAAAGTCTGTAAACTGTGGTGGATGTTTACCGCAGACAATGATGGGTAATGATTTTACCATTTGCATTTGTCTTCTATTCCACAAGTTTGGCTAAGCACTGTATTTGTTTACAGCCTGTCTGCTTGTCTGAACATTCATATTTCATGCCCTGTCTGACTTACTTTACTGATATTTCCATGTTACCACATCTCAGCAATTAACTTGTCAGGTACAATCATATTATTAGGAATCATGGCAATAACTATGACAAAAAGACCCAAGTTGTAATAAATTAGAATTATTTGATGTGCTAAATCCCATCTTAAAATTTAAGGGTTTTTACATTTGATGAACAGTGTAGGAATAATAACACTTTGTACATAGTCATCAATTTTAATGGACTAAATGTAACTGGAAAACTTAAAGTCGTTATATTTTATATTTCGTATCAAATTATTTGCAGTAAACTATTTTCTAAAGTGTCTTGATGGCCAGCCATGCATCAACTGCAGCCATCTTCACTTGTTGTTTGTTCTGGTGGCTTTTTAATTCAATCTTGAATAGGGGTGTAGCGGTATGTATACTTGTCGGTATGGATGTTATGGTTTGGTGCATGAAGTTGGTCGAAGAATATGCTCTGTGACCCAAACAATTATGGTCAAAATAGTTTAATAATCCATTTCCTCTGATGTGTGGAACAATAATTCTAGAGCATGAGTTCCACTTGGAATGTTTTGGTAGCGCACGACTTAGCTGTAGCATGCTCATGGGTGTATGCTAGCCGGCTTAGCCAAGGTAGCTTGGTTACCCTGGTTACCCTGTTATATTGCTGCTGTCAAAATGACAAACGAGAGACCCATAACACTGACTGAGTGCAACACTATTATTAAAATATGCTCCGTTATCTCCATAGTGAAATGATACTGCGTATCCCTGTCCCCCTCCCCTCTCTGTTACAGTCTGCTTTTCACTCCGCCTTTGAGTGAAGCTGTATAGAATGACTATAAACTCATTTGATTACTGACGTGGTCAGACAGCACGTCCTAAGAACCAGTTCTCAGAGAGAAAAATGAAATTAAGAAGTACTGCAGTAAAAGTAGTGGTTTGGTCGCTCTGATATATTATTATATACGACATCATTAGATTATTAATACTGAAGCATCAGTGTGTAAGCAGCATGTTACTGTTGTAGCTGCTACAAGTGGAGCTAGTTTATCTATCTTATGTACAGTTAGACCACAAATCAGCATAAATCAGCTATCAGCCGGCGTCCTGACTCCTTACAAGAAACAGAAGAGTTTTACATTTCCACTGCAGCACAATTAAATTGTTTCAGTAATAGTTTTGGCCAATCAGCCATTGTTGGATGTTTACATATTTAAAAATAAAGGTTGAAAATAATATCTTCTACCTTTCTCTTTTTTCTAGTCTTGAAACACATGATCAGTTGGACTATGTCAGGTGACTGACTTGGGCAGTTATGAAACATTACTTTACACACAAATTACACTTTGTGGCCAAAAAAACTGGTGCGTTGTACTTGTGTTGGATCATTATCCTGCTGCACTGTTCTAAAATGTTTCTTTTGTCCTCACTGTTTCTCAGAGTCAGCAGAACATGATTTGAGTGAATGCATTAAAATGCATTAAAATCAAATCTGCACTGGAAGAATAAAAATACAGGCTAGAAACATCCTGACCATGAATTACAATATATCCAGTGATCTCACATTTCCAAGTGGTTTAACTCTTTTCATCTGCAGTAATTCCACCAAAGATAAATGGAGCTAGTGAAAGAGAACTGAGTCAAACAGGAGAGATATCTTAAAAGTCTGGGACACAAAATTACATGAGTAATAAATCCTTTCTGCTTAGGTGTATATTCAAATTTTTGCCTCCTACATTAATGCAAAGAAGATGGTAGATTTTGATGTCATGGGTTTTTGCGGTGGGCATTAAGCAGTGAACCCTGACCCCAGTCTACCATATTGTGGTTGCTGACAGTTTTACAGAAGTGTCATGAAGGACTGTTGCCAAACATGTCATGCTAAAAGGCTGGACCACCCAATATGATGGTTGGAGTTTGAAGAAAACATAGATGAATCATTATCATAGCAAGGTACAATTTTACAGGTTTAAGAGTTAGGACCCAGGTACTGAGGAGGCAACAAGGCAACAGACGTTTCTCACAACGACTGAGAATGTGTCATAGCATGAAAAGGGTAGTCTTTTGGAATAAATCATCAATTCCCTTTTGGACATTTTAAGTCAAGTTTGGTTAGCCTTGAAGGAATGGGTTCTAAATTGGGAACGGTTCTGAATTGACAGGAACTGAGTATTTGTTTTCAGGGTATGAGAAATGTACTTTTGAATCTCATCTATTCCTCAATGCTGACAGGACAGTACCGGAAAACAAAGGAAAGGCAAGGTAAGGGCTACTGCACTCCCGTCAACTGTACATCACCAAATACACCTTTCACCAGAGACGAATGCCACCATTGAACGATTATGCAAAACCTGGATTATGTTCAGTGACAACATTATTTAAATATCTTATGTCCAATGCCAACGTTTTACAACACTGGTGCATGACAACTATGCAATGGTTAAGGTTAGTGAAACATCATGGTTATGACAATTGAACTGTACACAAATTCCAGTCTCTTGCATGAAAGTCAGATGCACTACATGTCCATTCACTACCCTGACTCCCACAAACCTTACTTTCGACCTCACTACATAAAGGGCACAGTACATCCTGCCTTAGCACTGAACGTTGGCATGGAATGTAAATCATGACATGGGGGATCAATATGGACATCCAGTATGTGAGATACTGGGTGGCAGATACACATTCACACATGCAATGAACATGTTGAATCTGTGATCACATTTTCTAAACTCAAGGATCACTTATTGCTTCTCTCAAAGTTTTCAATTGTATTCCTTGGCCTTCTTTGACATAAGCAGCATTGAGTTATACTTATTTTATCACAAATATTTGTTCCCAAATACGCTAAATTGTGAGGTTTACCTACAAATAAGACAGTTGCAATGCAGCAAAATGTAATTTCATACGATGGAAGAAGTTTGCAAGTAATGCAAGTTTATTGTATACCTACTATGTTACTACACTTACTGTGCATTTCTAAAGGCCATCAGTTATTTGTGTGATTGCAGTATGCCTAAGTAATGTGCCTTTAATTGTAATTATCATGTAGTGTACTAGTACTAACAATGTATGTTGGTGAGTATAGTGTCCAGCACTAACTCTAGTGGATTTGAAGCAAACTTAACATACATGAAAATTTGTCAAATTTATCATATTCACTGCTTCAGTCCAGTTCTACTGGAGTGCCACTTCATATGGCTTTACAACAGAAATATCTTTCCTAACACTTAACAGCAAATGAAAACCATCTCAAGGACACTCAGTCTTTCACTTTCCTCTTAGTGGATAATGAAGGGAAAGCAGCAGGAAGAAATTGAATGTAAATGGCAGGAATTGCTCTGCTTGTGGAGTGAATAGTAAAGGGTAAAGCGACATTGCTCTCTATTTTGACTTTATTATTCTATTCCTTATTTCAGCACAGACTATTGATATCATCTTTTAATATTGGTGTTCTCTTCTTATTAGTGTCTTCCTTCGTCCAACTTTTCTTTGTGATTTGTCCTTTCTCTCCCCTCATTTCCTCCAATACATTCTGTGTTCATTTCACTTCCCTTACTTTTCTTTCTGTTTGCCTTTTCCAGCACAGCTAGGTAGGACACTATACAAACACCTCTACTGCTCGTTTCTGTACACATCAGCTACATCCAAATTGAGAAGAGACTGACTTCAAATTCCACAGTCCTAGACTGTATTGGGCATAATGGGCTGAGTAGGTTGTCCAATATTAAATTGTCTGTCAAATGTGGCAGAGAAATACAGCCTTCATTTGCCCTAAACTGGAGGACAAATTCTATTAACCCTTTGCGGTCCTCAGAATGGATCTTCTGCAGACCACCTCATGTAGACAGGAGACAGTTTCAGGATAAAGGCCACAGCATGGTTCCCTTCGCACTCTAGCGCTCTCACCAGCAAATCTCTGAAATTGCAGCTAGTGCACAGGCCTGTTGCATGCCTCTTGAAATTTGTTTCCCTGACCATATTGTAGAAATTTAAAAAAAAATTTTTTTTTAAAACCTTGGCATCTGATATAAAGACAGTTGTTTCTAAATCTAATCAGCAGTTTTGCAGAGTTGTCAAAAATCAACATTCTTGCCTGGTCATGGGGTTGAAATTTAATGCTGTCAAAAGATGTGTAGCCTACATTTCACTGTTGTGAAATTTCACTGTTGTGAAATGTAGGCTTCACCTATTCCTTTAAAAGGCACCAAGCAATCAGCGTTGTATTAAGGAATCTGCAGGTTTATCCATTTTTACATGGACTTTCCAGATGGCTTTTTTGGTCTACTTGCATTGGCAACTGTGTATAACTGAAGGAGTAAGTAGAATGGTTGCTGATAGTTAGCACAAAGCCACAAAGGAGGTGGCATGTAGATTGGTGTCAAGACGATGCTAATCCCTCTAGCCATCAGTTCTCTAAAACCCATGTGTTTGTAGGCTTCTAAATTGGGACAAAGTTAAATTATATAAATTGTCCAACAAAGAAGATATTAGCCAGCTACTGTAGTTAATTACTCAGGAAAAGCCATAGTAGCCAGAGTACAAGACATTGGACTGCACAGAAGAGAAGACACATACAGTATAATGACCCTCATTACACAATACAAGGCAGAACAAGATACTTAATTAAAGGGTGGGATATAGTGTTAGGACAGAAAATGATCCAACTCTCCTCTCGTCACTTTCATCATTTTCTGTTGATTTCTCTTCTCACTGTCTCTAAGCAGGCCATTAGTGCCAAGGTCAGTTTAACGGCGTGAAAACAAAGTCTCACATTACATTCACACCCTCCATCCCGTCTGAACAGCTTGTGCTGCAAATCTCTGACTCACTAATAAATACTCCTGGGCTTTTAGCCTTGTGCTTGTTAGTATCATTATCCTAATTAAATGTTTTGCAGTGATACGAATACAGCTCCACTTATCCACAACTACAACAGGAACAATGAGTAACATCATTGTAAAGCAGTGTTTGCTGCTACCCACAAACCTATGATTCACCTAACCTTGCACACATTCACAGGCCACAGTGTTGCATTTGGCAACATCTCATCTTTGTCTGTATGTATTTTTACATAGTAATTCATAAGGGGTTTCTTTTTCAGTAGTGTCTTTCTTTTTGCTGCTTTGGGGGCTCATACACGCTGCAACTCTCAGAACTCAGTTCTGCAACACTGGTCAACAGATTGACAAATGAAACAGCTGAAAAGTGCCTTCCCTCAGCCTTACTAAGGCACAGCAGTGCCTCATTACAGTACCTACATTAGCATACTATCACGCTCGCAATGACAATGTTAACATGCTGATAATGTTTACCATGTTAGTTTAGCATGCTAACATGTGCTAACATGCAAGCTAGTGCTGAGCACAAATTACAGCTGTCTCTGATGTCTCTTATGGAATTTCATTCATGTATTTGGCCGTAAACCAAAGTATTGGGCAAATTGAAATTTTGACTCAACAGTATACAACAGGAAAAGGAAGTGCTGCATGGTTCTGATGGATCATACGACAGATGGTCTTTAGGGGGCAGGTGAAAGTACAAAAAACAAAATTGCGAAATATTTTTCCTTAAGTGGTGCAGACAACCATGGAAAAAAATAAGGCACTCTGTCTTCAGGTGAAATAATATAGTGAATTTATTCTTTGAGCATAGGCAATCGAGCAGACCAATGCGTATTGACTCTAAGTCGTCATCAAGGTCCAAGCCAATGCATTTCCATCACTGTAGGGTATACAATTTACTGAGCTTTGAGAATTTTAGATTATTTTCAAATTTGTGCCTGGTTTATAAAATTTTAAATGGTTTGGCCCCTCCTGTGTATACTTACTCAGTAAGTTCTATTAGATTCTCCAGAATATCCTCTATACTAGATTGTACCATACCATTTTGTCGCACTGCATTTGGGCAATTAGCATTCTTTGTGAAAGCCACAGCTCAGTGGAAGGCCCTACCTGATGATATGAAGAGCTGCAGTTCCATCAGTATGTTCAAAACCAAATTAAAAAGTCTGCTAAAAGCTACTCAGCTCTGTAACCACTGCCTCTATATTTTATCTCATGGTCTTATCATGAACACAAATAATCTTGCTTTTAATTTGACAAGCATACATTAGTCATTTCTGATTGACACTGTGGGTGTGTGTGATGTGCATTGTGTGTAGCTTTGTATTTTGTATTATGTGACTTGTAGGTTTTTTGCTTTGTACTGTTTGTTATTGTTCTGTTATATGTTTTAATTGTGACCTGCTGAAGGGACTGCAGATGAAAAACATCTGCAGGTTGGTGCTCTTGTCAGTGTCGGAGCCTCCGTGTGTGATGCTCCAGTCGGTAAATGTGTGTTTTTTTTTAACTTATTTCGGGGCTGCACTCATTCTCAGTCCCACAAGGTACTGAAATTTGGCACTGATTGATCTAACGTGAATAAAGTGAAGTAACGAGTGCAGTACCAAACCCCAGTATGCAAATTAACCTAGAGTAGTGGTGGTTAACCGATTACTGGCTAACACACCTGTATTTTTTCTTAGTGATTTATCAGAACATGTCAATGTGTATATATATATATATATATATATATGTGTGTGTGTGTGTGTGTGTGTGTATGTATGTATGTATGTATGTGTATATGTATATATATATATATATAATATATAAAATAATATATAAAATATGGAACAATTTACTATGCCTGATTTATATTCCATGAATTTATATAAATAGTCGCTCATTCATTGCATAATAAGCAGTAGAAACAGTCCCAGTAGAGCATGTGGTTCAGCGATGGTCAAATTCAAACACTTAAAACATTCTTTTCCCATTTCTCCAAAAGGCATAAGAGTCTAGGTCATGTGTTTTTATGGAGGAACTCAATGACACAGAAGGCAATACAGTAGAGAGAAGCTTTTCAATCTAAAAGTAGTCCAGATGGAGAGGAGCCAGTGGGTGGCTGAAGAGGTAGGTACACTATGTGAAGGCGAGGAAGAGGGGGAACATTAAGAAATTGGATGAATTAATGATTATTCTGCAGGAAGGCAGCCAAGAGCTAAGGGAGAGTGTGTATGTGTGAGAAAGACTCACCCACACACATGCACGCACACATGCGTGTGCACACACTCACACACACACACACACACACACACACACACACACACACACACACACACACAAAGAGATAAACACAGTGGAAAAGGGGGAGAGGCATACAGAATAAGAGAACCAGAAATAGCTATGTGAAGCAGAGTGTATAGTGTATGTGAAGAAGAGAGGTTGAGATGGGCCCTGTGCCAGCAGTGTCAGAGCAGCAGAGACAGTATCAATACAAGACTAGGTCAAAACTAGTATATTGCTGGACCATGAATGAAACGCTAGAGGGCTTTTAATTTGAAATAGATACAGGAAGTGGCGGCATTTGGCTGACCAATGGTGTAACTTCATCACTCAGACAGTCAGTCAGTCAGGGACATTTGCGTTTATAGGGCTGGCTCCGCTGGGAGGTTTGTGTGTATTTGTCATGATACACAAGGTTTAGTTTTAGACTGAAGCTAGATCAGAGTAAACAAGCTCAGCATGTAAACTGTCACCAAATTGATAAAATATTTATCATTTGTGGCTAGGCAGTATCCTTGTATAATATCTTTTCGTCGTCTTCGGGTCAATTTTGACCTGGAACAGTAAAACAGCATCCTTTTACATATACCAGTCTGCCATAATCCATCAACATATTTTCCTCTGATCTCAACTATAGTTAAAATAATTCATAATTTCTTAGTCAGGATACTGTTTTGAAACCATTGAAATTTTTTTGATGACAGCATATAATGAATGTTGTCCTCCTGGGTCAAAATTGACCTGAGGACAACAGGAGGGATATCAGGGTAAGAATGCTAAGGACTTATGTTAGCTATTGACTTTTGTTTGCCACAGTGCCACTTTTAGTTTACGGCTAGAGCTACATTTTAGTTCCCCTCTGACAAAAGTCATCTCATGCAGAAACAGTCACTCTGAGAGGAGGCTTAGGGGAATGAAAAAGAGAAGTGTTACTGCAGCTGTTTGGCAGCCCTTCTGCTTGGATGACATCAGAAAAGAGTCTGATTTGGGGTGAGCTGTATGGAGCTGTGTGGGAAAAACCTTTAGCAACGCAGCACAACAAGTACACCAGTCTTTAGTGCAAAGTCTCTAAACAGTAGTTGAGCTACAGGTATGACTGTGTAGAATGCAGGTTTGTCTTGTTCTGTTTATCAATTCATTATTTGAAGTTGCAGTCATTCTAAGTGAATCGGTCTGGTGTGTTGACTTACAGTGTAAGCCAACTGACACTCATTTATTTCGGATTTACTTGGAATTTTAATTTGAAACAATAGATACAGGAAGTGGTGACACCAACTGTCGCCCAATGCCACTCTGTCAACAAATGGTGTAACTTCATCACTCAGTCAGTCGCTCAGTTAGTCAGGGACAGACTTTGTGTTTATAGGGCTGGATAATAAAAAGAGATAATAAAAAATGAATTTTCCTTAATCTAATGTCTGTTTTTCCCCTACTTTTTGTATTCATCAGCAAAAAAAAAAGTGCAGCGCCTGCCAGGTGGCTTTTCTCCCCCTGCTCTGCCCAAGTGACTAATATAAAAGGACTTTTATGTAAATGTTAGAGAACTTGCAAGCTGCAATGGTGCCAGCACAATTTCTGGTCTGCCAGAGAAAGTGTGTGCACAGAAAGTGAATGAGTAACTGTCTTTACCAACAAGGTGCCTTTGAAGACGCTGCAGCAGAAGAATAGTAGAAAATGTTGTATTGAAAACAGGATGAGAGTGAATGCTGTGTCCTGACATGACTTTGGAGTCACACAGGATGTTTTTGTAAATGAGGAGCCAAGCTTTCTTAAGTCCCTGGCTGTTTACTGGAAGAAGGACCCACAAGAAGTGGTTTTGTACAGGTGGAAATTCCATTTAAACCTTGTTCCTGATCCTGTTCTTCCCAAGCCCATCATTTCAGCCTCCCATGTTTCCCTAGAGTCTCCCAGCTTCTCCCTGGAGCAGCAAAGCAGTTTTGGGCCTGCTACCCACCAGCCTGTCTCCCATTCTGCTAGCTCCAGGCCTCCTAGCCTTCAGCCTGCACCCTGGACGGCTTGCAACCAGCCTGCTCTCCAGTCGATTTGGCTCGATTTCATGAGCCTGCAGCCTGCCTGTCCTGAGCCAGCTAGCCTGCTACCTGTCTGTCTTGATCCTGCATTCCCCATGGCTCCCGATGCCACTGGCTGTCTTGGCAGTCCAGCACCAGAGTCTCCATTGCCCAATGCCACAGAGTCTCTGCTGCCCAGTGCCTCTCTGCTGCCCAGCACCACAGAAGTGCCTCTGCTGCAGTAGTCTTCAATGCCTGTGCTGCAGCTGTCTCCTGTTCCTGTGCCGCAACAGTCTCCTGTACCTGTGCTGCAGCTGTCCCCTGCTCCTGCTGATCTGCAGTAGTCCGCTGTTCCAGAGCTGCAGCAGTCCGCTGTTCCAGAGCTGCAGCAGTAGCTGGATTCCAGTCCTACACTCCTGCCACCGGACTCTGGTCCTGCACTCCAGCGTCTGGCCTGCGGTCCATCTATCCTGCTGTCTGGTAGACCTCCCGAGCAGTCCTGCCCACCTGTCCTGGCATCTGGTTGACCTCCAGAGCAGTTACGCCTACATCACCGGCCTCCAGGTCATCCTCCAAAGCAGCTCTGCATGTCTGGTCATCCTCCTGCCCATCCTCCAGAGTGGCTCTGCAAGTCTGATTGTCTTCCTGCCCATCCTCAAGGGTCCTTGCTCTGTCCCTGTTCTGTCCTTGGGGCATCTGCTTGAGCTCCCCTGCTCTGCTCATCTCCAGTGTCCAAGCCATCTGTGCCCTTGGTTCTGCTTCCTTCCTGAGCCGCAGGTTCCCAGCTCCCAGCCCATGCTACAGCTCCAGGTTCCCAGCTTCTAGACAAGCCTCAGCCCCAGTTTCCCAGTTACCAGTCCAAGCTTCCCCAAGTCTGCATTCTCTTTCCCCAACCTTTTCAATAAATACCTTGTTCCTATCATATCCCTGTCTCCTTACCGTTGAGTGTCTGCACTCGGGTTCACCTGCTCCATCCTACGTAACAGTGGGGCGGCACATTTAACACATTCACAGCAGCACAGTAGTGTGCTCACACACTATAAACCACCAGACACATACTCTCCCACGCTATGTGTGCAAGTGTACAATATGGTCCTATCATTTTTTTTTTCTGTGATGCCTTAGAAATTTGAAATAGTATCTGTTAGGTATTGACACTGTGGTCTCATTCCCAAGAACCTGCACTACCTACAGGACTGTAAGATTTCACGTAGAGCCCAGAAACAAGCCCAGAATATCTGGATCAGGCTCACTGCACTATTAATGTCTTAAGAGTTAGGAGAACAACAACTGGAGCGACTCTGCAGGTGAGAGACTTCATTCAACACAAACAATCTGATCCACATGCCAAACAAGGAGACACAGATAAATAATAATCTAGTTGCTGCAGGGCCAGTGTTATTTTCATTATGCTGTGCACAGAACCGCTACTATACGTTTGTAAAATCTAGCTCTTTGACAGAGATGTGTGCACAAGAATCAAGATGTAAAGTATAACCATAGACAAACACACAGTTTTACATAGTCAGTAGACATCGGTTCCACATTTGTAATGTATTCCATTTGTGAGACATGACATTATACAGCCACTACAGTATTTAGATGTAATCAGAGAGAAGAGGTAATGTAGCAGTTTTTCCAGTAGAGCTTAATAGGTGAAAAACTCCCTTCTGTTGGTTAAAGAGGACAAACCCACCTTTTATATAAGACACAGAGAAATTCATCTCATGGGTCTTAATTCCCAAATATATTTGTTGCATTGAGCAATATTAATTTGAGAACTCTGCAGGGTTTGGATATGTGCAATAGGCAGGATTTTCTTCAGTGACCTTGCATACTTTTTGTCATTTTGTCAGCATTTAAAACAAGCATATGTTGAAAAAGAGATATAATTGCATCAAAAGTGGACTGTGGTTTTACAATGGCCAGGTTAAGAAAAGAGCCAGTGGAATATAAAATAGTATAATCTGCAATAATTGTCATTAATTTTGTCTAGTACTTTTCCAACAATGATAAATTACCTTGCGTAGAGCACAGAGAAGTAAAATATTACAACATGAGTGGAACCAAATTAATGTTTAATGTAGTAAGTAATGAGTCACTGTTTTTAATTACACAGTTTTTAATTGTAGAAAACAGGCTCAAGACTGATTATCTCCTCTGAATGATTCATTATTAAGATGATAACAGTTTCAGTAATTGCATGTTTTCTTGGAAACTGATAAAAACATATTTTGAACAGAGCTCCATTTCTATAAATTTCAAAAATGGAGCGTCTGATCTCTTCCTCTTGCGCCATTTACTTCTCTTACTCAGTGAATGAAATGTGTCTTTTGTCCTACTAGTATGTTGAAGCTTGACAGCATAATCTTTTTCTATTTTTGCACCAGACATTTCCTGTGTATCTGTTCTCTTTCTCACAGCACAGCTGCCACTTTGACCAGCAAATGCCTGCATCATTCACATACATACATGAGACTGGATCAGATGCAGCAGACTCCAGATTTCAAATGAAGTTATGTGTTTTGAATGCAGAGCAGCTACTTAAAGATAAATGTCACTTTCTTCTTTTCTGTTCCCATCGGGACTTTAATTAGAGACACATTAATTCAGGTGTTGATGGAACAATACCCAGTATAGCTCAGTTCACTTCACTTCAGTTCCACTATTGTGCAGAGAACTTTTGTTTGTAACGGCATGTTTACAACCACCACACTGTGATAGGACATGCAGAGAGAACAGATCCTAATCTTTAATAAAAGAATAAAACCTTCTGTCTCAAAACAAGGTTTACCTCAGTAGCTTTCATGCTACCTTTAGCATAGAAACCAGATATGAACCAAATACCTCTGACCAATTATATCCCATCAAGATCTGAAGAGACACAAAATATTCAGTATCTTGAATGCGGTGCAATTTTTGTGTCATTTACTTGTAATCTATCACGCATTTTATTTTAAATCCACTGACCATTTTGGACTTCTCCATGTGCTTTGCCACTGAGCGCTTACATGGGGAAGTGAAAGCAGACAGGTTCACATCCTTTTAGTTTTGCCATTGCCACACACTATTTTTTTGACACAGCTGTCACTAGTTGATTCATTTACTTTCAGGACTGATTTGTAGTTGAAGCTAAAGTAAAACAGTAAAAGCTGCCATTAAATTGCTTCTTGTGTATTGACATTAAATCATAAGTGTGACTTGCCCATTAAATGGATGTTGTTATAGTTGTTATCACTATCATTATAATGCTTCAGATGGGGCAGACTGCACCTACCAGTAAGTGTATATCAACCCATTGGAACAGGACCATAATATACCACTAATGTGCTGATGTTATGTTACACTATGTACTATGCTGTTACAAAATAAAAGTGTTTTATAGGGTGACAATGCTGCGGTTAAAGATAGAGTCAGTGATTCTGGAGAAAGATTGTTCACTATACTTTTAGTCAACTTCAGCGAATATCTCCTCACGGTTCACTAGCTGTCCGTTCTGTGCGCGCTGAAAAAGAATCCGGTGTCCATACACAGCCCTAGCTTTGTAAATGGGAAACAAATAAAGAAACAACACTATTCCAGCCAAACAGCAGCAGGGGGCGCTCGTGCTTGTGCACAGGACAGGAGGAAGTCATCAGAATAGCTGTCTGTGGGAGGACATGACAGTCTCCCATCTCCAGCACCGGTTGAATGGTGGGGCAGGGCTGGCGAACTGGATAGAGAGAGGCCATGGCCAATTCATAGAAAGTTTTCTCACAGAACAGATACGTTTTCATATTATTAACGTATCAATCCACACTGAATCCGAGACAGTCTCACCGAGACTCTGTGTTTTTTTATGCTCCAAGCAAGCAGGTAGCTCCATGTCTGGAGAGTGAAGCCAATGTGGAACTTGGCAACCTTTGGTTATGAATGCAGTACAGTGTGGTAAAAATGTCCAGTTGAAATGGGAAGCGAACAATGGTCTCGAACAGTGATCATCTGCTGCTTTTGCAACTTTTTGCCATCTGAACTTATATTGACATCATCTGAACTAAGTAATTTTCCCGGGTCATAATTACTACGGCTGCTAGATGGTGTCTGTAACTCAAAGGTGACCTCCAGCTCACCAATAGATGATAACGGCCTACTGAGCCGATTAGGAGGTAGTGTAGGGCCATACCACCTCAAATCTATGGGTCCCGATGACAACTTATAATGGTCATTTAATGGGCTGATAACATCCAAAGTTCTGAATCAACTCCCAAATCTTTCAGAAATTCTTTCTGTCAGCTTGCGATATCTTTGCAAGACATTGTTTTTACAGTGAAAAGTTAAAACTGGTTTATTCATAATTTGGCCACCAGGGGCAAAACTAGCTGACAGATGCACATTAGACCTAATCTGAAATGTCCTGAAAAATCATCTCTAATTGATCTAATCCTAACCACTGTTCCTCATTAATACACAGCTGCTTCTGTATTTGCAAATGACATTGGTGACCACTGTGTGTCATGAAACATTTTATGAAACAAGGGTTTTTTCATGACCTGATTTACTTTGACTGGGAGAAAATTAACCTTATTTCTGATGTTGAATATGCCTGGAAATACTTTTATGATGATTTAACTGAAATTGTCGATGAACAAACAAACATTCTAAACAATCCCCGGAAATTTTGGAAGACTATTAAAGCCATAGCAGAAAATGAAAATGGCATAGAGCTTCCTCTATGCATTGTTAAGGACTCACATAAAATCACTGATAAGACCAAAATGCTTGGTTGTTTTAATGAGCATTTCATTGCCTCTGGTTCCTTGTTCAACTCTCTCAACATTACTCAAGAGAATTCCCCCCTACTGTTTGTTCTGACAGTTATGTTGAGGTAAGTCAATCTTTTATTTTTAATCTGGTTACAGTCTCAGAGGTGCATACAGCCCTTGAACTTTTAGACAATAGACACATAGCAGCTGATTTTATCGCGCCACCTTTGACACATCTTTTTAATCTCTCCCTGGACACTAATGAAATTCATCTTATATGGAAATCTGCCTTTGTTCTTCCCCCTGTTGAAAGGGGGAGACCCTATAGTCTTAAACAATTATAGGCCGATCTCCAAATTGTCTGTCCTGGCTAAGGTTCTGGAGTACTTTTTGAGTACAGAAAGAGTTCCTGTCTTCTAACAATATCTTGCCTGATTTTCAATCAGGTTTTAGGAAAAAACACAGCACAACTACAACGGCCCTAAAAGTAGTTAAAGGCTAAAAGGACGCTTGTTCCTGCCACTTTTATGTCTGTGCTGAACTATATACATGTATGCATCTTCGCAATGCCTACACACACTGGATACTGTTTACCAAGGAGCACTGAAGTTTATTACAAATCTTAAAGCATTGCTCTTTGTATGCTCGGGTTGGATGGTCTGTCTTGTCCACCCATAAACTTAATCATTGGCATATTCTTATATATAAAGCCATTCTTGGTCTGCTTCTATCTTACCTACAGATCTACATCCTTCAGAGAATTATAGGAAGCTATTGTTTTCACTCCCGGGACTTATTCCTATTATCTGTCCCTAAACTCCGTACTGAATTGGGAAAAGGGCGTTTAAGTATGCTGCTCCCTCTGCTTGGAATCAGTTGCAAAATTACCTGAATCTTTGGGAACTGGTTTCACTGGATGCATTTAAAGTGATTCTAAATGATTTGGAGGCACATCTGGTTGTAGATATACTGATTGTAAATTGTTTTATGTTTTTTATGTCTGCAACCCTGTTAATTGTGCTGCTGCCTGTCTTGGCCAGGACACTCTTTAATCTCAATGAGACTTTTCCTGGTTAAATAAAATAGAAAATAAAAAATTCCTGCCAAATTATCACCTTAAAGAGTTGTTATGGCTAATGTATTAGCAAACAAGTGCCTATTTACACATCCAGCAGACATGGCGCAATGTTATCATTTTGACTCATGTTTCTGCCCACCTGAAACAATTCTAACATCTATTTTATTTTGCTAGCTGCTAACTTTGTAATGATGTCTGGTGCTGGGCAGGTAGTGTACAGTGTTTATCAGTGCTTTTCCACTGAAAACATCTGTCTGCTGCAGCTGGAAACAATAAAGGCAGTAAGATTGAACCATATATTACATTTGCAGGCTGTAAATCAAAATTATGAGCTAATAGAGGCTAAAAAGCTTCACAGGGCTAAAATGTTGGGAGTTAATTTTAATTTTAATGGGTTTGTTACTATGAGCAACATCTTTTCACAGTAGTGAGTATTTGATTCATTGTCAACAAAATAAATACTGTATGATAAGTGGGGCTTTCAAAGGAACCACATGTATTTCAATGGCCTACAGTATACAATATGTCTGCATAACACTTAATTGTCCCCACTTAACACAAGTTGTTGTTCTCTGGCTCCACACACTGTGAATTCATCAACCAATCAAACTGAGTGTCCATCCACATTAGCTCTGCTTCTGTGAAATATTTGGTGAATTGAAAGTCAAATATGACTGCAACTGATAACACTGTACACTGCATGCACATTTCCCTGTTAAGATGTTTTAAGAACAATTTAAAAAGATAAAAGATTAAGAGGCAGGAATGCAGAGTTAAAGCAGAATCGGGGCATTTAGAATTCATTGGTGGCTGCCAACACGTTCTCTTTCTGCATCTCTCTCGCTGTCTTCTTCTGTCTGATGTGCTGCTGTGTCCTTATGCAACTCTGCCAATGTCAGTTATAAATAGCACTGTAGCCTAGGGTGTTCACTGCTCACACCCCAACACACACGCACACACACACAAGCACACACACACAGAAATACAGCTTGAGAATACGTTTTTAAGGCAACAGAGCCTTCATATTCAGCAGTCGTTGGGTTTGGCTGAAACTTTCTTCAGGCAAAATTTTTTAAACATTTGACATTAGAAGACAGTTCACTTCCTCCATTGACTGAATTCAGCTGGTAGGTTATAGACCTGCTTACTGAATGATTGAATAAAAGCTTGAATATTTCACATTTCTCTGTGTGTCTCTCGTTGTACAGTGAGAGATTCAAATAGAGATTCAAATGTGGGTTGTGAAGCTGCAGTATTTTACGCAGTATGAAAGAAAAAAAAAAGAGAAATCAGGGCATCTCGGTTCACTGCGCTCCACTGAACTTTGCTTGGACATCTTAACTTAGCTTGAACTTTAATACAGCCTTGACTCTCTTTTAATTATCTCTCTATTTTTTTTTCTTTCTGGAAATCTGTCTATTGCAGTCTTGTCATCATTTCCTCTCTGCCTCCCTTTATCTCTGCAGGCTGGCTATCCTCTATGTGTCTATCTGTCTCTTCAACTTGTCTCTCTGTTGGATACAGAGCACTTCTGAAGACTCTTACCCTCTCTCTCGAGGGAGGGAGTAACAGAGAGGAACAGAGGGTAAGGAGGGGTAGAGAGGAGAAAGAGGATTGAAGTGCTTGAAATGGTTTCAGATGCTGTCAGGATTTGAAATGAACACTGACTCGTGTAAGGTTTTAAAACCGATCAATACTAGTACTGATAAATGTGCACTGAAATCAGTTGGTTAGGGTCCTGTTCTGTTGCCATGGGTCTTGGTTGTGTGTGTCAATATTTCTAATACTGGAATGGATCTGAGCAGTCTTGCTATCAGCTCTGATCATGTGGTGCTTCGTAATCATCACAAGAGAAATATGTGTTTTTTAAGGTGTGACAGAGAGTGTTAACTGTGAAGAAAAAAAAACAGTGCATGTATTGCCGTTCTTTTTCTGCTCTTTAATTGGTGGCCCATCATCCTGCTGCCAGTGTTGGTGTTGTTTCTCTATTAGTGTCGTCTGCATTATCCCTGTGTAAATTGAGGACTGTTTCTTTTTATTTTCCAAACTAATGTATGCATGTAAAGTTCGGGTAGGTTTTCCATGGTTTTGTTTTGTATTGTTAAGACAACAGCAGAACATGATGAAAAATGTCGAAAATTAATACTTCCAGGTTTAGAGTGAGTGTTTTTCATCAAAACAATGCATAAAACATTTGCAAAGCTGATTTTTTTTTTCTTTTGCATATTTTCAAACCTGCATTATTTACATCCATCTTTGCATCAGCTAGTTCTTTCCCACATATTTCTGGCCTATTACTACATTTCTTGGCAGCAATGTTTACTGCCATCAACTGTCCATTAGCGGGTCACAGTGAAATTGAGGGAGGTCACATAGCAAACTCCCTTTTATTTGATGGACATAGCAAATCCTTGAAGTAAATGCCAAATCCATTTACAATCACAATGGTTGATTTTCCTCCAGCTGACAGCCTCTGCAACTTGTTTCACAATGCAGTCTTCTTCATGTTTCATGGCTTGCATGCACTACACGTTGGCATTATCGTTTTCTGCAGCTGGCAGGAATGTGTATCATGTCAACCATGCGCTTGAGCACATGTGCATAACGAAACAGGAAATACGAAAAAACCCTCAAAAACAAGGACCTACTTTATAGTAAAAAAAAAAAACCAAAACCCTCCACAGGGTACATAAGTCCCCCTACACTCAAAAATGGTTGCATATTGTTACTTCAGTTAGATGTTTGAGCTTCTCAGAATGATGTATGTGCAGAGTTTGTTTTCACATTCATCTTTAACATACCTATGAGCATGATTTGTGACATCACCACTAGTTTGGAGCCAATCATGGCTCTGTAAGCTTACACAGGTGTGATGTGGAAACTTGAAACCTCCAGTACAAATACACTGAGAACTGACTTTTCAGGATTTCTGGAATTTTTTAAATAGAGGAGAAGTAGTAATGTTATTTCAAGAATTTCTAATGTGGTAGTTGAACTTTTATGTAGAAAAACCATATGAGACACATTATTTTTGTCTATTTCACTGCACTCTGAAAAAACTTTGAGTGTTAATCATAATTATCTGTATCTGTACAGCAGTTACAGCAAAACCAGGTTATGTGATGGAACACATTCATCTGTTTGGGGATTTAATCTGAGCCCTGATAAAGTGAACATGAGTTTGCTTTATCAAGAGCCAACTTTTTCTTCATTTGATTGCAGCTGAGAGTAATTTTTCCTTTGGTATCCCTCCCTGTTTTGGTCATGTAGTTAATATGATCAGAGGGCTGGCCAGTTTAAACAAAGCATTGAAATCTATTTCACATGGTCGATAAATCAATTAATTTGTCTGTGTGTTATAATCATGCCAGGCCAGTTGGTGGGGCTGTATAACACACACCACAAACACACACCACAACACACACACACACACACACACACACACACACACACACACACACTCTCTCTCTCTCTCTCTCTCTCACACACACACACACACACACATGCACAGAGCTCTGGTATTGTTAGCAGTGAATTAATGTTCCAGTTCTATTTAAAGCTGCTGCTGCAGTGAGAGACAGATTTTCCTTCATTAGTGATAACCTCCCTCCTGAGAAAAGACAGCATAGACCAGAAGGTTGACCAGCAAAGCTGGTCTTGCTGGTGACCAGCTTAGAGTATGTTTTGGGCACTTTTTGCTGGTCTTGCTGGTCACCAGCCTATGTCGGTGGTTTTTGCTGGTGTATGCTGGTATTTGTCCTGGTCTTGCTGGTGACCAGCTTAGAGTGTGTTGTGGGTACTTTTTTGTTGGTCATGCTGGTGAGCAGCCTATGTTGGTGTTTTTTGGCTGGTGTGTGCTGGTATTTATTCAGGGACCAGCCTTGCCTGGAGAGGATGGATGACCATGATGAATTTCAGCCAGTTGCCCACAGCACAAGATGGCCAATTAACTACCCTGAAACAAATGATATAAAAGTGAACTAAATCCATTAAAGAATAGGTAATTTGAGTATGGTCATTCATATATTTTATTTGGTTAAACAACAAACAATAACTACAATTACCACCATAATTACCCCCCCCTGCACCTTAGCCTGATAAAAAAAAGTCTGATCAGGAAAAACATTTTGACAGAATGAGTATGGATCTACTAATCACTTACTATTGGCTAATACCTCAGCACTCTGACAGTATGGAAATGTAACAATTTAAACAGTCCTTAATCACAGCTAGTTTAATCAAAAAATTAGGAAAGGTTAATGTTTACTTAGAATATGCTCACTTTTGTAGAATATCACCAAAATGCCTTTCCAACTACTGAACACAAACGGAAAAAAAGGCGCAGCAAGAAAGAAAAAAGTTGCATCGGAGCAGATGCTGATTTTTCACTGTAAAAAGCTCGTATTGTTGGGAGAACAACAAAAAGTAAAGTTCCACTGACATTTTGTGCTTAAACTATAACTGTTTATACTGCCTTTGATTTTGGGAGGGGCTGTATGAAGTCCAGCGCAACAGTATATCAACTAAGTTCATTTGTACTAGCTAAAACATTCACTAAGTTATAACACAGCAGAGTAAACTAAGTTACCATAATTCTCCAGGGTCATATCTAGTGCTAGATCAGTCTGCACATGATTTTAGCTTCTTTATAAACAAACAATACATTGATATTATATGTGTAGGACGGTTTATTAAAAGAACTTTACATGATAGATGATCAAACAGGCAGATATATGCACTGCAGGAGCAGTCGGCATTGGTGTCGGTGAAGAAAGAAAAACCCTTCCGAATGAGGTTACTAGATGTCACACTACACATGTCCTAAACTCAGAGATGATTTTTTCTTTTTGCCATGGCACATCATACTGAGCCACAGCCAGTGTTTCAGTGTGTGTGGCCACAGCAAATTGCCTTGTGAAATAAAATTACCACTGCATTTGTCAAAACCACAGTTCCTGCACATAAACTATGGAACTTGGAATATGCCACCTGAATTATTATAGACTGTTAAATTGTTTGATTATATGAATTCATTAATTAATTGCTCAATGTAGCTAATTTGAAGTGTTAATTTACATTTTAAATTGATTAATTACATTTTACTTTTTAGGATAATAAATAAATAAAATTAAAAAATGTAATCATTCATTTTTTTTTTTAAACTGAAACAAATAATAGAACAAACCAGGTCCATAGGTCATTATGAAATCACTCAGTAATAGGTTTGAGGGGAAAAAACCCCAACAAAAAAATCCAACCATCTTAACCAGTTAGACCAGCTTGTCCAGCCTGGTAAACCAACTAAACCAGCCTAAGACCAGCTAAGACCAGCTAAAACCAGTAACCATAAACTGGTCTACAGTAGGCAGGTTGAGAGCCAGGAGGAGGTGAGAGAGAGACAGAGAGAGAAGAGATGAGTGCTGGAACAACTTCCTGGTTCATCTGTTAAACTGTTGAAGCGTCATTAGCTTTTGTCATGGAACTGTCAAGTCATGTTGTAAAGCCCCTCATCACTGTTGCAGTCCAATGGGGTCAAGACTGTATGACCTTAATTGACCTCTAATTATAGGAACAGCAGCAATAGTAGCCTGCCTGAGTGGAAAGGCTGAAAATTCTAAAAAATCTTGAAATATCTCAAAAAAGTTCTTACACTTGGTTGAGGTGAAAAAGTTGGAGTATCGATAAAAGCAAAATGTGATCGAGTGCCATGGAAAAAAAGTCTGTCATATTTCCATCATGTCTTCTACATTGTTTTTAGGTTTGACCAAGCTCCCAGGAACAGCAGGGCCGTGAAGCAATTTTGGCTTTTAGCACTGACCGCACTATGTAACTCTCTGGCCCAAAAAGTGTTTTTCCCCAACACAATCATTGAATAAAGAGCAGCTGTAAAATGGTGAATGCATTTTTCTTAGCGTCATAAACCCCCTAAAATGACTGCTTTTATCATTAGAGTGTGATCCATTCAGTCCAAACACATTTGGGAAGTCTACAGGAGTGATTCATTACACTACACCATGCGTCACCCCAACCTCCACACCCTTACTTTCCACCCAAACTACATTTAGACCAAACCATCCAGTATGGATGTAATTCCTTGAGTTACTGGGCTGTTTTGACAGTGATGGTGAGATTTAAAATTTGAGAAAGCATTATATTAGCTGTATCATACCATTCAATTTCATATAAACCTGCCTTGGTGAATGAAAAGCAACACCAATTCAGATTCATTTTGCCACAAATGAAACTAGGCACAAACAATAGCCACTGCTGCATCCGCAAGAAACCCGCTATGTCACCAAGCTTCCAGCACCTCACAAGGACACAAGCTGAAAAAAATCTTTTTTCCTAGAGCAGAGAAGATTCAACATCTCAGTCTAGTCACAGTACCTGTGGACCCAGAGATGCTTCAGTGGTTAAATCCTCACTTTACTGGCCCGGGATCAACCAAACCAGAACATTTCCTGTCCTGTTTTTCCCTTTACGCTGTCCCTCTCAGTCTGTTTCAGTGCAGAGAAAACACTCAGGGGAGTAAAATGACCTCTTTCTCTTGTAAAGATAAAAACAGCAGCACTCCACGAGCACCACACACCAAAACCTGTCTTGACATAGCCTATGCAATGCACAACACAGAGACATGGGCTTTTCAACAACACTGCCAATTCTGGTTTTCTTCTGAAGCACATAATTCAGTGTGATTTGAAGATGAGAGATTTCATTTTTGCAGGGTTGCTTAACATGTGTACAAACACATTTATGTTTCAAGCACTGAAACAGTTTCGACAATGTGGACAGGTGTTTTTCATTTTTTAAAGTGGTGCAAACACTCTTCCGTGCAGCCAAAATGCTTTACAACATAGAATGGACGTAACACTAGCAATCAAAAGCCAGCATTGTATTAACCTTGTGTATCAAAATAAGAGGTAAGTGTCAACAAAGTGGCTGAACCTTATATAACACACTCCATATTCCACACTCAGTCGTTGTCCACTTATCTTGGATAGTTTAGGGGGGAAAGCCATTGGAAAATAAGTTTTGATGTGCTTTTGCACTGTTCACCACAATCACAACCATCCATGAATATGAAATGCAACCTTCTGTGTGAAGTTTTCTTTGCTGTGAGGTTTTAAGTGTCATGATGGCAGTAAAATGTTTGTGTGCATTGAGGATTCACAAAACAGTGGTAATGGTTTGCTATGCTGTACGCGTTCATTTTGAAACGAATTGCACAAATTAGTGTAACACAACAAGAAGAAAAACGGTCCTACTGAAGCCAGTAATAGCCTGCTGTGACTATAAGCAACCACTAATAAAGTTGTTGGAATTGGGAAATATATAATGAAAAATGGTTTAAATGTTTTATATCAGTATTTATTACTCAGTGCTGATCTCTTTTTCAAACGTTTGTAAGTCCTGTTGTATCTCCTCTTCTGTTTCAGCCTTATTGCCTTTTCTTAAAAAGCTTTGGGCAAGAATCAAAATCATTTACTCCTCTGAATTCTTGTGTACTTTTGAATCTATTGGTCACACTATTTAATACATTTGGCCTTAAAACCTACTTTTTTTCATACTCCTCCTAGACTGTTCTTACAAGATAAATACTGTCTTCTGATTCTGCAGACAGAAATGTTACACGAGACTAATGCTGTCCAAAATCACTGCCTTGTTCACTCCCTCATTACTCCTTATATAATAGACACAATAGTTTACTCTATAGTTAGCAGTAAAGTGAGATTTCAAACACAGTAGTATGCATCATCATTTTGTGTCATCACTCACTGTTTCATAACGGTAATTTGCACACATAAAATGTGGCACATTGCATTGTGGGATTGTTGGCAGAAAGTGGTGTGCATGTCATGGACACTACTTTTTTGTTCCACTGTGAAATTTTGAGGGTGGATATATTTACACACTCAGAAAAAGACCAAAGTATTGGCCAAATTTAAATTTAGATGTGATGCCGATGCTAAATGAAAAGTCAGACTGTCAGGTCAGATCCTGAGAGGAACTCAGCCAGGACACCCGTCAAGACTTTAACCATTTATTGTAACATTTTGTTTGGCGGTGTGGCTCCGCTCATGTGATGCTCAGGAACAAATGTGAGCAAACTTGATGAGACTGTCGAGACTGAGATACACAACATCTGATGAACATGATCACATAAAAAAACAAACATTCAACATCACTGTAGTACATTTACGATAAAATATATGTAGTTCTACTCTGTTACTTTGGGCTACACTTCACACTACTTTTAAAAAATTTAACTATAAATTATTTTTTATATTCAGCAGAGCTCACACATAAGAGAGATAATATTGCACTGTATTACGCCACAGATCAGCTATAATACAGTGCGCAGCTTGTGTAGGAAAATGGAAGTTCTGCAGTTGCAAAAATGTAGTGACAAAAGAAAGGGCTGTCTGACGGGCAGCAGTACAGCGCACAGCTTCCGTGCCAGTAGGCTACTCTTGTCTGCTTCTCCAAACGGGGGGCGTGCCAACCCCCATCTACTGCAGGTGATACACTGACTATGGATAAGCACCTCATATAACCCCACTTCAAAAAATCCAAACTATTCCAACAATATATGTGCACTTCCTATTTGTCATTACCTGTTGAGGATGCGTTGTAACACAGTCATGTAATATTGTTATTGGTTTCAAAAGATGTATGTTTTGAAAATAAGTGAAAAAGAGCTAGCCAATTACTGACAAGATAGTTTGGAAGACGTTTATCGTAATAAATTACATTACTCACTACTTGAGTAGTTTTCTATGAGATACTGTATTACTCTTACTCAAGTAGTTATTTTATGTGTAATTTTACTTCTAAATGAGGAAATATTATTATAAAGTATATCGAGTACCGTTTTTATTTAGTCTACCCACCACTGGGCAGCAGTGTAGCAGCGAGGGAAGAATTCAGCATTGTTGTAGGCTGAAAGAGCACCAAATGTTTATATAGACCTGTTGAAAGAAGTAGGTTGTGGACCTACATGATTGGAGAGTATATGGAACATGTGATTATAAACTGACTTCTGTGCCTGCCTGAACTACTGCCAGGCTCAATCATGAATGTCTCAACAATTTAATCAGTGGACTGACTGACTAACATCGAGGAATGTGCCAACTCTGATGGACCAATGGTTTGAGAAATACTGACCCATTAAATTTGAGGGAGTTGGACATACTGACTGAATGTACAGTAGTATCTCCCAACACTGTGTTTGCTGTAGTATTCACATGATACTGTCTAAATTTTGGTGAAATCTGACCATTTTTAAGGGCATGATTTGCTGAAAGATTTTGACATTTGGTAAGCTTTCTAACATTACACATAGTCATCTAATTCTGTTTTAATATGTTCAAAATACTGATTAATGCAGCCTTGAGACATTAAAGACAATATAACACTATAATTGTACAATATCAAACTGCTTACTCCTCGGACACTATCAAGGTATCAAAGTTTGCAGGTCATAAAATGAGTTTAAATTCCACATTGTATTTTTTATGGTAGACTGATGTACAGTATATTTTGTGATATCTCCCCCTGCATTGCAGTGCTGTCGTGCACTCAGGTGATGTCCTTGGTGAATTAGTAGGAGGTAATTTGCATCTCCAGATGGCTCACTTATCAATAATTCATCATGTTTTGGAAACTTTCTCACACTTCATTCTTTGCACTGAAACATCTAAATGTGAATTTTAATATAACATTTGATACACCAAGTTACTCCAACATTATATCTTCAACTGATTTTCTAACTTGATTAAGCATTTTCTGAAACATGCCAGTCCACCAATGATTTTCACTGTGACTGGGCAGCTGTGCCTGTGTGTTGATAGCAGAGCTGGGTTGGAAGAAGAAATGGGAAGAGTGGGACCTGGATAAAAGAATAAATCTAATGATATTCTGTATTTTTGTCTTATCAACAAATCCAATGAAAAGACCAGTATGTGTGTATCCAAAGCCTGATATGTCTTATTTCTCTGTACAATAGAGCTCCACTGTTGCACTGGCTGACGTGTTCTTTCATTACCATGAACAGACACACTGTGATTTATTTATTAATTACTTAAACCGAATTCACTGATCGCAGCAATTCCATTGAAGTAAACTGACTTTGCCCCAAAATTCTGCCGTTTCAAATGCAGGCATGACCAAGCCTTTGACCTCTATTAGGAAATGCAGACATACATTAGCATTCAGTGCAATATTTCATTTCATGTTTACCTGTCAGTAATGGAATCACTGGGAGCTAGAGCCACTGGTCAGTCCTCAGCTCTATTGCTGCTAGATCTGTCTTTGACACAATTAACCACCAAATGATTGATGACCAACTGACCTTTAATGTTCACGTGGCCTCAGTTGCTTGGTCGTGTTGATTTGCCCTGTATAACATCAGGTAGATTAGACCCAACCTGTCTGAGCATGTAGCACACATATCACACATTGACTACTGCAACTAACACGGCAGCATGGCTGGCCTTCAACCAGCTCAAAACAGCACGTCACCCCGCTGTTCATATCCCTCCACTGGCTCCCAGTTGCTCCCCGCATCAAATTCAAAACCCTGACACTTGCTTACAAAACAGCAACTAAAACAGCTCCCACTCACCTGAACTCCCTCATTCAGGTCTATGCTCCCACCTGTTGAAAGGTGCCTGGTACAACCACCACAACAGGGCCCTAGCCAGACTCTTCTCTTCTGTAGTTCCCCTGTGGTGGAACAAGTTACCAAACTCTGTTTGATCCGCAGACTCCCTCTCAGTCTTTGAGAATAGACTAAAGACTCAACTCTTTTGCGAACACCTCTGCACTTTATGAACTGAAAAAAAAAAAAAATCTGCTTCTATGCATTCTATGCATTGCCTCTGTGCACCGCCTGTTGGCACCTACGTCCTATTGGACTCAAACTTAGCTTTTGAGCACTTACTCGTGTTGGTCTCTCCTGACTAGATCCTTGCTTGTGTTGTATCACCTCTCATTAACTGCTTAATAAATGAATTGTTCATTCTAAAGTTGGCTTCTTACAATATGTATGGTTACAGTACAGTTTGAGTATGCTTTCAATCAAAGCATACTCAAACATAGGGTGAGGTGTGTTAGTGATCATGGCCATGTCACTTATTGAAAACAAGGCATGAGGCTGGATTGCATTCTCATCTGTTAAGGACTATATTAATGAAGAAAGTATTACTTCTTGCTATTTTTCCTGTATAATTGAGATATTTTAATTTTTCTGCTATTAGCTGCATTGTAGCTTTTTTGCTATGTTAACATGTCTTATGTGGATTTCCTCTTTAATGTATGACCATACACAGACAGTATACAGTAGCAGTGCAAATTCTACAGTAAGAATAAAGCAATAAAGCTGCATGATATAATTCATTTGGCCAAAGCTCACTGGCTGATATCCAATTTTCAATTAAGAGATCAATATTGCCCCTGTACACCAGTAAACCCATATATCTGTGTAAACCCATTTTTTCACCATGCAGTCTTTCATCTTCAGTAACAGCCAAGCAGAAAAACAACTCTTCATTTGAGCTGGAGCACACAGCCTCTGGTCTCCTAGGCAACAAGCCAGGTTTCCCGCGGTAACAAATCGCTGGAGTACATTGGTGGGAGGATGAGGAGCTCCCTGCAGCATTCCCATGGCAACCAGCTCTGTGGTTTCTGAGAAATGATGGCATATTGTTTTTTTATAACTCTGTAACACCAGGTTCACCCCCATACTGACTCTCAAACACAATTTATACGCTAACACATTTCTCTTCTATCACATGCAGTTAACACAAAAGCAGCCCAGTTCTGTTCTCAGTTGACATAAGTGATAAACGTGTTTGTGTTCACTGACTAATCTCTTGGTTCTTCTTTGTCAGACTAGCTTCACTAATTCAAAGGGTCTGAATTCATTTCACATCACCAGTTTTCAGTTTTTTCTTAACTGACTGATGAAAAGGACAAACTGAAACTTCTAATAAACGCTTGCTTCACTGGATTTCTCCAGTATTATGTCATTAGTGTAGAGTGGCTGCAGAGAGATGTGATAAAAGCCATGAGCAGGCTTTCATCATACAACCAACACTACTGCAGTCACTGAAACATAGAACTGTTAGCCACAATGCTATCTGAGGTCTGTTGGTATGTTGTGTGGAAAGAAGGTTTACTGTGTCAATATGATAAGATGTCGATATGATATAGTCCTAAAGTACTAAACAGAAGTATTAACCTTGTGGTTCTAATGAAATACTAGTACGAATACATAAATAGACAAGGTAGGACAAGGGTCAAATAAAAAACATGTCTGAAATGGTCCCTGCTCCTAAGACTTCAACATATCTTTAACTGAGAAGCTAAAGCATCCTTTATCTAGTCCTTTTATCCAGACTCATATAAAAGTAAGACCCACTAGAAGTGTGTGGCAGTGTATTTATCTGCAGAGACTCTGCTCTCCGCTTGTATTTTCTTATTTTCTTATTGTTTTGCTGTGTTTGGGACGCTTCTGGGCATCAACCTTTGGGCAGTGGGTGTGTAGCCCCCAGCCAATAGCAGCAAACAGGGTGTGAGGGTGGGACTTGTATCAAATCAGGCATTGTGGCACCTTCCAGCAAGGTTCAGCGGAGATATGCAGAGGTGTGAGCGTGTTTATTTGTGCTTTAGAGCATAACCACTGTGAAACAATCACAACATAATGTTTTATTTCTCTCATTTATTGGCTTTGTTCTTGCTACCACTGCTTTCTCTCTTCATTCACTCTGTAGCTCACTTTACCACCACCGCTCTCTCTCTCACTCATGTTCTCAGCTCACTCGCAATCTCTCTCTTTTTCTCTTGTCTTTTTTTAAATGAGTCACTGGCATACATGATTGGCCACCGCAGCGTTTTGTCGGGTTGCGTTTCTGCAAAAGCTGATTTTGGTTCAACTTCTTCCCACAGGGCTGCTGCGTTTTTTTGCGGCACCCCATGCGGTCCCCACTCCCACAGCCTAAATGCACTACCCCCATTCAAATGAAAGGGAATACTGATTTTTTTTCCTGTAATGCCTGATTTGGTGTGAATGCAGCCTTTAATCTTCTGTATTTTTCAGTGAGCCAGGCATGATACTGGTGCAGGTTGTCCTTTTAGAGGCAGAGCTGTGCACTGACGAACCACTGGGTTATTTTAAGCCTGAAACATGTTTCTGCATCTGCAGGCAAAGGCATGGCGTGCAGATGCTCACAAAGGTGTTGGCCAAAATGTGTGTCTGCATGCTGCATTTTACATGCACAGCAAGTGTCTGATCCCACTGACAAAAACTGATGACAGGAAATGGGCGAAAGTGGAGGTCATCAGGGTCTCAATGTTTTTCTAATATTTTGAAGAGGGATCCTTCACATTGATATTTGTGTCAACAAGCTCCATCTGCAAGTTGTTCATCAGTATGCTCTGCTTTCTGTTTGTGTGCTTTTGTCTTTTATGTTGAGTTATATATGATACCAGTCTTGCCAGAAGCTGTTCCCCACCCAACAAATCTATACACAAGACAGCAAATAAACATGACGTGTAGCTGAGAATTTGGAAATGTGTGCTCCAGTTCCTCTGTGAGCTACATTAACCACCTTCTCAAAATGTGTCTTCACAAAATCATTTTTGAGCTTTCAGTCAAGACAGTGACTATGTAGCCAGTATCAGGTTGCCTTGCATGCTTAAGGCACCCGTGTCTATTGCATGGTCGAACAGTGTCCTGTAACTCTCCAAAACCAACGATCTGACAATTATGCCCATTTCACGTAGTGATTAGCCAGGTACTGTATGTGGAGGTAGGAAAGTAAGCCTCCCTCTCATACTTTTCCTGTGTACAAATGAGTGCAATGCCACAAATATCTTTCAAGTGAGACTTTTTCAGATGACACTTTGTACAAACTAGCTTATTTCAAGCTGTTGTTTGTTCAAAAGCTTAAAAATACTGGACTTGCCTCTTTTGTCAAGCCGTTTACCCCGACGATGGTCTAATGCTTACGGGAAAAGGTGTTCTTTAAAGACAGATTAACACTAGAAATATTGAATAAACCAAAATATTAGAACGTTTTTTTTTTTTTACAGAATCACCATTTCTTTTGCTCTGGTACATTAGCTAACATTTGCCAATTAGCTAACGGTTAGCTAATGTTTGCTCTCATAAACAGCTGTCCTTTTAGCTCAGCCCTTTGAGGTTTAGGGCATTTTTAAATCTGCTGATGTCAGATTGGAAATGGTTTAATTGTGCTAGCAGGTGTAACTGATACTACTGATGTAGCTACTAACATATCTCTAGGAATTTAGTGCTGTTGGTACATAAAATATATTCTGCATATCCAGCGATGTATGAGACAAACACACACGCACACACACACACACACACACACACACACACACACACACACACACACACTGGGTAATCAGGCCCTCTTTGATCATCCTGGTTTGACTCAGTGGTTGCTATGCCAACAGGCAAGAATAAAGCTTTGAGCTGCAGTACTATGGCTTTCATGGCTGATGCCCCCCCGCCCCCGCCCCCTACCACCACAACCACCACCACTCTCACTCATACACACACACACACACACACACACACTTAAAGAGTGAGTGTCTTTTAGTTTTTCTCCAGCAGTTTGGCGGCTTCAGTATTTAGGTCACCTCTTTGTGGAAGGAGAGAGGGAGGAGGGAAGGAGCATCCCAGTATAATGGTTTTTGTTGATTGGTCAGAACACACACACACATGCGCGCGCGCACACACACAACTCACACACTTGTGATCGATTCAGCACTGCTCTGCTTTCTCTGTCCGTTAGTGACTCTTTGTGTCTTTGTGCTCCTGCTGTTCATTTGCCAAAGGACACTTCAGGGATTCTGGGAGGCCGAGTGTCTCGTCCTCCTCCCTCTCGTCTCCCTTCTTCTCCATTCTCTTCTCTTCTTCCTCCCTCCTTTCTAGCATGACCTACATTTCCTTCTCATGCCTTGGCCCTGTGGTTTCTTCCTGTCTTTTCTTCTTTCACACCTTTGCGCACATAAAAAAGGCACACACACACACTAATACACACACACACACACACACACACACACAGAGTTCCACAGCAGGATGGGGGTGGGGTGGAGTCACTAGTCCATTTCAAGCTGTTAAGGGTGGAGTTTTAAAATAGAATGCCAAGCTATAAGCCCTAGGTGAACCCTTTTTCAAAACACTGCAAGTGTGTGTGTGTGTAGGAGAGAGAGAATAGGAAAGGTTATGGCTATAGTGCCTCCTATGGACAAACTGCATGTCTCTCTTGTTGGCATGTACAACTCCACACTGCCCCCTGCTGAGCTTTGCTCAAGACTACATCCACGTTTCATTCTGACATCACAGTCAGAGAACCTCTCTGCTTCAACCTAGTGGTGACAGTCAGGCAACTGCAGAGGAGTTCCTGTCTATGTAATGTAAACCCTGCCACACATGATGATCCAAATTTCTCATTAATTTCTCATGTTCTGATGAAAATCTGACTTATCTATTAGCTCAAATTATTTCTTGAAAAATGGAAGACATTGTTGAATGGTTTTACATGGAATGGGAAGAGGAAAGGGTGGAAATGAATGTTTTAAAGTTCAATTCAATAAACTTTAAGCTACAAATGATTGTTATGCTGATTAAATTCAAAGTATTAGTGTTTGGATCAATATTAGTTGAACTACAAGAAAACAACTTGATTAAGATATTAAAATTTTATCCACTGATTAATTTAGAACAATAAAAAAATTGATGCGTAAAGAAAACACAGTCTGGAAAAAAGATGAACAAACACTGAATGTGGGTTAAGAGAAATAAATAAAAATAATCTAGATTTTATTCCAAATTAAGTAAAAAAAAAAAAAAGGTCTCAAAAGAATTTGGAAATTAAAAAGTAATCATTTCTTTTTAGGAACTGCCATCAAAGGGACAGTGTGTAAGATTTAGGAGGATCCAATGGCAGAAATATTGGCAGAAATGGAATATAATATTCATAAGTATGTTTTAATTAGAGTATAATCACCTGAAAATAGGAATTGTTGTGTTTTTGTTTCCTTAGAATGAGCTCTTTATATCTACGTAGGGATCGGGTCCCCTTCTATGGAGCCCACCATGTTGCACCGCCATGTTTCTACAGTAGCCTAGAACGGACAAACCAAATGCTGGCTCTAGAGAGGGCCTTTTGCATTTTCTGTGAGTTTAACAACCACCGTAGTTTCTCCTACACACTTGGAAGGGGAGGGGGAGGTGAAGGTTATTCAGTTGGTTGCAATCCGCAACCTCACCTCTAGTTGCCACTAAATCCTTAATCCTGATCCTTATAAATAGGGACTACCACAAACAATTTACGCAATCTTGAATTTAGAGGGAAGTCAACAATGATCTGCACCTACTCCAAATATGTTAGGAAGAATTATGAATTCACTAATGTTAAAAGAATGAATAAAATTGTTCAACAGGGTCATAATGAAGATGTACAAGCTAAGAAAAGATGGTAAGATCTATGAATCTACTTAACTAACAGTAATGGCTGGAGATATGTAATACAGCACATACAACTACTGCATCCAGTTTCTGGAGAGTATATGCAGGAAAATTCAGATGTGCTACTGTAGGTCATCATAGCATTCAACAAGATAAATATAACCTATAACCAGTCACATCAAAATGTTGAGGAGGATGTAGTGAGAAACATGCTGTATTTAGTCATATTACTTGATTTTGTGCAGTGTTGAAGAGGGAATATGAAAAACAAATATAAAGACTGTGCCTGAACTTTTGAAATGGATGGAGTTATCAGGTCTTAAGAAGTATATGTATATTTTTTATGTTGTTGTCTGCTCTTCTTTTATTTTACGCTGATGTTTTTTTCAATTTTGTTGTAACATTTGAGTTTCACCTAAATTAAAGATTTTCTACCTGAATGAAAAGTTACAGTCATACAGTCATTGTTATTTAGAAAAGGGGTTTCAAATGACTTTTTCAAGTGTCTGAGCTCAAGAAACATGAGAACATTGTCAACAACTGCCTTCACCAAGTCAAAGTTCAAACTGGAACTGGATGGAAATGTCTAATCGCGGCCGCCCTCTCCCACCATCAGGAAAGTGAGCAAAGCCTCCACTTCCTTCAATTCTCTCTGTGTTTTCTTACTGAATTGCACTCCATCCTGTGGTTTGTGTATGTGTGTGTGTGTGTGTGTGTGTGTGTGCAGCCAGCCCCCCTCAGTCATTCAGACATCAACACAGCAACAGCATGCTACAGCTGAGGAGCTTCAGAAAGGCAGGCGCCTGTGACACCCCAGGGTGAGCCCACTGATCTGTTTATCCATTCATTCACAATGTAGTGCCTTTGGGTGTGGTAACTTTCCCTCCAAAAATAAAAAAGGTAGAATTTCCCAATGTTTCAACTTTGTATCAGAAAGATTGCATGTTGCAGGAAACCATATTTGTGTAGTTACTTTGAGAAGAAAGAAGGAAAGAAGAAAAATCGATATCTAGAGTAACTACAAACAACAAGAATTCTTTTGTGCTTTTAGTAAGGTTCTACATAAAATCTGTTATATTTTCCAAGACAAAACTAAATATCAGTAGAATATCATTTAAGTTTCTCCACATTTTGAATAATCTAATCTTTCTATTTAACAAACAGATGAAATTGATATTAATCTTCCTATCTAACTCCTTGTAAAAAGTCAAATAAGTGTATTTCTCTACTTTTTGCAGGATTCTTTCTATGGTCAGACCTGTTTTGTCTGGAACAGATCATATCTTATGTCTATAAAACCCCATTAGCGTGTCCTTAGCCTGAACCCAGCTGCTGTGTTGTAGGTGTCGGCCACCTGCCACTAGAGGTCACTGTGTCTATGGTTTAAGACAATCCTGCTGCATGGCTCAACTGAGGTTTATTGTAAATGGAACTATATTGCTCTGATCATTTTAATATTAACTACAATATACATATTTCATTTATGTAACATTTCTTAGTGAAACATTTAAAATGTGTCATATCTCCCAAAGTTAATTTTAAAGGCTGTGCTGGGGACAATATGAGTTCACCAAATTGAACATTAAAATGATGGTGTAAAGTTTTTCTGCCCCAAGCTGCAACAAGAGAGAGTGAGGAAGATGTTAGTCAAACATGGCCTGTAAACAGCTGAGGAGAGAGAAAACACCATGTCTGTGTGAGGCCTCTAAAGCCACTTAGGAGCTTCTGGTTATCATCAATCACATGAGGCTAGAAACAACAGTCATAAATGTAACATGGCCCCTAAATCACCAAATCCAAGTTGCTGAACTTTCATAACTTAAGCTGGTTTTATTGTGACTTGTAAGGTTCTTACTATGGCGGGGCGATACGGACAAAATCAAATATCATGATATTTTTGACCAAATACCTTGATATTGATATCGTGACAATATTGTGGGGATGACTACTGGTGCTTTCACAAAATATTTACATGATATTTTTCATAAATAATCATCAGTAATGTGGATATGATGACTAAGTGGGTGAAGGCAAATGATAGAACAGCCAAAACAGTCTGGTAAGTTCAGAAAATTATATCACTTCACTGTAATGCAGCCTTTAAAGCTAGGAAAAGACTACACTTGCCATATCATAATATTATATCCAAAATCTACAACAATATCTAGTCTCATATTACAATATTGATATAATATTGATACATTGTCCAGCCCTAGTTCTTACTGTGCCATTTATGATCTGGTGAAGATACCTTTCATTTCGAGCCAGTTGTTCTTTTATGCTGTTTTGTCTTTTTATTTGAGATGTTGACATGTCTTATGATATAGTATAATATTCAGTGCATTGAAACAATATGCAGAGGTTTAATGGAGCGGTGGGCAGGTGTATAAATGTCTGACTTCAACACTTTGTTCCCGGGTTTGCTCTTGTTTTCTGTAAACATGGCGGCAATCTTTTACTAACCTTAACTGATTACAACATTTTCACAACCATGAAGCCGCACTAATCAATATTTTTACATAAGCAGTTGTTCAAATTCCTATGTGTAATGTAACTAGGGTCGTTTGAAGTAATGAACCTGCATAGAATTAGCACCCAGCCCTGCAATTCCCCTCAGCTCTGTGTAGCTTGTTTTGGTTTTACAGCCTTTACTGTTTTAATTGACTCCCTGTGTTGTTGTTTCCTCCGTCGGTCTCTCATCTCCTCCCTTTCTCCCTCCCACACCAAACACGGTCTCTCTCCCCCAAATCCCACAGACTATCATCATCATGATTATTAGTGTGAGCAGTGAGGGGCAGTGTGGTTATTATTGTTGTGGCTCAGTCAGCAGTCCTATGGGAGACATGCTGAGGGCTGCCGGAGCCGCTCTGTCCCTGATAGACAGAATATGACATACTGGCTCAGCCTAGAGGACACTTCTTAAAATACCATGGGATTAAAATACAAAATGAATACCTGCGGCCAGGAAACTTTTTGACTACAGCAGCAAGTTACGGTAAGTTTAGACGGTTTGACAGGATAAGAAAATGTGGGGAACTTTTTGTGGAGCTGTTGTGAGTTAGAAAGTCATAGGATGGTGTTTTGGTTGCTCAAGAAGGTGTCGAGTTTGTCTTAAGATTATCTGACACCTGATTATTTTGCCTACATCAAAAGTGGTTTAAAAGTTCATTGCTGCAATGTTTTTGTGCTGCATTTGCAGAGATTTAATACTATGCCATTATTTAACACTAAAGTCTCACTAACAAACTATAGGTTGAATTACTATTGTCTCATAACAGTCATGTTATGGTAAAAAATTGACATATTGTCAGTCTAGGATTTAGAGATACAGAAGACTTCTGAGTTTAAATTATTGCATATTAAAAGAGTAGTTTGATATTTTGGGAAATATACTTTCTTGATGGCAGTTAGACAAGAAGACTGATGTCTCTCTCATATCTATACAATAAATTGATAAAGCCAGCAGACAGTTAACTTAGCTTAGCATAAAGGGGAAAAAGTAGCCTGATTCTAACGAAAGGTAACAAAATCCACCAAATGAGATAACATGTTATGTGTCATTTCTCTAATCTGTAAAAATTACAAGTTGATGATGTGGCCTACAGGATGTGCCGCACTATTTCTGCCCCTGTTTCGAGTCTTTATGGAATGTGTACAAGGAAACTGAGTTGTGTTTTGTTTATGAATCACATTTTTTCCTGGAACGGTGCATTACCATGAGTGGACCAAATAAATTAAATGAAAAATTGATGCTAAGCTAAGCTAACCGTATCCTGGCTTCAGTTTCACATTCAACATACAGTAAGCAAGTAAGTAAGTAAGTAAGTAAAACTTTTATATAGCACCTTTTCAAACACAGGTTACAAAGTGCTTTACAGTGCCATTGGGACACAAAGAAAATAGGACACAAAAACCATGAAAGACACATTCAAGAACACATACAGACATCTCACACATACAAACACAGCAAGCATACAGTCATCACCCAGAGCACACACTTGAATTTATGAAATGTTATGAGGTGATACAGAGGTATCAATCCCCTCATCTAACTCTCAGCAAAATGTCAAACAATTTCTTTAAATCTTTGTTTAATATCTGATCATTTACGTCCTTTTTATAAATTCTGTCCACTCACCCCTCCTCTTCTCATCATAATTTTCACTGTCTGGCGTTTAGAAGCCACAGATAGTCGCATGTGTGTGTCTTTGGGTGCACAGCAGCTACCTATTGGATGGGTTGTTTTGAAAGGTTAATATACACCTACAATTTCTACATACACAATGCGCAAAACACAAAACCACAATAGCAAATATGCCAGTTTAAGCACTATTTTAATTGAAATATTGTATTTTCAGGGAAAACTGAATGTTTGTTTAATGACATACTGACAACTGATTACTAGAAACTTTATGGGAAACTCAAAAGAAGGAAAAGGGTCTTTATAACATGTTACAAGTATGACACTTTAAAGGTGCACTATATAAGATTTGGCCAAAATTTTAGTTTAAAACATTCAAAAAATAACTAAAATTATCAACAGAATGTGAAGAAATAACAGTATTGATGTAATATCAAAGACATCTGCATATTGTGCTGCAGAGATATCTACTGAAGTTAGCATGCTAACCAGCTAGCCCTGTTCTGTCTCATCCCGCTTTGTACCTCAAGGGCTATAGTGAGTCACTGTAGTGTCCAGTCTGCCCTCAGTCCAACATGAAAGGAAGAAGAAGTAGTGCTGCTCTGAACCACCACGGCAGTAATGGCGGAGATTTTGAGCCAGGCTGGAAGCTGCTGTAAGTTTTGCTGTAGGATGGTCAATATGTCACTTTATTAAGTTTTAATATATTTTTCAGCGAGAAAGTAATCATTTAGATTCCCAAGATGTGGTCAGTTTATCCAAATAATGCCTATTTGAAAATTAGCTCTGATGGTGTCGGAGTTGTCTTAGTCACTGGCCGGCTGGTCAGCTCAGCTGTATGATCTGATGGACTGATCTGTGCAGCTTTTTGGTAATTTACTGCTGGCTCTAATGTCTCCATAGCATTTTGATAGCTTGATGACTCTGTAGCACGGATTCACTGTAAACAGTAAGCTTTATGCTATATTCAGTGAGTGATAATTCTATGAGCGTGATGGTGGTGTGGTGATGTGTTTGGGGGGACGGGGAAGGGTGGGGGGTAAGGGTAGGATGGGGACTGTTTGGAGCAGGTGGCCAAATCTTGCATATTGCACCTTCAAGGTATAAATTAAAACAGATGGAAAAGTAATTAAACTAATCCAATTCTCTTTCTGTATTTGAGATATAAACAAAAGTTGGTAATTTCTCAAAATCCTTTCCCCAAATCTAAATTCAGATGAACTACCACCAACCTACTGTAAAATGTAGTTCAGCAGCTGATTTAATTACATGTACTGAAATGACTTCCCAGCAGCCTGGATCATTCCATTAACGATACCTCGCAGTGGGGAGCCACCCAGTCTGGTCTGAACCATTAACACCAGCTGTCTCTACTCCTCTGCTATTAGCACTCATTCTACCACTCAAAACAAAATATGTCTCAGTCAAGCCTCTAATCTCATTTACAGTATTTTCACTTTCCATTTCTCTCTGTCCTGCCAATGCAGCTGTAGCTTTACAGAAAGATGACGTACCAGTGAGCCAGAGATATGTATTAGTCTTACCTCCCATGTTTGCTTTCCATCTAAAGATGTCTTTCCGGCAGCCATATTGGAGGGTACAGGGTCTCAGGCAACAGAGTTAGACAGGCCTATCCTGACAATTAGACTGAATTTTGTTTCACTTAATTAATTAATTAATTCATTCATTCATTCTGCCTGATGTTGTGTTCATGTTCTTGTTGCTTTGTACAGATGCGTGAATCTTCACTTGCTTTTTTTCATTAATATAGCTAGGAAGCTAACAGACTAAATAGGAAGATGACATTTTTAATCCTATAAAGCTCTGATTGTTGTTGCTGACTGTTTTTCCAATCAGCCAAAAGGGACATCAATTGACACAACATCAGATCTATTTGCATCACCAAACAAATAAGAAATGTGAATGGTGATTCAGAGGTCTGGGAAGAGGCTACCACAGGCCACAAAGGAGCAAATAAACACATTAAGTACTCTTCATTTTTTTATTTTTATATATATAACTACATGAATTCATGGTTTCTGGAGTTTTTGCCTTTGTTTGGATGGTATACTGTAGAGAGAGAACTAAAATATGGAAAGAGAGATGAGAAGTGACATAAGATCAATGTCCAAAGCTATAGTCATACCAGAGATGTTGTGGGTCCATGGTTTGTGTCTAATACTTGATTCAATGGATTTGGGTCAAACCCCCATTGGGGATCTATCTGTGGTCATAGTGTGCCAGCCAGTGCTCCTTTATGACCTTTGTCCTGACCAGGGTTGGACGCGTGTTGGTGACTGCCCAGCCCTGGTGAACCAATGTTGCTGCCATGAATGGAAATTGATGCATTGACATAACAAGTGGAATCCTCAAGATCAGGTGAATGCATTTCATATCGTGCTATAGTGGTGCATATTCCCAAACTTATTTGAAATAAAGCAAATTACCACAAACAGTGAACTTGGGGGCACTGGTCTGAACCCCCAGGGCAGTGACCCACTTTGCCCAGTTGGTTCAAAGTTCAAAGTCCAAAGTAGACTTCATTCTCCATACCATACAACAAAATTGTGTTTACTCCTAGCTCAATGTCCACACACATAAGCATAGATTGAAAACATTGAAAATACAAAGATGCACCAGTTCTTCTTGACATTCACAGTGTTATCTTTTGTTTTGTTGACATTTAGTGACAGGTTGTTTGTGTTGCATCAGTCCACCAGTTGGTTTACGTCTTCTCTGTAAGATGATTCATTGCCATTGCTGATGAGGCCCACTACCGCTGTGTCATCTGCAAATATAATGATGTCATGCTATGTGTGGCACAACAGTTGTGGGTCATCAGTGTTAACAGCAGTGGACTCAGGACGCAGCCCTGAGGAACGCCATTACCAGCCCGTACTGATTGGGGTCTGTGTGTCAGGAACTCTAGTATTCAGTAGTCCAATGGACTGAACTTGCTTATCAGGGAATGACTGTATTGAAGGCCCAGCTGAAGTCTATGAAAAGCATCCACACATAAATGTTCCTGTTCTCCAGGCTCAGGTGCAGTGCTGAGGATATGGTATCATTAGTGGAGTGTTCTGGACGGTATGCAAACTAGAATGGGTGTAGTGTGGAGGGACGTCTGGATGTTATGTGGTCCTTGACTAGCCTCTCAAAGCACTTCGTCATGATGGGTGTGAGTACTATGGGGTGGAAGTGGTTAAGACCCAACACTGTAGACTTCTTTTGCACTGGTATAATGGTGGTGGCCTTGAAGCATGAAGGGACAACAATCTGTCTCAAAGAGATGTTAAAATTGTCTGTGAGGACATGTGTTAGTTTGTTAATACATTCTCTGAGCTTGAGAATTGGTGTATTATCAGAATCTGCAGCTTTTTGGCTGGCTCTGCACAGGGTCTTCTGGACATCAGCAGGGCCAAAACAGTGAACCTGGTCATGGTGGTGAGGGGTGACTTTTCCTCACAGGCATGTTGTGCAGTAACTCAAACCACCCAAAATAACCATTGAGCTTGTTATGGACGTCAATGTTGTAGTTTGCAGGGTAGTGGAGCAGTTATGTGCCTGGAGTCTCTAGAGTCATGACATGGAAGTGCCCTGATGCCCCGGTTAATTTTGGCCCTAGCTAATCTAAGGGCCAATTAGTTGTTGGACTTAAAGGCAGCATTTCATGCTCTCAGCAGCACATGCACCTTGTTGGTACACCAGGGTTTTTGGACGGCATGTATGGTGATGTTCTTGGTGACAGTGACATCATCAATACACTTTTTATGTATATATTCAGCCACAGATTCAGCTTCTGTGATGGTCAACTGTGGCAGCCTCCTTGAACATGTCCCAGTCAGTGCAGTCCAAACAGTCCTGGAGTGCTGAAATGGCCCCATCTGGCCAGACCCTGATCTGCTTAGCATATGGTTTTGTTCAGGTGAACAGGGGCCCCTATGCAGGTATCAGCATCACAGGAAGGTGATCTGAGTTGCCCAGGTCGGGGCAAGGGACTACTTTGAATGCCTGTTTAATGTTTGTCCAATCCAGGTCTAATGTGTTAACCCCTCTGGATGCAAAATGTTGCCAGCCTTGCCTCTGCTCGAAAGGGCTGGGACACTTAACTATTATTTTATGATGTTTACATGATGCTTGTTAACATGTCAATCAGAGTATCCAGAGCTACCACTGTCTTGTTGTAAACATGCCTGGATTATAAAATAACTAATTTATCTGGAATTATTAGTAACACCACCTATTTTTCACCTTAACTTGTATTTTTTATCAGGGAAGCTTGCTGTTTTTTTCAGTTACACTCATTCTCACCTAGAAGCCAGTCTGTACAACCACAGTCTCATCTGCTGTCTGACTAGGTAGCACAAAATGTAAAATACTATAAAGCTGATGCTTTAAAAATGACAAGATTCAGATAAAGGCTAAAATAATAGCTTTATTCTATATGCTAGAGCTCTTCGATTCTAAAGAAAGCTGTGTGTCTATTCTGTTGTCAGTCAGGTGGCAAAAGACAACTGCAAGCTACGCACACTGAAACACATGCCATCCAAATAACCTTCCAGAAACAGAACCATGACATCACTGCTAACACACCGTGTGTATGTGTGTGTGTGTGTGTGTGTGAAGGCATGCCTGTGTGTCTGTGAGTCTTCGACCCTGTCACAGGGAACGGCAGCAACTGTGCAGTTACCATGCCACCTGACGGTCCCGCCTTCCAGGAAAGCTGTGAGGTTTATGTGTCAAAGAGAGACAAGTGGCTTGGCTTAAGAACTGCTTGAGATGAAGCCAGCATGTGTGTGTATGTATGTGTGTGTGTGTGTGCGTGCGTGCGTGCGTGCGTGCGTGCGTGCGTGTGTGTGTGTGTGTGTGTGTGTGTGTCCAGCTTAAAGTATGTCGACAGTGTTTGCGAGCGTGTGTACACAATACGTATAGCAAAGAAGTGTGTGACCACATCACAGAACATTCCTCTCCTCATGACCTTTTTAACAGTTGTAAGAAAGGTGAATAAATAGCTCTGTATGTCTATATGCATATAATGTAGCAAGACATGTATAAGCCTCTGTGTTCCCCTGCCATTTGATAAGGTTTGTATAACACACAAAGGCCTTGAAGTGAAACAGTTTCAGATGGTATCACTTCAGTCATATATAATATATCAAAACCTATATGTTTTATATTTATACGGTACATCACATATTTATTTCTCTGTTCTTTACATTCTTGCATAGCTTACACCACCTCCTGTTAAAAAAATCTTCTTTTGTTTCAGTATAATGTCAATTTTTGGTACAATAATATTGAAAACACAAACACACATACAGACAAAGCTATTATTTCAGATATCTGTCATGCAGTTAAAGGTCAAAGGCAGTGTGCCTCAGACTGATGCAACTACAAACTGTGGTGCCAGACGTTAGGTAACGGCTGGCAAAGTAATTTGGATTTTGGCCCAACCACCAAAAAAGGTAGCAGATTACTAAGATGACACTAAACTCATTTCGCAACTGCCATTATTATTTTATTTGTTACCCTGTAGTTGTGCAGATGACAGGCACTGACCGGATCTACTAAACATCACACACTGTACACTGCCATCTACCTACCAGTCATCTCTAAAGGGAGAAAGAGTTCCTGTACTCAGAGCTGTTTGTTAGCCTAAATTGAATTTGATGGTCATTTCTGGCCACCTGATGAATATGAATTTGCTCTTTTAGGTTTAGTTTGGTCTCCAGTGGTCTCAGGAGTGATTTCCATAGCCCAGTTCCTGAAGAATTATGGTAGCCTGGACTACTCTGTATCTCACATTTTCCATCCTGATGCAATATTCAGTGTTAGTGGAGGAAGTAGTGTGCCCTTTATGGAGCCAAGCAGAAAGTAAAGGTGTGGAGTTCAGAGTGGTAGATGGGTGACAGCTTTCCTGCAGAAGATCAGAGTTTGCATCTTGTTGCAGGCTTTACCTAACCTTAGTTGCCATGTGCAAATTCTGTCGTAATTAAAAAAATCTTGACATTGGACATTAAAACTGTTGTTATTGAGCCTAAATTGTATTTTTGCTGAATAGTCCAATATGAACCTTTTTCCCTGGCGACGAGGTTGGGCATCCTCTCCTCAGACGCATATCAGCCTTTTTTTAGCTGTTTAATGTTTTGTTCTTCCTCAGCTATTTGCTAACTTGTCTTGTTGCTGAGCAGTTAGCATACTGTATAGTCAGTTTATTGTCTGCTATGTAAAGTTTCAATTTCTCCAAACTTGCCTGTCTTAGGACTGTCAAGGGACAGCATGCAAACTGCACAGCAAGCAAAACACTAGAAGCGATAGTTGTTGTAGTGTTTTGGGAACATCAGTATTTTCATGTTCACGTTTCTCCCGGCTCTCCGTCAGTCCCTCATCCACACAGCCCAGCCACCTCCCACATCCACACTGACAGATGCTGATGAGGCTGACGTAAACTCAGTGTTACACTGCTGTTATAGAGACCTGACACCTCAGACAGCACAGCAGTCAAAAGCAGAGCCACAAGGCTTCTTTCAGCAGAGCCACAAAGATGTGTGGGTCATAATTGGAGAACGGCTCCAGATAATGGATCTTTATTGACCGGTTTCTGTTTTTTTTCTCATTTTGCATTGGTTTGCTTTCTGCTAAGTAGTATGCATTAGCAAATTTTGTACCTAGTTACTTAGCTTACCTTACATAACTTTTTTGACACAAGCAAAAATTAATTATTAAAATACTACAAAAATCAATTTATTTTTTCTTCTGAAATATTATGTATAGCTCAGAGTTGAATAGTACGTGACATTGGAAGTGAAAAAAAAATCACTGACAATTGATTTCTTTTTGTAGCTAAGCTTTAGCAACCAGAAGTAAAGACTGCTGAATATTCTCTCAAGCAGCAGTAGGAACTTTTAGTTGAATTAAATGGCAGAAATTTGGATGAAGGTGAATATGAGCCTATGGATGGAGGTGTTTTAAAAAGCAAGGTACCATGTTAGGGGACAACTGCTCCGACAGTCTGACCGTTGACTTTTGCCCGACACCACCATCAGATATCAGGTGAGCTCAGTTTTATCATATAGGACTTGTAAGCTTTGCTAAAAATGTAAGCTATAGATTTGTTAAAAAGAATGTAATTACTGGAGTACAGTTGGTTTTGTATCATTTCCAGTCCGCATATGATCAGGTTGAGCCAAGTTCAGATGATTCTGATCATTTTTGTGATTTGCTTTGACTGTACTTACTGTCTTCCTCTGCTTCACTAGCAGACTTGTCAATTGAAGCTGAATATCAGTTATGACGTTCATTGTTCACACACAATAAAAGTGAGTTGTTACTTGTATACAGTGCACAACATACAACATATACATCTTAGTTAATGTTCAGTTTCAGGAGAACAAGTATAAGAGACTGTGTGTTACTCTTATTTAATATTGCTATGAGTTAGTTGGCTAAGATACCGAAAATCTTTAATCTGAGTTAAGGTTGAATGATTTATGGAAAACATCTAATTGCAATTTTATTTTTCTGACCAAGATAATATTGCACCAACCATAATCACAAGCTTATGTTTATGTGTTTTACATTAATAGAACCTGATAAAAATAATAATGTTTTGATATCAGATTGATCACACCAAAAGTGAACTGCTCTACACAGTTAGCTGCTGGAGCTAACGCTAATATTAGCGTCACAGACTGACAGGGTGAGCTGCTTCACAGCAATGAATCCTGGAGGTCTAAATTAAGAGCTGTTAAGGTGTTAAGTAATCTTAAAAATGATGATATGATGTTTTTAAAAGTTTAGGGTTAAAACTGGGAGTTTCTGACAACTCTGTTCACCAGCTGCCAGTCATTCACTCTCGACAGTTATGGAACAATCATAAACTGTGAGCTACCCGTCTGAAATTGATGTTAGACAATCACCAAAATCATTCATGTAAAAAAAAGACAGCTACCACTCTGTTGGCCCCCTCCTAATTTTTTCAAACATCAAAACTATGGAATCAACAAAACCACCATTAGCCAAAACAGTAGACAAAATTATGATTTTGATATACAAACAATTAATCCTCAGCCCTAGTCTGAGTGAAGCTTTGCTCAAAATGTTGAAAATTATCTCTGAAAACTGATCTAAAAAATCTACAGAACAATGTCTCTAGCATTACTATGGGGATCATAAATCAACTGGGCTAAGCGATAGATAAAGCTAAGAAAGCTGAAGCTTTTGGTTGGCCCAACTGTCAGTGATAGATATTGTTGAATTTCTTTCTTTCTTTCTTTCTTTCTTTCTTTCTTTCTTTCTTTCTTTCTTTCTTTCTTTCTTTCTTTTTTTTTTTTTTTTAACATTTCCTGACACTTCTTTACACAAACACCCAGTAAGGTGAGATCTTATTAGTGTCTGGAGGTCCATGACACTGGTTTCCAGCCTTTATGGCATGTGACCCTTTCGAGCAAAGCAATGTCGACTCGTGACCCCTTGTCACAGGTGGCATATGTGTATAATTTATCACCACTATAACTAAAGAGTTTATTTGGATTGTTTTGGAGGCATAGAAGATAATATCCAGTATTTTGCAATAAAAAAAATCATAGTGAAGCATGAATATGTTTGTTTTTTTCCCCATCTTATTACTTATCTCATGACCCCTCAGGTTTAACTTGAGACTTTGGGAGTTCCTGACCCTCATATTAGGAACCACTGGTGTGAGAGAGATTTTAGATTTCACACTTAGATTTTGAGGCTTCACATCCTGTGTTGACATTTCCACCATCTTGTCACAAGTGTTGATTTCAGTGAACTCAAGCTGTCACTACGCTGCAGCTAAGAGCTCTCAGCGCAGAAAGGCTTGACTGAAACGGTGTTCACAACAACCAAGCAGACATACATATATGTGATAAACAAATATTGACTCAGGCACCCTTCTGGTGGTCCATCATTCATGGCCCTATTGCTTTTATAGGCCAAGCATGTCTGTGTGTGTATGTGTGTGTAGTGAACCGTGCTTCAGTCAATATTTAGTCCTGTCATGTTGACTGCTCTTGCTTTAGTAGCCAGGTGCCAACAGCTTCCTGATGGTTTGTTCTTCTGTTTGCTCTGGTTCATGTTGAACTGACTTATTTCTGTCAAAAGTAACATGAATTTAATCTTTTAATCATTCAGACCGTAATGGTAAACTGTGTGTGAATTAAGCATGTATGTATCAATATATACAGTGGCAGATTTGGAATAGGTTTTGTAGTTGTATTTTTGATAATGGCACACACACAATGGCAAGCACAATGAGAACACTTGAAAAACATAATTTAAATATTCTCTAAAACCATTGAATCTCAAAAGGTTGAGTGGGCGCATGAACCCCAGAATTATTCTTTAACTTTCAACCTAACCTGAGTGATATTTTGGCGGCAGATTTGAATGACCCCCCCCCCCCCCTCACAATGATTAACACATAATTTAAAAACAAACAAACAAAGAAACCCAACTCTTACTTCACAGCAGAGGACATCCCACTCAGGTTTTCTGAAAAGATTTAAGATGACCTTCAGAACAGGTAGATCGATGTGACTCTCTGTCTCTTCAAACTGTCAAACCAGGTGGGAGGACTACCACCAAACTACCACAAAAAAATGACAGAAAACAGATGTAAATGAATAATGCAATATATACTGCATACACACACACACACACACACACACACACACACACACACACACACACGGCAGTTGCACCTGAAGGGATCTAGCTCAAGGTGTGTGTCTGTCTTATTATTGCTTTCTTTACAGGGTTAAAAGCCACAGTTGTAACACCTACTTCACAAAACACAACAGTGCTTAGCGTTAGCAAATAAAATGTGAGTTTCTGTCTGTTTTCAGTCACAGTGTTGTCTGACCTTCACTACGTCAGCTTCTATGAGGGAGCATGTTTTCCATTTGGGCGGGAGGTCCTAAACTGTTAAGGAATGACAGTTATGTTCTGCAGAGAGAGTGTCCACAAACCACTTCACGTGTGTGTGTCACTGGAGTTTTTCCATCAGTTTACAAAGATAACTCTCTTTAGACAAATATAACACTCAAAGACACACATGTAGACCCGTGTAGGCATGCAGTCAGTCAACACACTCATCACACATAAATCAAATCAACACATTCTCAGTAAAGACACATGCACACACACACACAATGTCAGTCTCAGATTTATTTTAGGTTGTGGTTTTCCACACTAACAAGAAGGCAGATAGGTTGTCACACTGAATTTGTTTTTCTACAGATATTTAATTTTGGATTTTATGATCAGAGAATAAATATACAAGACCGAGGCGTGTTCAAACCATCATTAACACCGTGTAAAAAAAAACGCAACCTCCTCGGAGGGCCCTGGCAAGACAGCTGAACCTTTTGTAGCAAAACAATCATGCATTATGCAGCAAGGTGCTATATTGGCCAATCACATATGTGCAAGCAAACGTTCCTGTTAGATTACTTTGCAATGTAAAAGCTGTTCTACTGCTTACCTCACAATCATCATTACCATCATGACAGCTTTCCAGAGTTGTAAAATCCCAACACTGTCTCCCAGAAAATATGTTCATATATGACTAAATTGCAACAGCAAATACGTTTTATTAGAGACATAATAATGGCTGAAATACATTTTCTCTCAATATAATGAGAAAATGTTGTTAATTAACATATTTTGCAAGTTGCAAAAATGTTGATACTGAACGTATGAGTGAAATGTTCAGAGACAACATAGATCTTTTTTTTCCCCATCAAATATCTGATCTTGCAGAACAATATCCACTACAGCAACACTAAACTCTTTATGGTTGTGTTCAGGCACTGGAAGCACATGGTTAAAGTTAGGGAAAAATCATGGTCTTGGTTTAATATAGAAAAAGTCTGCAGTGACTTGAAACACAATGTGTCTATTAACATTTAAGTGACACCATGATCTTTCACCAACCTTAACCAAAGTGCTTTTGTTGCCTAAACCAAACTACATGTAGACATCAGGATGTGAACCCGGGTCTCTGTTGTCAGAGTCCGGCTTCTTGTACGTCTGCCAACCTCCTCACTGGTGGTCAAAATGGTCAAAATTGAAGCAGCAGAGGCTGATATATCCTGTTTTTTAGTCTCTAGTATGGGTCAAGCTCCAAGTTAAGAGCTTATTGGTTGGAGACTCACAGAAGTTCAAGTAGACTCTTAAATACACGTTTGTAATATGGTGAACCTGCGGCCCCAAGAACGCCTTCATCCACTGAGGTTTAAATTGAGTTCTTAGTTCTTCTGCCCCTGATCAACTACAGTCCACAACACATACAGTATATACACATACACACACACATACACACACAACAGAGCTGACATTACTGTAGCCTCTCAGAGTGAGTGAAGGACTCTTATTGATGGCTGATGAAAGAGACCTGTGCAGCCTGGGTTGTAAATAATTGCGAGGCACGCTGGGTCTGCTCAGTGCTGACATGGATGGTATGGTTGACAACTTGCTAGGGTTGTTTTGGCCTCTTTGATGTTACCGGCAGTCTGTACAAATGACATATTGGCACTAGTGTAAATATGACACAGTATATGGTTAATTGGCGCTGGAGTTAGGGATGCACTTTTGACAGATACAGCCACTAATTTCTTAAGTCAATGTTAACCGAACATGTGCTTTTCAGCTCATTTTGTCATGATCTTTGTGGTTACTGTCAGTTTGTTTTGAAATCACTATAACTTGCAGAAATCCATGATGAATTCATGAATTCATCAATCTTGTTGCTCATACTGTAGGTGTGCTTTTCCAATCCTATCAAGCTCTGTTTAGCAGACCTGATACTGGCATATTTATTTTTTACTAATGTCCCCTGATTGAGTCCAGAACATAGATTTCAGACTGAACACAGATATGGCAGCTTAGTTCTTCTATAAGCCTGAGCCATAGCCTACAGTTTCTCTGGCCTTTTTCTACAGAACTGTCAGGACAACAGTAGAGAGATCTTGTTTGGTTTTTGAATAACAGTCTCTGCATGTTTTGCAGGTGGGTCAGCAACGGCGGTCTACGGTTCCCACATTCCTCAGACAGGATGTTTCTGTGGGCAGGAAGTAAAGCAACAGATGGAGGAGGTGACCGCAGGTATTGAGTACTGTCTCGCCTGTGTTTGCATTAATGCCAATATGATGGTTATTCTGAAACTCACAATCACCTTTAGTCTTTAGCTTCAACTTAGGAACAACTAACAAGGTGTCATCTGAGGATCTCATCTTAATGACTCTCAAGGAGTTTAAGCTGCAGTAACCAATAGTTTCATATTAACAACTAATTATTATTTGTAATGTGAAAGCTGTTGCTCACCGTGACAAGCTCACAGAGATTATCACCCGACCCTGCACTTTACCATCAGCTCAACAGAGCTTTTAAGTCTATTTTGGATGATTGTTTGGGTTTACCAGCCCGCAACTTGCTGTCATCAACCCTGTTTTAGCAGCAGCAGGCTGCTGTTTTCAGCAAAAGATTGATAAATGCACCATACACTACCTGCCCAACACTAAATGCCAGACAAAGTTAGTAACCAGCTGGTGAACATAGTGGAGCATTAAGCAGCTGGAGCCACCTAAAAAACCCCAAAACAATAATGCGGCTTTAAAGATGCTATAATCAATATTTTTTATAATAACAATGTGTCAAATTACAGTGTGTAATGTGAGAGGCATCGTTGTAGTGATAAACCCACAGAGAATTATGAGCGACTCTGCAGCTCCCCTTAGCTTCACAGAGCTTTATTGCGAGGTTCCTGTAAAGGTGTATAGTTTATTGTCAGAGGTAAATGGTGCAGGGATCACAATCACTCTTAAGATGTGCTGCTAAATGCTTCTGATGCTTATGTTATTTATAAAGCAGAGTGGGGTGCTGTCAGTCCCCCATGACTAATCTGCTGTAAAACAAACTAATTCCCTGTTTAACACAAAAGGCAACTACTATTACAGTAGTAAACCAAAAGACTCAACAGAACACAGAACACCTTACCTAAAATCTGAAGAGGACTAAAATGATTTAACCTTTTTTTCTGCATGAATGATCATATGGCATCATTTAATTATTTACATTTTTAAAAAGAGACCTCACAGGGTTCTTTTCACCCTCTGATATGTTGACTGAAGAAGAAGCGAATATACAGTCTTTCAAGCTGCATCTTTCATGTCAACCTTTTTCAGATCCATCTACCAGAAGATTCGTGAGTATGAGGTCCTGGACAAGAGGAAGACGGTAACAGCTCTGAGGGCAGGAGAGGACAGAGCCATACTGCTGGGCCTCAGCATGGTCTTCATGTCTGTCATGATGTACTTTGTCCTGGGAATCACCATACTGCGCTCTTACTCAGACAGGTGATAACAGCTCACAAGGTCACTTTCAGTTTGCAGAACAGCAAATGCATGCTTTGGTTTTTATTGTGACTTCATAGTGATTATTGAGTCAAGAGTGGTGTATAGCAGAAACCACTGAAACCCTTAAAAACATCCCTTAAAAGCAGTACCGGATGAAGTTTGGATCTCAGCATGCAGTGGAAATACAGTAACTTCTCTATCTTTGTCTACAGTGTGTGGACGGACGAGGCTAACTGCACTATTGTGAACTCCACCATCGTGTGGGATGTAAACTGTTCATACAGCTGTGGAACAGAGTGCTGGAAGCGTTCTCGTTTCCCTTGTCTCCAGGTCTTTGTCAGCCTCAACTCCTCAGGAAAGGTGGTACGACTGCTGCACAACGAAGACACGCAGGACAGCAACCACGAGGTACCTGACCACTGCTGGTGTTGCTGACACTTCCTGTTCTTTCTTCCCTTTATTGGCAGCTTTAGCTTTGTTGGGGATGATTTCAAGTTGTCAGCCTTACTTTACTTCATTTTTTTTTACCAGTGTTAGATTAAACTGATCAGATCAGTAATCAAAAGCATCGCTGTGGTTTTAAGCACATGGGAATTGTAGTCATCCATCACTCATATATGAGAAATTCAATAGAACTCTTTTCTTTTACTTTTCTTTCCTCCAGTGCTTCTACATCCCAAAGTGCCGTAAGGACTATGCAGCCACACATGCTATAGTCCAGAACATATCTGAGCGTCTCAGATCTCAACACACAGTTCAGTGTTTTGTGGATCCAACAGACCGCGTGGACAGCGCCATCTTGACACAGATCTATGGCCGAGTTGCTGTCTTCCACTCGCTTTTCTGGCCAACCTGCACCTTGATTGGAGGAACCATTATCATTGCCATGGTGAAGCTGACCCAGTACCTATCCATCATGTGTGAGCGAATGAGCCGCATCAAGAGGTGAAGTATCGGTGACCCAAAAGGATGTTCCCATTATATGGACAAGGGGACAACTGAAACAGTTTCATGGGGCCAAGACTGAAAGACAAAGTGGATGGAAGGCTGAGATGTGGTTAGACTCAAAGCCATGTCTCAGTGACAGTCTGAAAGCAGCTACTGTAGAAAGAGAAACATACATGTCAGAAGGATGTCACATTGAGAGACACAGAGGAAATCCAGATAGGAAGATGACCTGATGCAGGTTTGCAGCTTGAAGCCAGTAAGGCATGCTGGTAGCTGAAGCTCAGTAACAACCTTTGAAACCTTAATTTCCATAATATTTGTAGGCCAGTCAGTAATTTTGTAAGCATTTATACAAGTGTGACATACAGTAATTGTGTACTATTCTGATACAGGGAGGTATTCTATAGCTTTACAAACTGGTTGTAAAGACATAATATCTTTAACTCTAGCTTGGTCCCCAAAAGTGCATTTTGGGCAATCTGGGTACCCATGTAGCAGAGGTTGCTAATGTTTACTGCAGCTGTGTCTTACAAACAGAGAATTACTGATTTGACGCTTTGGGTCCTATATGTGAATACATTTTAATAGGCACTGCTCTATTATTAGGAAGTCTCTATACTGACACTGTGAACTGAATGTGAAGATTATGTAAAACTGAGTTTCTGGGATTATAGAAGGAATTCAAATCTCCAGCTGTGAAATTTCACACAAGTGCAACAAAGTTATTGTGATTTCTTTTTACAAATAACTTTATCATCTTATTAGCTAGCCGGTTATTATTACTCCACTTATGCCTTACTCCACTCTCAGCTCACTTGCCACATACAGTTATTCTCCTTAATGTCAAGCTGAAGCTAAACAGAGTTTATTTACAGCTTCACACATTAACACCACTGCTGCCTGAGATTGATTTTACATTTTCTTACCAAACATGTTTTGCTACATGAATGATTTTACTTTCAAATAAACACAAAGTGCTGTTTACCTCTTGATAATGATGTTTGAACCTTTAATATTGATTATTCATTATTGATTATGTCACAATTCAGAATTTGTGAAGTGGTTTGTGATGATTGACGTGTTGACGAGCCCTGATTAGCTGGATGATGACCTGCACCATCACAGATAAACCAACAGGGAAGTAACAGAGAGGTATATACTATGAGATAATTTTTGCAGGCTGAGATACTTTGGATTTCATTGAAAGCCAGTACGTTCACAGTTAAAGAAAAGTGGTATGCTGGGAAACAGGCTTACTATTTACTGTGGCAGGAATTATACTGCTTATATACTACTGTGTATGTTATACTGCTATGTATACTATCTTTTGAGGTTTTATAAGGTTACAGTGTTATTTGGATAGTGATACAATGTGTTTTTCATTGTTCTGGCTCTACTCATAAATGCTAAAAGTAATCAAAAATAAAAAATATTGAGCCTATAACTATTGAAGTCATCCGATTCACCATATGTACGTTTTTAACTGTACTTCCCCAGAAAAAATACATAAACCACAGGTTCATTAATGGTAGTTATGGCCCTAGATATGGGGTCATCAAAATTAAGGGTTTATTTCCTTGGTAGCATGATTGTGTCTTCTACCAAACAATTTGAGTTATCTACTTGTTTTTGTTTTTTTCCATCACTGTGAATCATTGACCTCCACAGTGATACTGCACAGCTGGAAGCAGGAAGAACCGGTCCTCGTTTCAGGTGAAAGATCGGTGAAAGAACACGCTTCTCATCCCAGCTAGCAACAGTCCACATGTGGTTATGGCGTTTGCGCCAGTGTAGTGGCATCACTGTCAGAAAACAGCTCTGAACACGGCTCACTCACCTGTTTTACACACTAATGTAAAACCTCCAGCTCTTGACTTGATGAACAAACAGTAAATTAACAGGTTTTACCAAACTTAAAATCTTCTCTCCGATTTCACTCATTTCTCTCGCTCTCTTTAGTCCCGCCACTGCTATGAACTCAGTTACAACACTCATCTTTGATTGGCTAATAACACTCTTAGGAAATATATTATTAAATTTGGTCTAATATTTGTGTTACCAAAACAAGGGGGACACACTGTGGTAGTTTGAGCTCTGACTTTATTCAACTTCTTCCTGTTTACATCCAGCCGTAGTACAGCAGCCGTATAGGACACATACCTACATATAGCCATGATCACTGTACAAGCCATTGGCAGCTCCACTGGTACAGTCCAGTAGATGGTGATGTAGCATGATGGCTTGGTAGGCTAAAGTGGGAGCATATTTGCATTGCTGCAACTATACAGATACAGATGTTTAAAACAAATGTTTAAAGTCCCCCTCCACTCAAAAATTTGCTTTTTGTTCTTTCAGTTGGATGTTTGAGCTTCAATGTGCAGATTGATGTATGTGCAGAGTTTGACACCAGAAGGCTGTTTTCACATTTATCTGCTGAAAGTAGAAAGTTTATCTGTGCTCACCGAAAATCTCAATTTAACACGTGTATGTACCAGCATGATTTGTGACATCACAATTAGTTTGGAGCCAGTTGTAGTCCAATATTTCACTCAAAGAAGTGTGATGTGAAAACCTGAAGCCTCCAGTGCACAAACACTGAGCATTGACTTTTCAGTGAAGTTGGAGACATCTTGTGTCCAACAGTCGGACGTTTGAAATGAACAGTATTTACATATTCATGGATTCTGGATCTTTCAATGAGAGAGAAAGAGTAGATGGAATATTAAGGTTTTTAATGGAGAAATTAAAGGTTTGTTTTATTTTACAGCCAAGCTGAGCTGTTGGATAGAGTGTGTTTGCTTTTCTGATTCATTTGTTGAGTAAATGTAACAATCCAGTTAAAGTCAAAACTTAGTGCACTAAGCCAGACAGCAACATTACTAGTGTGTAAGCAGAATCCCTCAGTGCCTGTAGACCCACTCCAGAAATGATTTTAAATCACACCCATGCAGGTCATATGTGAAATTGAAAATTTGACCCCATGCTGTTCCCCCTGATTAAATCTGTTTCACAAATCTGATTCTGTCAGGTAAGGTCAGGTCTGTGTGTGAGTTTAATGTATGTTTGAACTTTTGCAAGGACAAATGCTGATCAATTGTAAGTGCATCACTTCTGTAAGCATTAGAACACATTCAGTCTCTCCATTCAGGACTTCAAGTAGTGTTTCTTACCCTCAGTCGACATTGGTTTCTTTTAACCATGACCACAATCGTTCCCTAACCTTAACCCATGGTTATTGTAACCATGACAACAAAGGTCTCCTAAACTTAACGATGTAGTAATTTTAACCCAAATCCAGATGTTTGGAACAACTAAGTACTTATTTTATCCCAAACCTTGCTCTTTCCCTAAGTTGTTTCTGTACCTAACCAAACCAAATCTTAACCATAGTGTTGTCACATCATGAAATTGATTTATTTGTCTTGCAGTGAGTTTTTACAATTTGGCACAGAAAAAAAAATGTCACCATGCCCATGGTGGCTTCAAATCAGAAAACCTTCATGTATCATTCTAGAGGGCAGTTACATACGACATATAGTATTTTGTTATTTAATTTGGACAACTTGATGTGCTTGTAGATTTGATTGTTGGTACATTATCCCATATGTTATGCAGCCAGAATTTGGCATCCCCCAGTGTATATTTTTGTGCTCACAATACTGCACAAATCAATAAAACTGCATTACACTGTTTCAAAATATTGTATTGAACAATGTCATGTGACTTCCCTTAAAAACATGAGGACAATCATGTTCTCTCTTCAAGAAAAAATAAGAAGAATTGAAATACGGTATGGTGAGATTTACAGCTGTGCAGACAAAGCATGTATAGCATAATATCATCAAATAGTGTCACACTAAAATGCTGAAAAGACTGTATGGGAATTGTCAATTTGTAAATCAATAGGGGAGGACATGAAGACAGAAAAAGCACTGAAATATCTTAGACATTATCATATATTTGAAAACAGTAGCTGTAATGTAACCAATACGTGACCTGTAGTAGATGGCCTAAATAAAGCTGGACTGGAAGCATGCTTTCAGTGTTTGAACTATCAATAAACTAATAAAATGAGAATGATTTTTGCCACATAATAACCTGGCAGAGTTACAAGAAAGGTCAGAGTCTATCTGGCATTAGCTCATGTTTATATATATATATATTGATAATCTTGGGCAATAATCTATAAAGCATCAGCCCTTAGTAATAAGCCTCATGCAGCCATGAATACCCTGGAGACACCAGAAATGCTCAGGCAATCATTTATTTATCACAGACTCATAGCCTCATTTCCCAGAAACACAAGGATGAAATAGCAATTGATCCATTAGCTGTAAATTTCCAGCCATTTTAGCACCTTCAGTTCTGTTGCAAGCTAATATAAACCTATTTTCACAATGGTGTCTCTCCAGGGTTTATCAGTTATCAGGCTGGGGGCACTGAGTTTTACATATTGCATCTTGGTCCTTTCATCACTCCTTTCATGCAGGGCTAATAAAAGCTGCATATTAAAGAGCATATTTGATCAAAGGTGTCCTGATTCAAATGCTTACATTAGATGTTTCCATCAAATACTGAAGCACCTCACTGATTACTGATTAACTAAATAAAACATAGGAGGCTATTAGTCAGATATTCAGTGGCGATTTGACCTTTTTCATGCCAATTTCTCACTTAAACACAGAATTTATAGTATTTCAAAGAGGTAATGTTGTATATAATTGTGTTTCTGTACAATTAATCCATATGTGTATCACCTATGTAAAACTATAAAAATGTAAGCATCATTTCAGGATTTGGACTGGAATAAAGAGGTGGACGATAACCCTGGATTGTTCTGGTCCTCTGTGCTGTTCATATTTTTTGATGAAACTGACTGTTTCCTCTCCACAGCCACGTCTTCTAACTTTGTGGACAGCTGTGACTTTGAGGAGAACATCTGTGGGATGATCCTGGGAACGCAAAGTGGGAACAGCGTTGTTCTGTGAGTGGAGGGCTTCAGACTAACTTCAGCAGCATGGGTCCATGCAAAGGTAATTGTCAGTCTTTACAAATGCAGGTTATGTTGCCAGTGGTGGAATGTAGCATTTACCCAAGTACTGGGATTACTGGTATTACAATGCAATTTTACTAATTCACAATTTCCACTTTATGCTACTTTATACTTCTACTCTACTGCATTCCAGAGGGAAACATTTAACTTTTAAATTAATTTAAATTATTCAACAGCTATATACACTCACCAGCCACTTCATTATGTACACCTAGTGCAATCCAATGCAACCGCTCTGCCACAAATTCTACATTTACGAAGCTTATACATTTTCAGTTTTTGTTGACATTGTTGGAAAGGTGATAACTCTACTTTATGCTTATTATTGAGGTCGTAGTGGGAGGTGGTGTACTGGAGTGCATTATATTGCCCCCCTCATGTATGTTAATGGAATGTTGTTATACCATGAAGTGTCTCTTCCAGGCACGGAGAGCTACGGGATGATCCCAGGAAGGAGGGCTCTAAAGTGACTGCATCTGATGGCAGCTATTACTATTGAGACTTTTTGAATAAATTGAAGAGCTGCCATGTTGAGAATAATGATCTGTTATGCACAATGGATGTAGCTGGTCTATAGCCTATTATACCTCACCGCCATGGATTAGAAAATATAACATTTTTTGATTTTTAATTATACAAAGCCATGGAATTTTCAGCTGCTTGTCTCTTCATGTAATCCCAGACTGACTCCATGATGTTGAGATCAGGTATTGTACATATGTATGGATTGGGGTTTTTTGAGGAGAGGTGATTGACGTGATGTGGACCCTCTTAAAAGATTTCATGTTTATTTGAATTCCAAAATAGAATCCATCAGATTCAACTTAACTTGAAGAAAGATGATGGTTTACACACTCAAGTGTTAAAGAGACTGACCCGACACCTTTTTACATTATGACAGTTATCATCCTCCAGCTTTGAAGAGAAGTCTATCTTATTTAGTTACTTACCTTGAGTTGTCAATTCTAGAAGGTGTCCTCACCATGCACCAGTTTGTTAAAGATGTGGCTCATAAATGTTGGCATATCTTGGCGTCTGACCCCAGTGTTGGCAAAGCCTTAGATTCTGCCACAAGAGGGCGTCCAGCATAAGAAACTAAGTGGATATGTTGGTTAAAAAAAAAAGTCATTCAAAACCTCTATTAGGAATCATGAGAAGTCTCCAGTACCCAGACATTTATTTCTTATGATCATAAGATAAATGACATTTGCTTTATGAGCACTGAGGCTGTTCAAGTTCCCTGTTGGGAAGGAAATTGAGAAAAAACAGTTAGTGCAGGGAATGTTTTTGGATTAATTATCTGTGTGGCTTGAATGGGTATCCGTCACTGTGTGAGTCACCGTCCTGTTTTTACTTATATTCATTAGTTAGATCTGTTTTATCGTTGCTATCTCCTTCTTTAGATTCTTGTTTAGGATACACAGCCTCTGCCAGAAACACCCGTACATAACATCCTGCTCCTGAATTTTGCTTTTAGGGATCCAGCACCCGTCTATACATACTGATTGATTCATTATCTATTTTGAAGGGTCCTTGACTATGTGGAAATTGTAACTTGTGGATACCAAGACAGCCATCTGATTTATAGTTGAAACATAGCTATGAAAGACTAGTCTGTCAGTCACCATAACAGTCTTGTCACTGGCTTTGTGGCTCACAAGCAGCTCTATTTTTTAAACTTTTTGGAAGGCACCATCCCTTACCAGCGCAGACTGGGACTGCTTGGACGTAAGGATCTTTGAAGTAAATGCAGCACATATTTGTTAAGACATTCAGCTTGTTGTTGGCTGGAGTGCATAATCAGTTTTACAAGTGAAAGAGGTATCATAAGAACATTTACCATTAAGGAGTTGCATTAAAAAATTAGATACCCCATTATGATCTTAGACTTATAATAAGTATGTGTTTAGATTATTATAATTTGAAATACCTTTACTTGAAACTATCTATCAGGCTATATGAGAGTAGACTATTTATATTTATGGTAGTCTTGATAGTAAATACAGTATGATCTGCTTCGGTTTGACAGTGTAATTTCCTGTGAGTTAAAACAATGCTACAATTCCCCAGAGGTTTGTCATGTCATGTCTGAGAAATCTGCTCAGTGGAGTACCAGCAGCAGCCACCTAGAGGCACCACACTCAATATTACTGCTCAGAGTAAATACATGTGGAACACCAGTGCTGGTCTCTTAACTATATGTTAGTCCACATGTTTTACAGTAGGTAAAGGTCAACATGCAGTGTGGGGTACTGTTTGGGATGGTTTTGTCCCCAAGTTCTTCATCTTATTTTTGTACTTGTTGGATTTTGTCTTTAACTGTGTACTCTTAACAAACAGATCTGTTTTTTTTGCTTGGTCCAGGCTACACACTATACCATAGGCATCTCCAACTCTACATCTTACATGGCTTAAATAAGTTATATATTTCCTGCCTAACATTACATTAATCAATCAGTCACTTATTGAGCCCCAAGAGACCAGACACACATTGGTTCAAGTCAAGCATATTTTATTATGAGATACTCAAAGACAACAGCATGAGTACCATGATTCACTCTCAGTTGGAAGGCTGTATAGCATGGACTGACTCACACCTTTTCATACATGTTGGATGTGTCTTTCATACAGTGAACTTCTCACATTGTGCTTCCTTTGAGCAGAACAAAGAGTAACAATCATTTGTTTTCAGTCAACTGTGGGACATTTCATGAAGAGCAGGACTACTGACTGATGACAGATTATCTGACAGTAAAAATGAACATGAACTCTTTATAATTTAATGTTTCACTGAGAATCATGACAATTTATTTGGCCAAATCAATCAATCATCACCCCACTTCTTCAAATATCCCACTGTTCTCTTGAAAATCATCTAATATCGAATTCCAACATTTACACAACATTCAACAAACTGCTTCTCAACCAGACTGGTTCATATGAAGCCAAAAGGAAGACCTCCACCAAAAAAGGCAACAACTGTCATAAGGATTGTCTTTTGATTTTTGTCTTAAATATTACAATAAAGACATGACATTTCTGAGTTGTTCAGACTCTGAAGAAGCTCAGAATGTTGATAATAATTACTGTGCAAGTTATCCCTTCTCCTCAAATTTCATTTTTTGGTATTTTGGTGTTTCTAGACTCGTGGAGTTTGTGCAGTTTCACATTTATTACAAAACCTTATTACCCAACAGTAGTTGGTGAGATTTGGGTTTAAATTATTGTTGGAAAAAAAAAATCTTCATTAATTCAGGTTGTGGGTCACAAAAATGCCTTTACCGCTTGGACACTGTCAGGGGTGAGAGACAGATTTTATGTGAAAATACCTGAATGTTCTGACCTAACATGGACAGTTAAAGCTGCACTAATCAATATTTTCATATTGACAATCAATCAAATGACTACCTACAATGTGAAATTGGTCTCTAATAGTAATGAACCCACAGAGAATTAATACTCAACTCTTAAATTATTTGTTTATTTGGGGTCAGGATTCTTGTTTCCCGGCCTGCAAACTTGGCTATCATCAACCTCTTTTCCAGCCGCAGCAGCCAGCTGTTTTCATAAAAAAAGCACCAAATGAATGCTGATGTTGCTCCGTGTCTACTGTACTATAAACCAATTCACCACAACAACTTCATCATCAGGTGATAATATGTCGGTATGTTCTAAAGTTGACCCTTGCTGACCCCTAGTGGCCAAAACAAATTAATTTTTATGTAAATGAATACAGCTTTGTCGTTCACATTAACTGACGGTTCTTCTGTGCCACCAGTAAGAACTTTGTTGATTTGATTGACAGGGGACCATTGTTGAAGCTGCATCACAGTTACATGGATTGTTTAAAAATGGACCAACAGACAACATTTGGAAGTAAAATTACACAATCACTGTTTGAACTGTGATGCACATATTTACCTTAAGTTCATGAATTTTGTCAACTAGTAGTCTTAGTGACTTGGCAGCACTCTAGCACTCATGAAAACTTCAGCTGACTTCATTGAATGTTTTGTGTCAGCCTCTGTTCAGTAGAATGAAACAGCTGATTCCTGTTTTTTTCTATTTCAGTTTTTGTTGATAAAACTGAACTCCAGCTTTTATGGTCTGTGCTGTAAAGAGTTTCAATGTTAGCCCACATCATGTGTGCTTTTGTTAATAGGAATGGATACTAAAGACATTAGAGTATAAATGGCTGGCTGAACTCTTGCATATTTACTGCTCAGTTCCAAACTGACTCTTTCAAAATGACTCCAGATTGCCTTTTTGCAAGCAAACAGTCAAACAGCGCTTCAGCTATAACACTACACACACACACACACACACAGATAATTTCATGGAGTAAAATAGTCTAAACTAGTCCAACACGCAATGTTACATACATATCTGTCTCACACAGACATGCCATGCACACAAGTAGACAGCTCTTGTGACAACAACAAACGCTGCCTTCAAAACCTCTTTAAAGCTACTTCATCCTCTACATATGTGCGCACACACCTTATCTGGACACACACTAATGCACAAATGTGCTGAGAGCTTATTAAAGTCAGGCTGAGAGGTCAGGTGCCGTGAAATTAAAGCACAACCCTGAATCTCCGTCAGTGCACAAAGAAGCAACGCTGAGCAGCAAAAACAAGAATAGGAGAGAAAAGTTAATGTCTTAGATGACAGAAAATGGAAAGTAAACTGACTTTAGGCGACACTTTAGCTCAGTGACAGACCCAAAGGGCAGTGAGGAGTAAGTGTTTGCAATGTGAAGAATTCAACGCCCAGAAATCATATAATGCAGCCTCAATGAATAAACCCCAAATTTACTGCATTTGCAGAAGAGTGTTTGGATTTTGCTGGTATTTCCCATGAGCAGGGATTTCCCTTTAAGTGCCTTCACACAAAACCTGAATTGAATTCAAACAGATGGGAAGACCGGTACCAATCTTGTCTAGAGGCTTTAAAAGCTGGAAGAGTGACTGCTAAAGAGGCTTGCTCGAGACGGAAACAAAGACAGGGATGGAGAACTCAAAGGCCAGGCAGGAAGAGAATGGAGCCGAGCATGTCGGCAAACAGCAACACACACAACCACCTAATTCTACAATATGAAGTTCAGTAATGACTGGAAGAAAATCACTGTCGGCTCAGGATCACCTAATGTGTGTGTGACACAGCTCTTAAAAGGCATCTGATTCTCTTCTTCACTTTATCCCCTCTCTGTCCCTGCTGACCAACACTGTCAACCACCAGCCTGTAAATCAGATCAAATCAGGCCAATCTTTTCTTACATCCACTCATTGGTTAATTGTGGCTGTGGATATTTACCACACAGTGTCACCATAACTGAGATAAAATAGAACAATGCATACATATACAGTTAGTTAGTAGGATTCATACAAACTGTACTGAGAGAAGACTGTTCCAACATGGTTCCAATTTTTCACAGCTTCATATATCTGGAAGGTATTTGTCTGCAAATCACACACGTATATATTCAGAAAAAGAAAAAGAAACAAGAAGACTAATTCCATCTAACCTTATATTAATAGAAGTAATAATTGTGTAAACAAGAACAAAAATCTGCTGCTTCTGCTCGTTCCACCAAGAAGATAAGCATGCAGCACACAACTTGATATTACATCATTCAGGTCAACTATAACCTGAATGAATGTTTGAGTCTAATATTAAAACACTAACAAAGGATTTACTGTTCCACTGCAGACATGGTTAACAAATATTGTCAAACGCTGGATCAGTTAGTAGCATTTTCATTCATTCATTCATAAAGGCAGGGCGGTCACATTATAATTCTAAGGTGCAGCCTGCAAGAGAGAAATGTGCTCTACTTTTTTTCTACGTAAACTACAAATTATAGAAACCCAAACTTCAGAAACAACAAAAAACCTAATACTAAACATGAATCAACACCAAACACTGTTAACAGATTCATCCAGTGTGTGATACAAGATGATACAAGATCTTAACCAGTTATAAACTGGTTATGTTGCAGTGCATTAAAGAATGGCAGTGTGGCTTGAAACAGAGGCTCTTCAGTGGATGCACATGTTGTTTGTAGCACTGACTTGATGTAAAAGTTACATTTAGTTCTTTCTTACACTCTTTTACTTCGATACGTCTCTCCTTTATCACCTGTTCGTTTGTAACTTGTGGCTTAGTGTTCATGTCTCTGAAAGGGCTTTATGACGATGAAAAGCCATTATTAATGAGCAGTGAATACAGCCCAGCACCTATTAAACTGAAGGGAGGAGCAGGACTGAGCTTTAAAGCTCAAGCACAGTTTAGGTGTGGAAGACCACATGAAAACCCTCGATATAGACCTCGATGAGATCTGTGAAAGATGGAATTTTTTATTTCTGTCATTTGTATCATTGTGTCAGGTAAGGATTTGTTGTTGTCAGTACCACAATTCCTTGCGTCACTTGCTGCTCTTCGTCATTTAGCAACTTTTGTCAAAATGTGGATATTTCACTATAAAGTGAACCCAATATGGGTAATGAGGGGCTTACTGGTGGCGTAGTGGTTAGACACATACCTGCAACGTGCAATAACTGCAACGTCGTCAGTGCAATTCAAGCTGCAGACCTTTGTTGCATGTCATACCCCTCTCCCCATGTTTCCTGTCTGTATTCCCACTGTAAACGAACTAATAATGAAGGCAAAATGCCCCCCCACGCTCCCAAAAAAAAAACAAAAAGTGGGGGTAGCTCTAACTGGCCCTGCATCTCCAACTTTCAAAAAAACAAACAACAAAAAAAACTATATTTTAAAGGTCTGTAATTTCTGCATATTTTTAAAATATTTTCCTAATGTTTTTCAAGACATTTTCTTAAAAGTGAAGGAAAGTGTTGAATTGCCACATTCAAATGAATTACGAGTGTTACCTGTCTTTTAGTCAGTGCACAGCAGGTCAGCTGAACATGAAAACATGTCAAATTCGTCTGCAGGTAAACATATAAATTTAGCATATGCGAAGAATAAAGTTTCCTTTCAAGAAAATGTTCTAGTTTGCCTGCAATTAGTACCAAAATGCATAGTTCTCTCCACAAAAATTATGAGGAAATTACAGACATGTATAAAATAAAGCGTACCCAAAAATATTTTTGATCATTTCACTTTTTGATCATGTAGACTGAGTCTAACACTTCACATTCAGATTTAACCCGTAACATGGCACAGATTCTACTCACACTCACTAACACAGCCCCTCCAATTATTCAAGTCTACACTCACACTATATCTCAATACCATGTAAATAGCTCAACGTACACACACTGATTTGTCATGCATCATGTCATGTCATCAAACACAAACAGCCAAAGGGAGTTCTGTTGACAATGTCCAAACGCTCCTTATAGTGCTTTATAAGCCACAGAGTTTAAAGCCCATACTCATCATCAGTAATCGTATGTTGGCCTTGTGCCTTAGAGGAATATGCATGTATTATAAAAGATGACATCCTCGATAAACTATGGAACAAATTAAAAAAAAAAAAAAAAAAAAAAACTTTGGAAGAAAATTTGTTTTTAGCCCGTTATTGTTATTTGAGGACTACCGGTTGCAGGTAAATTACAACACTGATTGAGCTTTTATACCCCTCAGTTTATTCAGGAACAGGGGGTTGCTTGGTCTGCATAATAAGACTATTCAAAAATACATTTGAATTTTTTATAAGATTAAGTGGACTCTTGCTTTTGTCCCACAGACTGCTAACGTGAAAGTGCTATATAGTCAAGTGGTTGGAGTCGAATTCAAGTTTTAAATAAAGATTTTTAAGCCAGCAATGCTCTCGTCTGGCAAATTTGTAATTCACATTTGAGGCATACAGAAAGTAGTTTTTGTAGTCCATGCAACTTGCAACTTTTCACATTTTCAACATATCCTCTGACTCTAGGTTTTCATATTTTTAGTTGCAGAATTTTAACATTTTTTAATATGGGAAGGAGAAACACATATTAAAAACAGGTCTCAGACAGAGGATTTATATGTCCTGAAGATTCAAATATTTTCTTATTTTATAAGAATATCTAGATTCTCTTACACGCTCAAATCACACTACCCATTTCGACAGAGCAGGGCTCTATGTTTGTGCTCTACAAGATGAGCGAACCAATATCAGCTCTTCACACACTAACTTTAGAGAGAAGAAATCACACATTCTTCCTCTTAGAAATAATAATGATAATAAAACTTCATTTTTGAAAAGTAGAATTCATAAGAAATAAAATGCATCCTTGCTCAATTCAATACACTCGGGGATTTGCTGCTACAGCCTTACATGGTCTTGTTTGACAAGTAGCTTGGGTGGCTAATGTTAGCTAACATTAGCAAACTTGCAAACTCAGTAACGCACATTACTGAGTCAGTTCGCTGACTTTATAACTCTTCTCTACTTGTACTGCTGTTACAATAGCTTAGCATTTTAGCTAAATGTAGTAGTTTAGCATTTACCATGAAGAGTTAAGAGTTACACTGTCTTGCTTTGACAAGAATATAGTGAAAATGAGCAATGTGTAGCATAATGACGAAAGTGAAATGGGTGACTGCTCCATTTTATTATCTGTAACAGTCTGGTTTTGTGTTCTGTTGGGAGGGAATTATTTACTAAGGCATCCGCAACGGCTCGGGCTACATAAGGAATCAATGCACGCAGATGTAGCAAGACCTGTTGTTATAGCAGCATTTTGGTTAGTTAGCTAGCTTGTGAATGGCATAGGGCACTTGTGTAGAAATCATCTGATGTTTCAGTGTGACAAAGTGGGCTTGATGGGGGTTGCATATCCACTAGCATCACGAAGTGCAACGAATAGATAAAACAATACCAAGTGAACAAAAGCACAACCAGTTCAATGTAAATAAAACTACATTCCACTTCAAAAATTCCAAGTTTGCTGACTCTTTGTCTCTGCTGTCCAACATAAGCATGCTTCTTTATGGACTCAATTGGTCAAACTGTCTTACTGCCCTGATATAACCAATATAATATAACATCAACAACAGCAATTATTTAATGTTGGTTCCAAGAGATATTTTTTTCAAGTTTTTGAGAAGCTAACAAACCACAATTCAATGAATGCACGTTTATATGACATTTCAGTCATATCATGTATTCTTTGAGCTAATTTCTTTGTCATGCAACTGGCAACATTTTTTGAATTTGTAACATTTGTATGTCCTGTCTTTGGGGTACTCCAAAAACAGAGGCCCAGGTGAAATGTATTTAATTCCAGAGGACAACAATATGCTACATGTCAACTTTGGACTAGCAATCTGCCCAATGCACAGACTAACTGTATAACAGCATTGTTTGAAGCACTGGAAGACTGCATAACATTACACTTTATCCATTTGGAACAGATTGTACCAGCTTTTCGTAAATCCAATACTAAGACTGTGTGTAATGTCCATCCTAACTTACTACTACTACTAGCTAGTTTCAAACTGGTGATTCAGTAAATGTGTTGCACTGCTAGAACTTAGCTTTTAAAGACTTAAGTAATGTGTAAATTCATTGCTCAGAAAACATAATCTAATCAAAAGCGATGAACTATGTAAACAGGAAGTGACTGTAGCATCACAAGCTGTAATATAAAATATCAGTTTAATAGAGCCAAAAATATATTAAATGTAACTGCCAATCCTTTGTGAATGTATGTATGACTTATTTTTAATTTTATTTATATATGCACACATGGAGAAATGTGTTTCAGAGATAGAAGTATTCATGATGTTCAGCATGAGTGGGAAATATCACGTTATGCTAACCAACATTACTTTGTCATTTAACTGAACATTATTCGCATTGCATTTTGTAATTTGTGGTACTGTGTTATTCTTGTGAAATCTAACTTTAATATTCTCATACATTTCACATCATGATTAAATACCATTTTGAATGAGTGTCAGGTCTAATATGCTGACCATATTCCATTACTTTTATTACTCTTAAATATCAACGTGTCATATATTAGTGAGCTACTGTTAATTTAGTCAGGTCAGTAAGCTACATAACAGTTAAAACTGGCAGTTACTGGGTGTAAATATTTAGTTACTGATCTCTAAATAAGAACTAGTTTGTGTGTTTCAATCCATTTTAATTTAGTAATGCACCACTTAGCAAACATTTACGTTATAATTAGGCTAAGTTTGAATGTACGAACAACTGGTACAACCAACTCCTTGTAGGGTAGGTTAGCCACTGCAGAAATCTCTGCCACCATGTGTAGGATTTGAAAGTGTCAGACGCTGGTAAAAGCAGAACAGAAACTGCTCCAATTTCCACCAGCACTGCCTCAGTTCTGTACTAACAAAAACTTTCAAATAGTTTGAAACATGCTGTACAAATTCTACACATAGTGGCATTTAACTATTCTTTTTGTCACATGTACAATGGCTACTGTATGTCTGCTTTTTGTATCATCTCAGTGAGACTCTGAACAGTGATATACTGCTCCACACTTTGGCTCTAGACTGTTATTCAAAATACACCATAACTACAAGTTAAAATTAAGTGTATTTGGCTTTAGTTAATTAGAAGACATTTTCTACTGCAGTCTGAAAGTCCGCGATTTTAGTTCATAGACTCATTTTCCAACAAGGGAGTTGTTGGATCTGTTGTTTTCTAACTTCACAAGACAAACAAAGCTAATCATTTTCAGCATGTATGTCATGTGTTTCAGTGTTGCTGTCAAAACACAAATCTCACTTTATCATCATCCTCATAAACGGGAGAATAGTCAACGTTTGATAAAAGTATACTCCGAGTATGTCTTCTGTAAAGAAAAAGCTACAAACCATAAGGCTACAGGACAGGGCACTGGCTGTCCTTGGCTTGCTCAGATAATAGCAGAGAGTGAATGAGTGAAAACTACCAGCTGGTGGAAGAGTCACTCAAAATCATTTCTCCCTGAAAACCACCTGAGGAGCTGGCAGAGGACACCTGTATATCCCCTTGTACCATGCAGTTTCCTCTAATTAACATAAATATAATTAGGCAACAATAATACAATGATAATTATTTTACCACAGGACATATTCAGTTTACAGGGATGCAATTTTCAGGGTATTTTTGTCATCAGGATTTTAAGTTTGAGATATAAAACTCCCATTCTTTATTACTGGGAGATCAGTGTTATCCTGCTGCATTTACCTGATCACATCCATGACTCAACTGATGAGATTAAGTGTTTCACTTATGATTTATCTAAAAGAGATGCAACTATTTAGATGTTGTGTAGATTGAGGATTCTCAAACTTGCTCATGTCTGAGGCACACTAGACTACTATTAGATAAATACTTCTTATCTAGTATTCTCATCAGAGAAGATTTCAGTTATTATTATTATTATTATGCATCCTCTCAGCACACTAATCCTCTGAATGAGTGAGAGAGAAAGTGAATTAAACAAGACATATGCAGGTCACCTTGAAGCACTGGATGGATATGCACTAATAAGAGTATCGCACAGACTGGATGCAGTGGAAATGAGCTGTTGGTGTACGCTCCTCACGGCTGAGTTCAATTTACACTCTGCATGAAACACAGATTTGCTGGAGAAAACCACGTGGATAGCATGCAGAACGTTTAACTACACTCATTTATATTATAAGTGAATTATTCTGACTTAAACTGCAGGGTAACCACTTGCGACTTTGTGTTGTTTGAAGTTATTTTTAAGAGGAAATCTTTCTCGCCTGTGGTGCCCTGTGCAGTGTTTTTTTTTTTTAAACATGCAAATAATGCAGAGGTGTAAATTGAGCTTTAGAACTTCATTGCACTGTCTGATACAAGTAACCTCTTTTATAGGCGCTGAGAGGGTAGAAGGTGGCCACAACAAACTTCCCATCAAAGGTGCGGCCGGTCAGCAGCCTCTGAGCTTCTTTGGAGTCGCTGGAGTTAGCATACTCTACAAACACCTGGTGGACACACAAAAGTGGAACAATGAAACAGCTGTCAAATATTGTCTTTGTCTTCCAACAACTGAACTGAAATTTTTCTGAAGAGACACCCTCGTTAAGTAGAACAACAGTCTAACCTGTCCTTTCCCTGGATTCTCCTTGGGGATGAGCAAAGAAACCACTGAGCCGTACTTCTGGCACTCCTCTTTCATGTCCTCCAGGATGTCTGGGAAGAACAAAGACAGACACACAGAAATGTAATCATTTAAAACAAATAATACAGAAGTGCTTGCGTGGAGTTCTAAAACAATCTACTAGAAAAAAAGGGAATAAATCTGATCAAACAAAATGACTGAAACTTAACAGATAAATTGCCTATTAAAAAAAACCAAACACTTTGGTTGTGTAGTACCTTCATACTCTTCTTCATTGTGCAGATGGCTGTCATCAATCAGGTTAAGCAGACGCAGTACCGGAGAGGGCAGCAGAACCAGGTCCTCAATGTGAGGAGCTAGCAGACACATACATACAATATATGTAAATACAGCTATGGAGAAACGTGTTCATCTTGGTAGACGTCTCAAGTGCTGACACATACCGAAGGGAATACTGAAGAATGGGCTCAGCAGGGCAGTTTCAGCTGTGCATCTTTGCTTTGGGTCGTTTAGAAGCATGCTGCACGCACAAAGTGACAAACATCCAATTTAAATAAATGACATTATTATCACAGTCGATATTCCACTGCTTATACAGGTGAGAATACCATTACAGAGTGTAGTACATAGCAAAATAGTCATATCTGAGTCCTCTGATTACCTTTTAATAAGGTCTCTGAGGTGATAGACTGGGATGGCAGGGCATGCCAGACTGTTGCTAGCAAACATGTGGTCTACAATGGCCGTGCTGTTGTCCTGAAGGAGAGAAAGCAGAGCGTAGAATACTGTTTTACTTTTGCAACAAAGATTTCTCCCGAATAACATTCAAAACTTGTAAAAATTCTACAAAATTCAAAATTTGAGTTATTTATTTATTCCTAACATCAATGTAGAGTATGTAGTATTCATCAATTTTTCAAAAAAAAAAAAGATTCAATACGTTGTACTTTGTTATTTTCAAGTTAAGGGCAACTATCAAACCTACTGTTACAACCAAGGTCATCATTCCTCTTACTTAATTTTTTGCATGTTTATTTACAGTCTCAAACCTGCAAAAAGAATCTTACGGATTTAGAATTTTTTGGTTTATTAGGTACAGCTAAAAAATAAATCTCAGTTGTTTAAACCAGCTGTTCATTGACTGAAGGCTGATCTGTCCACCAAACATTTAAACTGATTAGTCTTCCTTTAATCATCTAAACAACCTTTTTTTGCCTGGTGTACTCCCACAGCCCTGTCAGACAAGCTCCACATCTAGTCTGTACATATAGTAAACATATTTGAACAGAAACATATCTCACTCTGTTTAATTTCCATGCTAGAATACACCTTTTTACTAAACATTTACACAATGAGGCCTTCAATATCATTGATTCATACAGCGATCCACACTGAATAGGTTTCAGCATATACCTTCCATTCCTGCGAGCGAACGGTGTCTTTAAGTTTCATTCCTGAGAACATCTCCAACAGGATGATGCCCAGGCTCCACAGGTCTACGGCGGCCGTGCAACCCGAGTCTCCGTCCATCTCCACCCCGGCCTGGGCCAGACTGTTCTGAAGTTCGGCCTCTGGAGCACGATACCCGTCTGTCTGGATGTACTTGACATCCTGGTAGGAGGTGTCAGGGGTCGCAGTTAGAAACAAAGTCCACAGTTATCCCTGCTCATCTTTCCCAAACCTACAAATTCCCACACACACACACACACACACACACACACACACACATCCCACCTGGTTTCCCTCTTTGAAGCTGAGGCCGAAGTCGATGAGCTTGAAACACTCGTCATCAGCGCTCCAGAGGATGTTGCGCGGCTTGAGGTCGGCGTGGACGTAGCCTTCCCTGTGAAGGAAGGCGAGAGCCTCCAGGATGTCTCTGGCGCAGTGCTGGACGAGCCACATGGAGTGGCCCTGCTGGGGTCTACCAAAAGCACATCATATTAAAGACAAAACCAAAGCTCTCCTTTGTATAGGACAGCTTTACTAATATATGATTTTTCAATCATTTTGAAGCATTCATTCAGGTTAGTAGTTTTTCAGGTTTGTGATGGCCACAGAACCAAGTACATACAGTATACAGTTATTGAAATACTCACATGCTAGGAGGCTTCATTTTTTGACTCGTGCTGTAAGGCAGCATTGCACTAAATGGCCTCAGTTCATGAATAGCATAAGACCAACTTCTCTTATCAATTCCTGCTTTTATTAAATACTGAATAATGACCAGTCAGTCTGTAAAACCAGCACTGACACTGTAATGAGTATTGCCTACTTTATATTTTACCATTTCCTATCAATATTATCAAACGAGATTTATTCAGTGGAAAAAGCCAGTCAACAAAAAAAAAAAACACATAAGCACACAGCTCACAATAGGAGACTTGAACCAGCTTTTGCCATTAAGCTATTTGCACCACGCATTAGCGCTGCTGTATGTATCATGTACAGAATTCACATGCCGGTTATTTGCAGCACATTTGTTTAACAAGTAGGTGGAAGTGTGCACAGTGTCATGTCAAGCTTTAAGTAAATGAAACATTTACTGCCTCCGTGTATCAGAAACCTTGAGTGCCTCATTTCACCATCATATGTTTGAATGCTCTGAGAAGCACAAACACAGTTCTATTCAGCTCTATTATACTAGGGGGGCCGGGGAAGTTTGTAAGAGTGATATTGCAAAACTGACACCAAATACAGCAGAAACTACCTGCATGGCAAGACGCTAGTGCAAAAGTATCATTACTGGTCTTCAGAAACACACACCGGTGGAGAAGGTGATTTCCCAGTTTCATGAGAGAGAGTGTATGAATATGACACATTAAGCATTTCAATCTGGACATAGTGGAGCCACTCTGATGAGCCGGCAACCCCGACACAGTAAGGGTTAAACTGTAAGATGAGCACTGACATCACTTCACATACCTGCCACCCTGGGTACCGCTGCTGCCTCTCACCAACAGCTCCGACACACTGACATCCAAGAGCTCCAGCAGAAGGCAGCGAGTGGCAACGCCCATACAGCTGTGGTTGGTGAACACCCCGTACAATGTCGCTGCATCAAGAGTAGAGAAACACATCTGTCACCACAAACAGAACGGCCTGTGCTGTTGCATTCAGGTGATGTTAAAGAGACGGTAAATATGAACGTCCTCTTTAACAACACCATTCACTTCATCTATCAACAAGGCCTTCCTTTAAAAAAAAAAAAAATCACTCACTCACTCAGTGAGGCTGCAGCATTATACTCGACTATGAATCATGCTTTGAGATTTGATAAAAAACTGATTAAATGTCACCCCTGATCTTTTCTGTAGGAGAAATGTGTAACAGTATACTATGATAATGCTCATCTGCAGAGGTATTTAAAGTTTTATAATATGTTGTTTACAGAGCTCTCTATGATCAACTATTTTGTGGAATAACAGAATAACCCAAACCAGCTCCTATCCCCTCGTCCTATCCACTCTGCCTCTGTTTGTGTGTTCATGTGGAGGTTCCCCATATTAAGGGCCGTCCCAAATCAGATTAGCGTTGAGTGTAAGTGGACTGTGAAACCCTTAAATAGCGAGTCTGCATCGGTGCAGGCTTACGATTGTCCTGACAGGAAGTGCACATGCAACAGGAGAATGGAGGAAACAACATACAAATGTACGAGTGGTGTCTGTCTACTTTGTCAAGTATTTTAGATCAAGCATTTTTGTTTCCCTCACGCTAACTTTACAGTCTCAAACAAAATCTCAGAATGTGTGGTGTGAAAAGATAAAACAAAACTGAGTTGAATGTCACTTTGCCCCTGAGGTCACTTGACTTGTAGCAAACCCACAAATGCCTGCATGCATGCAAAGCCTACATAAGAATAATTCAAATGTGTCAAATTTACCTCATAGCTCATTCTAATTCTCGTAAAGTGTGAAACAGCATAACAACCGTGCAAGCACGGCGTCTATCCATTGCCATGGTGACGGCTGCTTCCTTGTTCTGGTAAAGTGGCAAGGGCGTCCCATAGTTTGGCAATCCATTTATACCCTCCCCCTTCATTAGAAGTGCCCTCCACAGCTGCGGGTGTAATTTGATTTGGAGTGACACTTGGTTGTGAAGTGGTAGTGGGTAGGGACTGGTCTGGGATTGGGCCAATGACATTTTGAAGACTGATATATTACTGAAGTAAGTTCCTGTTTGCCGGCTTATCATAAGCAGAATTTTAAAAAATACCTTAACTAGTTGTAAAATGTCTTAGAGAATATCAGGACAAGTACACAGCACTGATGACAAGCAAGTTCCTCTTAAATTGATATGTTTTCTAACGGAATTTGGCATGTTCTCAATTTAAAAGACCTCTACAACTAAAAAGCATAAATGAAGGCTATACGCAGGCTTGATCAAAACAATCCAGTATCCTAAACGCCACCATGCAATCTTCCCGTCTCTTATAGAAAGGTTATAATGACATTTAAATTCCTTGTCAGCGTAGCTAATTCCCTGGTTTCGTGACAGGCTCTGTGTTATGCTTCACGCCACTCATACCCTGCAGGTTTTCACACAGGAAAAATAATGCTGTTACCGATGTTTTTATGTCCCTGGATGTCCTCCAGCACCGACCTCTCCTTGTGAAACCCGTAATCTCCTCCCTGAGTGTCGGCCTGAAACTCCTTGACGGCGGCGGTGGTGGCTCTGCCTGAGCTGACCCGGTACACCGAGGCCGACACTCCTTGGCCGAGCCGCGACTGGACGGTCCAAATCTCGCCAAAGATCTCGAACAGCACCGGCTTCATGCTCTGGTCTACGCCACCCTGTGAGGGCATGATAACGGCACCGCTGTCCGGACGCGGCGGCTGTACCTTCGCGCTCGGCTCGGAGGAGCCGCAGTGAGCCATCGGGCGACAGAAGGAGGAGGAGGAGGAGAAGAGCCAGCTAGTTGACAGGCGGGAGCAGCTGCAGGAGCATTGCGAGCGAACCGGGCTCTATCATAAACACTACCAGCGAGCAGACAACCTGGCTACACCTGCAGCCTCGTTAAAACTAAGCACAGAGCAATATCTGAGCATATTAAACGACTGTTTGCTTACTGGAGCTGTCAAAATGAGTTCACACCAGTCAGCTGACAAAAACTGAGCTAACTTAGCTCCTCCAAATGGCTAAACTAGCCACAGAGTTTACGCACAGAAACAAACCACTTCCACGACGTGCAGGAAAACGCCTCCCCCATAACGTGCCGGGGTTTATTACGGCATTCTTATCGGTTTTAATAACTTTATGGAGTATATCTGTTCCGACTCCAGTGAAGTTTTGGCTGAGTTGCGCAAACTCAGGTTGTTGATATTAATCTCACTTCCGTTTTTGCTTTCGACACTGCAGGTTTGCGGTGCGTGTTTTCCTGCAGTCTGCCCCCTGTCGGTTAGGAGGGTCCCTTCATCTGTCCCCTTTATACCACCATAATACCCTCTGGCTTCCATCAAAACGATTTTTGCATTTCAGGCTAACACATATGAAATGTAGCTTTGTCTCGTCTTTAATCAAGAACGACTCAGTATTATCATTATGAACTATAATCATTACCTCATGTTTCAGTGATATAGTGTCTCTCTAGTGATCATTATCTACTAGCCTTTCTAGTCCTAGATTCAGAGTAATCCATGAACTACTTAATAACAATGAATCCATTATCAGGTCATTCCTCATTTGTAACTCACTTGTTTCCAGAAACTAGTCACAATTTTGACATTGCTTGTCTCTTCTGATATGACTCTGGGTAAGACAGAAAACAAGTGTATTCCCCCCAAATCCTTGACTGACTCTTCAATATGCTGTCTACCAACACTGAAAAAGAGAAGGGAAGTCAAGTTTTTGTCTGGACTTTGAATACAGTTTGTAGATGAGTTACACTGAGTGACCTGAAAAACAGAAACGTATAAAGGATGATGTGATGAAATTCAACACAACTGCAATGAATGTTCAGTGTGTGTGTTGAATCTACTTTAGCTGCTTGTTTGTGTGACTTTCTGATGCTTAATTTGAGACAATGGTGTATAATTTTCAGGAGGTGAGATCAACCTCATGCATCAAACTGCCTTACAGGAAGTGAGGAGACCAGCAGTGAAAACATATTAGGAACATGAACAGTAATATAACATTTGTACAATGTACAAATAACATACATTGCATTTATTATCATATATATATATATATATTTTTTGTGTCTTTATTTTCATAGTTTTCTCAACATGAAAATGTTGGGAAAAGTGAGATTTTATTCACCAGCATCATGGTATAAAATTACAGACATTGTTACTCCAGTGCACAAGGTATCAAAACATTAAATTGAACAAAAATTTCTGAATCAGGTTTAGAAGTGAAAACTGTCTAATGCACAATCATTGAATTATGTCAGTTTGATTGACTTACATCAGAGGCTGCTGTTAATGTGAAGGTGAAGTCTAATGAACTTTCAAGTTTCAACTTTGAAGGGGTGTTCTTTCTGAAAACTTCATTAATAGGTTAAAGAAAAACAAAAGTAAGTGGAGAGGAGTAAACTACATTTCCAGAGCTGTGAACATTGAAATGTTTTACATTGAAATGTTATGTGTTCAGTTATGAGTGTTCAGCATTCATCTAAATAAATTGTTTAAGTTGTGTCAGATATGTGTTTATATTGTGTTAATCCAACTTAAAAAGTTTAAGTTTAAGTGAAGTAGCTACAAAGTTGTCACAACTAGAATATAATAATTTGCTTTAGTTGAAGATAAGTGAGTAAAGGAAACTTAAGTGGTAACATTTGTGTAAAGAAGATCTATTTAAGTTAGTTTTAATTCAGATAAATTCTATTAACACATTTTTAATAAGTTTAGTGAAATGCTAGATATGAGTTTAAAATACTTCTTATTTTTAAGTTCAACAAACTCAGTGGAATTGGCACTAATAACTTTATTTACAAAAGTTACCTTAACAATAAATACTTTAGTTACTTTTATGCAATTGAAAGAATTTTTAATGCGTAAATTGTTTGAGTTAATATACTTAAATGGTTCCAGACCATCGGTTTCCTCAGTTTGAGTTGAACTAACTCATCGAGTTTTACAGTGTAAATCAGGAAGTTGTAACTATGGCTTCATTAATGGTTAATAAATCATAGGTCATGTAGATTAGTATTTAATTATTAATTTATCAGTTAATGAATGTTAACTCACAGTTACTTCATATATGCATTTATATGTCACCACATTAGTTGAGCCATTCAAACATGTTGAGTGATTATCAGGATTCACCACTTTATGTCAATATGTTGAGTATTAGTGACTTCCTCCAGGTGAGTTGACATGTTCATAAGTGAATACGTCATTCATATATTCCTGAAAAAGAAGGCTGAGCAAAGAATTGTATAGATAAAAAGTGTCCCACGCTGACGGACTGAACTAAACATGAATATCAGGAAGAATCCACAGCCAGCACTCATCCACACAGTCCTCAGAAGAGGCCTGATCATGCAACAGGTGGAAACACCTGTGTGAGTGAACCATGGAGGCTGTTGTTCTGTCAGCAGCATAGCTATGGGCCCCTGGGCGTCTGTGGCCCCTGAACAGTTGACCTCTTCGCCCAATTTGTAACCCAGCCTTACTTGCAGAACAAAATAACACTTGAAATCTCTCATTAGCATTATCACAATGAAGAGCAAAGATTTCACTTTGTACAACTTCTTTTGCACAAAGTCAGGAATAAAGAAGAATATTTCTCTCCTACCTGAATTCATAGAGAGCCACAGGACTAACACAAGCTTGAAAAAAGCAGACAAACAATTTTGTTGTGAAAAGCTTTGTATTTTTCTTTTTAATTTTTAGAAGATTGAAACATATGTCCAATTCTTGGCATGTGTTTTATTTTGATACTCTCTCTCTGCCCTTTTTAATACTAATATTATTTCAATCTCTTGTTAACTGTCTTCTGACAAGGTGACAGAATCAATCAGGTCAACAGATAACTGTATTGACAGATGGTACTCATCCCAAGTTTATGCAGTAAAAACATCTGTAACATAGAAGAGCTGTTAGAGCTGTTGGGACATTTTCATTATGGAGCTGTAAATATAAATATTTGGAGAGTCCAAATATTTTCTTCCTTCCTGTCATGTTTATTATTACAGGGAGAAAGTCTCAAAGTATTTGCAGCAGCAGCGGTACTGTATGCACCAAACCCATATACTGTTTACAATCATTAACATAAACAAAACATTTGGGTGTTGTATTAAAATATTTTAAATTTGCTTTCTCTCAGTCACCACAGTCACTGTGCAAAACTCTTATTAACTAAACATGAAGTTACTGGTCCGGTGCTGTGCGTGTTTTACGCATGTGACACACTCAATTTGGAGACAGATGTATCAACTCTGCTGCTGTGTCAACCTGCAGCCTTAACCTCCACCTGCAGATTCTGGCAGACAGCTGCATTCCAAACCTCCACCTGCTGATTGTTATAGACAGCAGCAACTCAAACCCCCACCTCTAGCCTCTGCCTTCCCCCAGCTATGGCTAAAGATCCAACATCTGCCTCCAACCTGGAGTAGCCCCCTGCAGCTCCAGCCACCTCCTACAGCTTCTGCCAGCAACCTACAGCCTCCACCTCCACCTGCAGATTATAGCAGACAGCTATACAACTCAAGCCTATGAGGATAGCCGTCCAAAGAGAGTAAGTGAGGCAGAAATAATCAGGGTCAGATCTAAGAAGAGACTTAAGCATGAGGAAGTAGGTAAGCAATATTGTGACGCGAGACAAGAAGCTAAGGAGGACAAATTAACCAGGAAACACGATGAATTTTGGGAGAAAACTGACATAATTTCAAGGAGATTTCTGGATGTTGTGAGAGTTTGTGGAGAAGGTGTGTAGCAGCTGTTGAGAGAAGCTTTTAGTTTCTCTCAAACACCTGAAAAACAGAGAAGCTATTGCAGAGTTAGTTTAAATCCAGTAGATGGTGGTAATGCAACATTTTGGACGCCAACCGCCACTAAAAACTAATAATAAGAAGATTTTGCTTCTTTCCAGATGAGGCGCACTTCATCCCATCTCCGACCAGCCTCCTACTTTCACTGAAGAGAAAAAAAACACCTGTAGGCTGTTTTAACCGGAAATAGAGGAATCTGCATCCCGGAAAGGGAAGTGTCAACAAGATGAGGTGGTGTTTTTGAACACTTGGCAGAAGAATACAGTTGCGTACTCGTCCTGTAGTACTCGAGGACTACAAGAAGAGGAGCTGCTCTGACAGTCGCAGGTTTTAAAGTCGTGAAACAGTAAGTTGCCGATTTGATCATGTGATGTATTTCACAGCTGAGCTAAACAGAACATGCATTCATTGAAATGTCAGGTGCTGAAACAGATGCTCCGTCGTTTGTGTTGTGACACCGGCCGGCGGGTGAGTGAGTGAGTGAGTCTTTTCACTGTGAAAATGTGTCGTTGTGAACGTTGTAGGTGTGAACAGAAAGCGACAGAGACGTTAAACTAAACTAGCTAGCTGTTAGCTAGCTGTTATTGTAATAGGAGGCGGACCTGTGACTTGACTTTAACGGACAGTTGTTGTTTCTAGCTGATGAAAATAGTCCCCCGAGTGACCGCACAGCTTATAACCTCAGTGTTAATAAGTTTAAATGTAATGTGCTGAGCTCGAGGACATGATCGAGGTGTGGCTGTCGCGCGTGACTTTGCAGGAAATCAGCTGACAGCTGGATTTAGGAAAGATCTGGAAATGTCCCTTTGTCTTCTGTATTTCAGAAACCACTGGTGTTTCACCTCAATGTGGTTATTTTATTCATATGAAGTCAACATTTCACCCAAAATGTGCTTTGCATGAGGCAAAGAAATGCATTAAAACAATGACAATAACAACAATATAAAGAATAAAGACGGAAATTAAAAACATTAAAAAAACGAATAAAATAGACAAAAATAACAGACACGATATGCGATTCAGTGCAGTAATAAGTCGCTCCAAATGTAATAAAGTGAATAAAAGTGAAGCAGAGCAATGAATTCAACATGATTCAGGAAACAAGGTTTTTTTTTTGTTGTTTTTTTAATCTCCATAAGCTTGTTAGTTTCAAATCCGCAAAACAAATAGCAACCTGGTAAAGGAATAACATCAACTCCAGCTGCCATAGGCTTGTAGTCAGCAGACAACACTGCAACAAGATACACTATAAGCATAACAGGGACATCAAAAATAGACAAAAAGGGACGAATACCATACCATACAAAAACGCTGAGTCAGGATCAGTCATGTTAATTAGCAAGATAGTCATATAAAATCATACACTAGTCATTAATAGAGGTTTGAAAAAATGCCAAAATTCTATGATTCCAGCTTCTCAAACGTGAATATTTTCTGATTTATTTAGTTGTCCATGATAGCAAACTGAATATCATTGGTTGGGACAAATGAAATCATCTGAGGTTGCATCTTGGACTTTAGGAAACAGTGATCAACATTTTTCATAATTTTGTCAATTTGTAGACAAAACAACTAAACCTTTAATTGAGAGAATAATCGACAGATTAATTGATAATGAAAATAATCATTAGTTGCAGCTCTAGTCATTGATATTCTTCTGTGAGTGTTTAACCTTTGGCTGTGTATAGATAACATAAGGAAACTGTATCACTCAGCACAGTTAAATTCGCAGTCATATGCAGAATGCAAAGGACCTAATATGTTGATAAACTTATCTGAGGATAACAGGAATGAGCAAAGCCCTTAATTTGCAAGTACCCACTTAATTTAGATTTTTAGATCAGCTGGAAGTTGGTTTCATCTATTCATGTGCACAAAATTGAATTCAGATATATAGATGTGAGAGATGGACTGAGTTTATTTTCATCAAGCATATCTAGCCCTAGCCTATTAAGTAATTTGAAACCAGCAGCAGGACTTTAAGATCTTTTCCATGACTAACTGAAAGCCAGTATAAAGATCTAAAAACAGGACTAATGTGCTGAATTTCCAGGTAGTTGCACTCTGAATGTGATGCAGTGGTCCAATGGTGTTTTTGGGACAACAGACAGTTATAATAGTCGACCCTACTGGATATGAAGGCATGAATGGTTTTCTTGGAATCATCTCTGGATATTAAACCTCAAATTCTGGCTATTTTAGATAATAAAAGGTTGTTTTCCTCAGTGGCTTGCTGAGGAAAACTGCTGCTGTAGCTCAGAGCTATTAAAACATCAATAACTCTAACTTGGCCTTTAGTCTCCATAGTTGTAAAGTATATAATAACTTGTGTGTTTCCTCTTTGTTGCCAGATATAATGAAATCTATCATGTCTCTTTTAAATCAAATTGTGCCATTTCTGTCTGGGGACTATTGATGCAAAAACAGATCAGCACAGACTTCTCTCTCTCACAGACAGTAGGCCTGGCAGAGATTTTGCTGATTATCGTACAAAAAAAACTGAACACGATTTCTAATCAGAAGAGAATGGAGCTTCTCTAGTCACTATGTTAGTTACAGCTGCAGAATGGGCAAAACCTTTGCACAACCTAATATGTCTAACACAATATGTGGACTGCTAGTTTTATGATTTCACTACATCAGCATTTTATGCAGCTGTCTCATGACACTGGCTCTCTGATTGTTGCTGTAAAATTCAAACATCAGGAAATGGTGAAACAGTGTCTGGTTAATGCTGTGTCATTTAGTCTTTAAAGAATTGGACTGGATATCTCCCATTGTGGGCCGTTCTGGTCTGCCTGGGCATGCTTTGGATTAAAAAGGTTTTGTGAAAATCTCTTCACTGGTATTGCACTGCCTTTTGGAAGCTTTCAGTTTGATACTGGGGTATTTTTTCAGTCCAGGTCATTTTATTAATTCAGATTAGCTTGACAAACTGTTTATATTGAGATTTCCTGGACTCAGTCCCTCTTTTAACCACAGTACTGATTTGTACCTAATGCCTGCTTTTGGCAGCCTTTTTGCATCAGCTTCCAGTTGTTTCTTGCATTTCTCTGTTGGAATTTGTGGAAAAATGAAACAGTAACACCCATTAAACAAATATTTGGCTTAACTAAAAGGTGTATTTTACATAGAATCATTGCTGCTGCAGCTTTAAACATCTGAGTCAGACTGAATCGCACTCTCCTTGTCCTTTAAGGTGCTTCTGAGAGGTATGAATGACTTTGCAGTTCTCAACACGGGGCGGAAGATGCCCCTCATCGGACTGGGAACATGGAAGAGTGAGCCAGGAAAGGTACAGTAGATGCTTCACTTTAATCCTCTTGTTTTTAACCTGTTTGAACAATGTGATTTACATGTAACAAATAACCGAAATCAAATCAACCAAAATCAGTTCTGCAGTTCTCCTCAGCCTTACAGAGCATTTTAGCCTCTTTTAGCTCATTGTTTTGGTTTTAGAGCTCCCAACTTTACTGTTTTAGTTCAGTCTCACAGCTCTCATCAACCTTGTTTTCGACAGTAACTGTTTTCAGAGAGAAAGCTCTGATAAACTAACTGTACACTATCTGTTACAGTAAACAGACTGTTAGTGACCAGCTGATGAACATAAGGGAGCATACAATAATGATAATAATAATAATACATTTAATTTGTACCACACTTTTCATTCATAGTGAAACTGAAAGTGCTACAGTATTAATAACATAGAACACACAACATAAAGAAAATAGTAATAAGACTCAAGATGAAAAAGCCTTCCTGAGCAGAAAGGTTTTTAGACCTTTTTAAAAGAGTCTAGGGTCTGCGCTGCCCTCAGATGGTTAGGAAGGTTGTTCCACAAATGTGGTGCAGCAGAGCAGAAGGCTCGATCCCCCATTCTGCAGAGCTTAGTAGTTTTAACAGTTGTCCTGTTTTCCCTTGTCACAGGTGAAACAAGCAGTTATTTGGGCCCTGCAGAGCGGGTATCGTCACATTGACTGTGCAGCCATCTATGGCAACGAGGTTGAGATTGGAGAGGCCCTTCAGGAGACACTAGGCCCCGACAAGGTAAAACAACTAAGAAGTTTTAATCAGTCCTCAAAAATGTCACTTGTTTCAAAATAACTATACAACATATTTTAAACATCTTCTAGACATGTGTTTTATTGTCTGTACTGACGCTGATGCTGTCTGTGCACCAGGCTCTGAGACGAGAGGACGTATTCATCACATCCAAGCTGTGGAACACCCGACATCACCCGGAGGACGTGGAGCCGTCCCTCCTGAAGACCCTGAAGGACCTGAAACTGGAGTATCTGGACCTCTACCTCATCCACTGGCCCTATGCCTTTCAGTGAGCTCAATCTCCATCCAGGTCTAAAAATGAGATAATTAGCTTGTTATCCTGAGAAAACTACCCTTTGTTTTCTTTAAATAACAAGATAATTAACGTAATCAGGAGAAAACAGCTTTGTTATCCTCAGATAAGGAGCAAATGGACTTATCTCATTATTTCAGGATAATGAGTAGACCTTGTAAGGGGGCCGTATTTTAAGGAAATATGTGTGAAGGAAAACTAGTTTTTAATTGTTTTCCTTTAAGTATGTTTTTAACCTGTCTTTTAATTGTGACTCCTTCTTGATATCCCCTAGACGAGGAGACAATCCTTTCCCTAGAAAGGAAGATGGCACCTTGCTGTATGACGACATTGACTACAAGCTGACCTGGGCTGCCATGGAGAAGCTGGTGGGGAAGGGCCTTGTCCGAGCCATCGGCCTGTCCAACTTCAACAGTCGGCAGATAGATGACATCCTGTCCGTCGCCAGCATCAAACCAACTGTCCTCCAGGTACAGGTTGTGGGTCAGCAATGTTGACAAGTTTATTTTAACTGGACCACACAGGTTAGGTGTAAAGACAACTGTAGAATGTCTTATTCACCCCGGTATCTCTGTGTTTGGTTTGGCAGGTAGAGAGCCACCCCTACCTGGCCCAGGTAGAGCTGCTGGCCCACTGTCGGGACCGGGGCCTGGTGATGACGGCCTACAGCCCTCTTGGGTCTCCTGACCGGGCCTGGAAACATCCAGACGAACCTGTCTTGCTCAATGAGTCCATGATTGCCACCCTCGCAGAGAAATATAAAAAGTCCCCTGCTCAAATTATTCTCAGGTGATTTTACGAGCAAAATTTCTATCCAAATGTTGCGCAAACCTAAGAATTAATGTGCATTTCCTTCCACTACAATTATGCAATTATAAGGAGTTGGGCTAATTAAGATAAACAGTGGCAATAGTTCTCCAGTCAGTTGCCATTAAACTGTTTTGCAATATTTTGACTTTTCAAATTTCCAGCATGTTTTCACTCAGGTTTTTTTTTATGCAAATGAAAAATACACAGAAAAACAGGTGGATGGAACAACACTTACTGTTCAGTTACCTGTTAACATTGTATCCAAAACTGTGAGGGTATCCACGTTTTTAGCCAACAACATACTTAATCTCATGGGATATCTTTGAAGTCTTTAGAGATTAGGTTTCTTTATAAAATTCATTAAGTTTTCAAATTGAAGCTCTTCAAACAATGAAAAATGTCTTTTTGTGGTTTTCTTTTTTTTATATACCGTTATATAATGTTGAATATCTCTGTTAAACATGGTCAAAGTTCCAAAACTTGAGATTAACGTATGTAGATGCTCCCTGCATGTCAAAAGCCAGGGCTGCTCTGAATGCTTTGTTTTTGACAGGTTTTTCTATCTTGTCAATGAGATGACATCAGATCATCGAGCATGCCCGTTAACAGCCATCTGTTCCGTATTCTTGGTTTCTACTGTTTTTTCTAAGGTTTTTCCGTGTGTTGTTTGCATTGCCCACTCAAATATTTCAGATCGGATTCCAGCTCAAACATAAACAGATGTATTTGAGAAGTTGACATTTCGAGTAAAGAACGAGAGTGGCTGCAAGTCAGCTGTGACACAGCTTCCAGAAGCTGACCAATCAGGACAGACTGGGCTCGTAGGGAGGGGGACCTTAAAGAGAAAGGAGCTAAAACAGCCTGGCTGAACTGAGGAGCTGCATAAAGGGCCATAATAAGATAAATAAAGAGTTTTTTGAGCTGTGAACCATGCAAAGCTACTCCAGTGGAATCCCAGAATAAAGGTAAAAAGCTGGAAATGAGCATAATAGGTCCCCTTTGAAATTAATGGTTCTTCACATGCTGGCAGTGCTATATGCATCCCATCTGCTTTACTAAATATTGTTTGATAGCACTACACATCTGTAGTAATAAACATTACAGGTGTTAGTAGGGTTGTTTCTGTATTTAGTATTTTCTCAATTGATTCCATGTAGCATCAAAGCTCTTAAGTCGTTTTACTGAAACTTGGCTTTTGGTGAAATTGGGGGGCAGCGCAACTAGCTGTCAACAGAACTGTGACGTATTATCACCATACAAAGCTGATATGGCATGGTGTTGGAAATGCACATTACTTTCAAAAGTCAAAAGTATTACCCCCAATTATTGTTTTTCATCTATACATAAAACACTATGGTAGGGCTGGGCAGTAATTAAATAAAATATTTTTTCAGCATAACATTTTATCAAATTGTTATCAAAAACTAACAAAATGAGACTGTATGGCATGCTTTTAAAAATAACGTATTGTCAAGTATACTTGAAGTTAAAATGTGCACTGGTATGGTCAAGGAAGTCTCCAGTGACTTTACATTCCAACAAACACCAATATGTCAGTTGTTAGTCACTAAGTTTCTTGTATTTCCAGGTGGCAGACACAGCGAGGAGTGGTAACAATCCCCAAGAGTGTGACAGAGTCCCGTATCAAAGAGAATATTCAGGTGGGGTAAAATTGCAGTCACGGCAATTCATTTCCGAATCATGAAGCTTTTTTTTAATATGTCTCACACTTTGTCATACATCTTGTTTTTTGTCAGGTGTTTGACTTTACCCTTGAACCAGAGGAGATGAAAACTATTACAGCATTAAACAAAGGCTGGCGCTACATTGTACCAATGATTGAAGTAAGTAGGCTTTATGTACTGTACCTCGTATGGTTGGTGTTTATAGTGTTACTTGAAAACTTTGTGCTCTCTAGCTCAGTTTATGAGAGATAATATACAGGAGCCTGTGATTACCCTTGAAGGTATGATTTTCATTGCAGAGGTAGTGTTGTATGGTGGTTTAACTTTGGTTGGGGTGTTGCAGGTGGAAGGAAAGCGGGTTCCCAGGGATGCAGGACATCCTCACTACCCTTTCAACGACCCCTACTGATGACTCACACTGTAACCTGAATTTGTGCCTTCAAAGACCCCATCAACACCACATCACCCTCCTACACATCACTTAAAAAAAAAAAGTTCCTGGATCCTGTCATTGAAATATGTCTTTAGATTATGTCAAACCCTGCACTTATTAGAACATTTCAAGTTACTGTCAGTGATGGAGACTGGGAAATCTGGTATGACTATACATACTGTACGTGTTATTTTTTAAATAAACATTTTGTTACTTCCCTTGTGTGTGTCTTTATTAAACCAGTTGATCGTAGCAAGGTTTATGAAGGGGAGAAACTACATCGTTGCATTGTGAAACGCTGAATTTCCTCTTCTGGGGTCTGTTTTATTAAACCAATATAACAGAATTATAGTCAAAAACATAATAAACACTGTTTAATATGAAGTCTGTAGCAGTTACAGCATTGATGTTGTACATTATTTCACCAGCAAGATCCCAACATCCCATAATTTACACTATGACACACAATTAAAATTAAACGTATGGCAAATTTTCATGATAAAGTGCAATCTTACAAAAGCTTTGATTCGCATCTCAATGGCATGTTGTCTGACTGCTCAACAACATATATCATAATTCATCCCATAGTAGAAAAATAGTATTAAATAAGTGTGTATAAAACTATTTTAATAAGAAAGACAGGGTAAATGCAATCCAGGACAGTCAGTGCTGGTGCTTACATAGAGTGGTAGTCTTTCATCTCCTGCAGCACCTCCTCTAAGGCTTCCTCCATTGTCAGCTTGGGAGGTGTGCGCTTGCGGATGTACTGTGGAAAGAATGAAGAGCTGTTGTAGACAAAATGTGTGTGTATGTGTGTGTGCGTGCATTATCTACAGCCACATTTTAATCTTTTAATGCAGTTTGGAATTTAATATGTAATACCAATTTAAATTTTACGGGTCTATCTCAAGTTACTTTCCACTACGCACTCACAGTCAGTGTGTGCAGGAAAGTTATGTATCGTCATGCAGAGAGATATATAAAGTCACAGCTCATTATGTCAGCTAATGAGGCTTTGAACCAATGAGGAAGCAGTCATCTCTTTTATAGGGAGAAACGTGCAGTACTTGTGTGACTTCCCCCAGCAACTCCAAAGATACAAACAGGATTATTTGCTATCATGCACTAGTACGTTAGTGTGTGTGTGTGCGCTTTACCTCTTTGGTGTCATCCAGAGTGATATATCTGTAGTTTGGTGGTTCCAGGTTCCGCAGCTGGCTGGAGTGCAGATGGCGGCTGCTTTCAATGAAGCGTCTCGTCATAGCGAGATGCTGTTTCAGAATTTCATTGAGAGCATATGCAGCTGGATTGAAGGTGCTAAGGGCTGAGGGGAGGACATGGGACACACATTAAAAAAAATACTACCCATGCACAAAGCATCACAGGATTTGTAGCAATTGTGCTCTTACTTGTGAAAGACTCTTCCAGCACCACTATTGTGAGATTACAGTTTGATTTTCTCACCACTAAACCACACCAGGTATCACAACTGATCTGACCATCATATGTCAACAGCAAAATATAGCACTTTTATGTAGAGCTGAAACAATTGATCAACAGAAAAATAATCAGCAACTATTTTGGTACCGTTTCAATAATTTTTCAAGCAAAAGTAGAAAAACAATGCCAAACATTCTGTTGGTCATTAGCTGCAGCCCTAGTTTTATTACCTAAACAATCTAGTGTAGCATGGTGTGCATATTTGTGCAATTTTCAATATTTTTCATGTTTTTTTTAGAGGTTTACAACACATTGCCTGTTCATCTATAAGGGGTTATTGTTAGCCTTGACCAGAAGATACTACAAGTCACTGTATTAGACTGTATTCAATCTGTGCCAAAGACTTTTAGTTATCTTCCTATATGTGGCATTGCAGCACAAAGCAACACACTCTTTGAATCAGAGTTTAACTTGGAGAGGAAAAATCCCAAATTGTTGAGTGTCGGTTTCCCTCCTCAGCCTGTTCTGGATTTCCTTTGCCAGCTGGCCTGCTCCTCTGCAAAGTGCACGCTGGCTGCAGCTCATCATAAATTACATGTTTTTCTCACTTTATTGTATTTCTGATCAAGTATATGTAGCAGCACTCCTCTAATGTGAACTATATCAGATGTTTTAAAAGTAAGTAATGTTTTATCCCATAAATGTCATTCCATTTATTCCACAAATGTCATCACTCCAATAAACATCAATAAAAATATTTGAATGAGCCAAAAAAAAGTTTGCTTTTTGATATGTGAACTTTTTTCTTTTAATTATTACTATTATTATTATTATTACAGGTATATCCTATTTGACATAACTCTTGATCAACTGCCATCCTTTCCTGCAAAATTGAACAGCATTTCACCTACAGATGGCGCCACAGCAACATGATTCACTTAGTGGTCATTTGATCTAGGTCTGGATACATGTTTAAAAGCTTTCTGTTATGAAAATGACTTAAATGGCTGAGTAGATAGACTCTCTAAGTGCTTTCTAGTTTTCTAGGTATATTTATGTTGCATCTTGTTCTATTTAAGTGGGTCTCACCTTCCACAGTTTCTGAACTGATAGCATGAGTGGTCACTGGGGTTGGATTCATATAGGTCATGCCCACTGCTGAGCCAAAAGTAGCCATACCTACAGAGAGAGAGAGAGAGGACAGTCAGAGATCAGAAACAGAAATACCTGTCTGCTCTATGTAGCACCTTTACTTTCTAATATGTCATTGTCAGTTTAATGCTGATAATTTAATGACTACGGTGAAAAAATGTGGCCATGGTGTTGGTGATTAGTGGCTTCTACCACATCTTAAATACACAAATATGTACTGTATGGCAGACTAACCGGATGACCATGTGTAAGCCAGTGGATCAGGCTGCGTCTGTACAGCTGTCTCTTTTAAAACTTTTCTAGCTGAAGCATGCTTTCTCGATGGGCGAGATGAGTCCCAGTCACTATGTGATACTGAAGATCTGGAGGATCTGGAGTCTCTGCTTCTGCTGAGTGATCTCTGACTGCGATCTGAGGTCCGTGAGGTGCAGGAGCGACTTGTGTCTGAGAAAGTGCTCGAGTAATCGTCTTCTGTCCTCCTATGGGACACATCTGACTCAAAGGCCTCCTCTCTGACTTCTGATACAACCTCCTCCTGCTCTCCATCTCCTAGCAGGTGCTCTGAAACCTGGCTGGCACTGTAATCTGGCTCTGTCCTGCTCTCGCTCTCAAAGTCACTTCGGTAGTCCAGCTCGTCCTCTTGATGCTGCTGTTCCTCTCCAACCTCCTTCAAGCCTGGCAGCTGTTGATGTCTGTTTGGGGATCCAGCAGCAGGGACGATGTGTTTGGTTTTCCCCTGTTTAGACAGCAGATAGAAAGCAAAACCATCAGTCCAATGAGTCCTTTAGGGGGTTTTCTCCTCATATACAGTGCAGACAGGTCTGTTCAATACTAAATGATTAAAAAAAAAATTATTTAGTATGGCTGGACTCGGTGGAAATAAAATGTCTACATCAAAGTTAGTGCTCTACCTCTTAAAATTCATCTTATTTTCATAGGTTTAGCCTTTTAAAATGACAGAAGTAAATGGTATCCATCATTCTTTATTTCACATTGAATTTAACTGAAACTTTGCTTTTGATTTACGACTTAACATATTATTCAATATACTAAAACAAATTAAGATGGTATGGCCAAAAATATTGGTACCCTGAACTTAATATTTTGTAGCTCAGCTTTTGGAGGCAATAACTGCAGTCAAACGCTTTTTGTAACTCTGAATAAGGTTTCTACACTTCTCCACTGGTAGTTCGGCCCACTCTTCTTGAGCAAACTGCTCCAGTTCTCTCAGGTTTTGGTTCAATGTTTTCTTCTCATCAACTCCTGGGTGCTTTTTGATGTATGTTTGGGGATCCTGCTGGAAGACCCATGATCTGTGGCTAAGAAACAGCTTTCTGAAACTGGGCTGTATGTTTCACTCCAAAATGCCTTGATAAGTCTTGTGATTTCATTGTGCCCTGCACAGATTCAAGGCACCCAGTGCCTGAGGCAGCAAATCAACCCCAAAACATCACTGAGCCTCCTCCATGTTTCACGGTAGGCATGGCATTCTTTTCTTTAAGGCTTCATTTTATTTCTTCTGTAAACATAGGGTTGGTATGATTTACCAAAAAGCTCCAATTTTGTTTCATCTGTCCAAAGCACATTCTCCCAGAAGGACTGTGGCTTGTCAACATGCATTTCGACAAAGTCCACTTTTTTGTGTCTCCCTCTTAGAAGTGGGGTCTTCCTGGGTCTTCTACCATGGAGCCCATTTTCATTCAGACAGTGACGGATGGTGCGAGTTGAAACTATATAACTTTGAACTTGAAGATCAGCTTGGATCTGTATTTAAGTTTTCCTTGGTTCTTTCTTGACCATTCGAGCCATCCTTCTGTTTAATCTCGGGCCAATTTTCCTCTTGCAACCACGTCCCGAGATGTTGGCTACAGTTCCATGAGCATTAAACTTCTAAATAATATTGGCAACAGTGGTCAAAGGAACATCAAGCTTGTAACCTTTACATTGACCATGCTTGACTATTACCTTTTTTCTAATGTCTTCAGACCACTCTGTTGTTTTCCTCTTGTTTTCCATGTTCAATGTGATGCACACAGTGACACAATACAGCAGTAACTATTTTTATCCTTCTAAACTGGCTGCACGAGTAATTATAAGATTGAAAACACTTGTGATACTAATTAAAACACAATAGTCTGCCTAAAGTATCACTACAAATCAATTATTTCTTACAACTTCTAAAGGGTACCAATAATTTTGTCCAGGCTATTTTAGAATGTTTTTGTAGAATAAGCATGAATTAATTTATTTTCACAATTGTTTTGTTTTGTTCCACTGCAAACCCAACATAGACATGCACTGATAATACATCATTTCAACACTGTTCAGGGCAAATGGTGCATTATTTCAATAAAATGCAAGGGTACCAATAATTTTGGCCATGCCTGTAAGTGATCAGACAGGCTTTCAACAGGTTCTCAGTTTAACCATATTATCTAAAACAGTTATCTGGTAAATGAAGGCAAACATGGACTGTTACTCAGACTGTTGTAAATGTTTACTTTCGTGTTCAATGTTGACCTCATTCTGCAGCCCTTCTCAGCTCTATGGATCATTTTAGCATCTTTCAGTACATTATTTTGGTTTTATGGCCCTAAACTTAACTGTTCTGATTCAGTTTCACTGCTCTCATCAGCATTGTTTTCAGACACAGCAGGCAGCTGTTTTCTGCAAAAGCTCTAAAAACCTACTGTGCTCTACCTGCTCAGCAACAAACAGCAGCCAGACAAAATTAGCAGCTTGCTGGTGAATATAGTGAAGGATTGGATTGGATGTTTTTCTCAGGAGGAGACTAAAAAAGGCTAAAAGCAGAGTCAACATCAGACCTGTATTCATCAAATGGCCAGAGACATAACTCTTTTTAACTTTACTTTATTCCACTATACTAGTTAACTTCCTCCATTTCCCACCTCCTTTGCTGGTGTTTCCTCAGGAAATCCGAGGGAAGCAGGGACAAGGTCATCTAATGTCATCACATTTATCTTGAAGTCTGCTGTAAGACAAGGTCACAGTGATAGAATTTAACACAGTGATATACAGTGTATATCCACACAACTGCCATCAACTCTGCTACTAGTATTACATTTAGAACATACTTGTCATGAATCTGTGATACCCTGCAAAGCAACTCATATTTGTCTTGTTCTCTGTTAGTTCAAACTGTACAGAGGGATGACTTATGTACCTTGTTGTCCATCTAGGGTGCATGAGATTCAGCGTGAAGAATAAAACATGATTAATGAACAAAATTATGCACACCACGCATAAAATTAACATCAAACAATGAGTACAATTAAAAATAGCTTGTATGCAGAATAATAACCTGAGCATTCTGACGTCAGTATCAATTAATTTTTAGACATTACTCTCATTCATAGTTAATTACAACTTTAATGGCAATCTGTCCTGATGTTATTAATACCCTGATGAGCTTCTCTCACCTTCAGAGGAAGCTAAACTCATCTCACTGTGGGGATCTTCGGGCTCAACAGGGAAGAGCTCCTCCAAAGAGAGCACCTCTCCATGACCCGACATGGAGGAGAGGGAACGCTGTGGACTCTCAGCTCTGCGAGGAGAAGAGGGACCAGAGAGAGGAGGGGATGGAGACAGCACGGAGGGGCTGAAGCGGGCCTGAGCCTGGCCAGTGAATCGAAAAGGAGAACTGTGGCGATGAGGAGAGGCAGGGGAGCGAGGCGGTGCCGTGTTGGAGGACGATGAGGGACGGACAGCAGCAGGAGGAGGTGTGGAGTGGACCCTCTTACTGCTTCTACTCAACATCTGTGAAAAGGGAAAGCTTTAGAGTAATGCTTTGGCTTGACAAAACAGTGTCTGACAAACTACAAGAGTTATCAGGTTTTTATCCCATCTAATCTTTAAAAGAAAAGAAGTTTCCCTCATGGCTTAGTGCGTACATGTTTTGCATTGTTAAAAAACCACAGTGTCAAAATATTGAGTTTGTGAGTTTGATCTGATGATATATGTAACCTTTAAGTACACATTTCTGTGTATCTACTTTTCTTCAAATGCAGCATGATTAACTGAACTTTGTTTTACACAGTCAGTACATTTTTAGCCATGCAGCGATGTGCTCTAATGATGGAAATGTTGGTCTGTCTGTTTGTCTACCAATTTGGTCCAGACTGAAATATCTCAACAACTATCAGATGGATTTGCAAGAAGTTTTGTACAGACATTCATGGTCCCCAGAGGATGAATCCTACTGACTTTGTAGATCCCCTGACTTCTTCTCTAGCACCACTGTGAGGGTGACATTTGAGACTCAGAATGAAATATCTCAACAACTTTTAGATGGATTGCAATGAAATTTACAACAGATATTCAAGGTCCCAGGGGGGTACACTGTAACCACTTTGGCGATCTTGTGACTTCCCCTCTAGCACCACAAGAGGGTCAAAGTTTTCATTTATCCAGTGAAATATCTCAACATCTAGTTGATGGATTGGCACATTTGGTATAAATATTCATGGTTCCCAGATGATGTATTCTAATGACTTTCCCTCTATGAGATTGACTTTTTAGTTCTTTAGTGAAATATCTTAACAACTATTGGAGGGATTGCTGTGAACTTTGGTACACACATTCATGGTCCACAGAGGATGGATTGTAATAACTCTGAAGTTCTGACTTTTCATCTAGTGTCATCATCTGGACTAAATGTCGTTTTGTCCAACACTTTGGTTTATGACTAAATACCTGAAAAAGTCATGACATTCCCATCAGCCTCAGATGTTCTTTATTTTTAGTGCTAATAATCAAATGTTTGCATGCTAACATGCTTAACCAACACGGTGAACACAGTAAATATTATCCCTGCTAAACATCAACATGCTAGCACTATCACTGTGAGCATGTTAGCATGCTGGGATCGATGGAGAGACGAGGTAGTTTCAAATTTATTGTACATTTATGAAGAAGCTTCTATTCAAGCCAAACTGCAAGGAACTTATCTTAACTGAAGGCCAGCACAACCATGTCATCCATGTTTATGATTTACACTGTCACACAAATGAAGTTAATTGCAGCTCACATTTCTGTTAAATCTGCACGTGTGGCAGTTTAGGAGCTCAAGGGTGTTTGCACCAGAGCCGGATACAAGTCACCTACAAACATGAATGTAAACAATCAATACAAAAAGATCAGAACTGAGCATTAAGGCCTGTAAAGTGAACGTAGCCTTAATCTTGTTTGATAGAACTAAGGCTCAAAATGTCCCCTCAACATGATTCTTATATCTCTGGAACACTGACACTCATTCTTATGCAGATATTTGCTCTGTGTTGAAAAGCTGTGGACACACAGCTTAAGACAATCATAACCTGTGTGTACTGTTCTTTTTGAGAGTCATGTCAAAGACAAATTTCCGTTGCCCTGTGATAGACAAAAGGGTTTTCTGAATCTAAATCTGAAAGAATTTCAAATACTAAACTTTTTTTGATAAAAAACTTTTTTTTTTTTATAACTTTTTCATAAAAACTCTCCTATAACACATATAGAACCACTGACATGCCAGCTAATGGCACTAGCCTAGCTTCTCTTGAAAATAGCAATAGTCAATTCAAATTAATTTTATTTATATAGCACCAAATCACAACTGCATGCCTTGCAGTGACTAAGCCATCAGCCTGTAAATAAAGGTAGAAGATGAATGTGGAAGAACAAACAGGGTTCACAGTTAAAAGGTACCTTGTCCCCCGTTCTCCTGGAAGAGGGTCTCTCTGGTCTTAATAAGCTGTTGTCTGTTGAATCCAAAGAGTTCCCAAGCAGTTTTCTCATGTCCTCTTCATCACTTTCTAGACTCACACTGCTTACTATTCTCACTGACTTTGACTCCAAATCCACCAAAGGCACAGACACATCAGCAGCTCTGGACCTGGATCTGACACCAACATCTGGGCCTTTTGGAGACCCAGCAGCAGCTGCAACAGTATCACTACCATCAACAGCTACAGCTGCCTTACTCTTGAGAAAACGTTTCCCCTTCTGGCTCTCCTCACTGCTGGACTGTACTGAGAGAAACACAGGGGCCTCCAGGGACTGGGAGACTACTGGTGGTGGTGAGATCCCCATGTCTGAGGTTAGATTGTGGGCAGGTTTCAGCCCTTCTCTTTCCTGTTCCTGAGCCTGTTTCCGGCTGCGGATGCGGCTCTCAATTTGAGCCAGTCTTCTCAAAGCAGCAGTCTGGGAGCCACGCTGGGAAGACGACACATATCTGAGCAGAGAGGTAGGAATGAAGGGAAAAACACAAGATATGAGTTTCAGCAGCAGAAGTGAATATCTGAACAGGAAATATTTTCAGTAGAAGGGGGTTCAGGTGATAGAATATTTACTTTTTACAACCGTGCTCAATAAAATGTGTTTCTCTTACATCCACAGAACCATACCTGTGTTCAGGGACCTGCTGCATTTGGCTCTTGTGTATAGGTGACTGGCTGCTGTTTATTGCAGGTGGGGGAGCCTTCTTCAAGAACCTGCTCCCTCCTCCTCCTAGAGAGCTCTGAGGTCTGGGATCCTGGCAGAGGAAAACAAGGAGGGCTCAGACAGCATCGTAACAAGTTGACTTTACAGGGCTCCCAGACTGCAGTAGGGTTTGACAAGTAGTATTTTCAGTTGTTTACCTTGGTGGGATCTCCCTCTCTTCTCTGGTGATACTCAGCATCAGCAGATCCCACAACGCCAACTCCATGCTCAGAAGCTGAGCTGACTGAGGACAGATCACTCAGGTCTGACAATAACGTGTGTGCATTTGAGGGAGCAGATCTGGGTTTGATATACCCCCCAACAGCGCCCTAGAGAGAAGGGAAGCAGCGACAACACACGTTTCTGGTTTTACACACGTGTATCAATGTGTGGACTGCTTAAAACATCTCTCATAATAATACTGCTGTTTATAAAACATGTGAAGAAATGAAACTCACTGTATGTGTCGGTGTTTTGGCTGTTGGCCCCTGTGTTGACTCGCCGTCTCCACCGCTGGTTCTCTTGCCGGACAGCAACGCCTGAGCTCGGTCCAGAGCGCTGCTCCGACCGCCTCGTCTCCACATCTTTAAACTGGTGCTCGTCCGGACGCTGTCTCTCTAACTGTGAGCTACTTAATACACTTCACCATCTACTAACACATAATTTGTGCATTTATGACATATTGTGCAAGTTTGCCACAAAGAGATTAGTTATTTTCCTTAAGTCCTAGCCGTTAACTGCTCACTCTGGCGTCCCTCGTCTCCATGGAAGTTTCCTTTTCCGTTTCCTTCTTCTTCTTCTTCGTCCTTAATGGCGAATCACGTCCACTCCGGGTCACAGTGACACCAACTGTTCATTGTGTGTACTTTTTAAGAATTTACACACAATCCTGAGGACGAAGCAAGTATTTCAAGAAATAAATGAGATTTCCAATGAAGTATAATAGAAAAAATATAAAGGGTAATGTTGTCGGTTACATATATGTTGTCTATATGTAGCCAAGACAAACTCTATTCAGGCCTACTTTTAACTATTTTATTTAATTAAAATTGGAGAAAAATTAAAATGTCTTAATGTGTCACACCAGTTTCTAAGGAATTGCATACCTTGTGCAACATGTATTAAACGGGAACTGAACCTTCGAGAAGGTTTATACAAATACAAATAAACACCACAAAACTTAGGCAACCACCTGAAATTCTGAGGCAATACAGGAGCTGTGTTCATGCATCTTGCAGAAATCCTTCGATAACAACCTCAAAAAAAGTGAATAAGAAGAAGTTCAAAAGTTCCATTTACTATGATGTAAATGACAGATGAAGTAAAGCTCACTATTTTGTGCAAAGTCATGGTAACATCAGTATGAACTTGTTGGATGTTTTGTTGATAGATGCTATGTGGAAATATTATAATGAGGATGATGTACATTTATAAAAAGCAATGCCAAGAGACGTGTGGGGCCCAGAAGGACGAGGAAGACGATCCTGGATTCCTTGGGAGAAGAGGACGAGGCTTTCTCTTAAAGACTCTCTTCAATTTTTGTTTTTTGTATTTTTGTAGTTTTAGATCGTTTGCTTTGTAAAACCAAATAAAACTGGTTTGTATTTTTATACACTCCAACCAAAGTTCCTGACTTGTGCACATCCCTGAGATTCTCTGGTGTTCCTTTAAAGTAAGAAAAGACACCTCCCTTGGGATAGGCTGACAGTAGTTTTTGAAATTGATTAGATTAAAATTTATTGACTCCTGTTAAGTTAAAAATGAATGCTGTGTATTTAATGATAGAGTAATAATGGTTCAGGTTCAGTGACTAATGATAACATACAGTTGTGCATGTGTTAGGGGTAGAATTTCAATACAATATTGGGTTGAGGGTTTATAATCAGGAGTCTAATTGGCTAACTGTTAGGGCTAGGGCTCCGAGGCTGCCCTATAACAACCAGGTGAGTGCCCTCGACCAACAGAGTGGGCCTCCTCCAGTGATGTCCTGTTAGTATGCCATCCTGGAGTACTTTCAAACCTCCAACAACCTATTGCACCTACACATTTCGTTAGGACCCTGGCTGTCAGGACATGCTTGACTATATAGGCCCGTTAGTAGTGGTTCGACGACAGCTGGTGAAGTAGAGAAGCCAGGCTGAATTTGGTTCCCTAAGCAAGGCCAGGGTGGTCGTGCGTATAGATTTTGGGAACTATGTTCGATACCTAGGTCAGAGGTAGAGGACAGCTGTCTGTCGGTGCCTTATCCACACTGGCAGGGGGTATCGGTTATCTGTAGGACAGAAACCATTTCAGTAAGTATTTCACACCAAATTACACCTCAGGACAAGGAGAGAACATAGGCTTTTAAAGTTATTTATTTATCTGTAAAAGCATAAGCATGTACAGAAATCAAATAGTACTTAAATGGTTATTTGGTCATTCCATTACAACACAGTGTGTGGATTTGGACAGTAAATGTAGCGTTTCAGAACAATGTCACAGCATTTGATCAATTATGCAGATGAAAAAAATAGATAAAACCAGCTACATGCAGAAGCAAGCACCATTTCACCAGATGCTCTATGTCTGCAAATATGTGTAACATCAGTGACCTTGATTTAGCTGTACTTTGCCACCAACAAGCTGAAGACAGATGTCCCTGAAGTTTGTTGTTTAAACTCTCCCTGAGCTTGAGTCATCAGGCACTTGTTTCAACATGTTTTTATCATCCTGGCCTTGGCATTGTCCCTGCGCTACTAAAATATGTTGTTTTTGAACACAACCACCTCTGCATGTACCTTATCCACACGACCTGTATGCACTTACACCATCTGCTCTTGTATCAGACTGTTACTCCAATTTGACAAACAGAAGTATACTTCTCTGTTAGATGAGCCATACAAATACAGTGTGCTCAGCTAAAATGAGTTGATAATGGTCTGTCATGGACTAAGCTTTGCTGACATGCTGAGGATGCAACTGTGGTAATGTTGGCAGGGCTGTAGCTACCACTGAGGGCACTGAGGTCATACCCTCTATTTTGTTGTCTGTTGGTCAATCAGTTAGTTGGTCCACCACTTTGGTCCAGATTGAAATATCTCATCAACTATTGGAAGGATTACTATGAATTTTTCTGCAGACATTCATGATAACCAGACACTGTATGCCAATGATTTTGATGAACCCATGACTTTTCATCCAGCACTACCATGAGGTTGACATTTATGGTTTTGAGTGAAATGTCACAACAACTATAGTATGGACTGCCAAGAAATTTAGTGAGCACATTCATGCTTCCATCAGGATGAATTGTTAAGTCTTAAATGATATTGTACATTCCTCATCGAGTAGCATTGTACCCATTTTGTTGGACTCACGATTGACAGTAATGTGAAAGATGCAGCAGCACCAGAAATATTGTCTTTGTTATTTTAATGAATTCCTCTTCCTTATCAGAACCTGGCATTACTCACAATGCACCTTGACTCAGTTTTCTCTGCTGTACAGATTTGAGACATGCTAGTAGTGGCAAATGCAGCCTCAAGCCAATAGCCTCAAGCAGAAATGAGGAGCTATAGTGGTCTGGTAACCTAACTTTTTTCAAATTTTTAAAAAATTTTCAAACTTGTAGTCTTCAGCCCCAATTGACACTGACTCAAATGACATCACTTGAAGCAAATCATTTATTTCACGCTGTTTCCTCTGGAGCCACAAAAGGCTTTATACAACTTTTTCACATATGCAGTAGTACTCCCCAACTCCTGGAAACACACTTTGATGTTGATGTTAACTTCTCATATCAGCACCACCAAAATTAAAAATTGTTCAATACTTTGGTTTATGACCAGCCTCAGCTGTACTCTGCACAGTTTGACATTTTGCAAATTGAGGCAACACATTTGGGTCACAAATTGCTGGGTTTTTTTTTTTTTTTTTTTTTTTTACAGACATTTTTTACATACATTTTGTGTCATTTTTTTATGTGTATATCTACAAGGTCACTTTTTTAAATTTCCAGATGCTCTCCTCTTTTTCGTGCCTCAGATTTTCAGATGCCTTTAGAGCAGCACCAATTATACCCTAACCTCTGAATACCTTTCATTGGCAAAGAAGAGCAAATGGAAAAAGAGTACGTTTATTTGACCCTACAAAAGACTCCAAGGATGAGTAGATGCAGTTTTGTGAGGATAATTCCTCAACATTATTTCTACAAGTTGCCATGACTCCACAGACCCGTCAACCTGTCGACACAGTAATGAGTCCACTTTCAACCTTTACTTTGAAGTCATCTCCATTTAAATGTGAAAAATTTCAAAAGTCAGATTCTGTTGCTCTGTCACTGCCCACAGCAACTTGTAATGTAGATTTTGCATCTTAATCGTGGAGGTGATAAAGTTGTAATTCAAGGGTCACATCAGTTTATAGGTTCTCTCTAGCCACTGAACATGCATGCTCTGTGTTCTGGAAAACAAAGGAAGAGATTGAACTCCAATGCCTTCATGTTTTCACACCCGGATGTTAACTCCACCTATGACCACACTCACAGAAGTCACTGATCACTGTGGTCTGTGACCCATGACATCATCTTATCAATAAAAGCCATGGACACCCTCCACACGGTCTCTGTGAGCTGCGGTCTGCAAAGCTGATAGAGACAAGCTGATCAGACAAGAACCTACCTCATACCTGTGAAGGAATTTCATATATGTGTCCTATATAAAAATGTATATATGAAAATGCTCCTTAGACAAACAGACAATGATAGACAGACAGCTGTCTTCTGCCCTGTTGAGTTGACCTGGCTTAACGATTGTTGCCATAGAGACAGCGCTAAAGTAAACAATCTTATAGTGATGTTGTGACAAGGGACAAGGTCACCTGGGCGCTGCCCGAATAACAGAGTGGTTCAACTTTTTTCATCAGAGTTGCTGTGGAATTTCACTGGGTCTACACTGGCACTTTGAATTGTAACTGCTATCTCCTTGGGTGATCAAGTTTATGTTTGTCAATAAATCTTTTTGCATAAGACATCCATATCTCCTGGAGTTTCTGAATTGATGAGCTCAAGACTTCTATAACAATACCAAAATTTAGGATGAATCATTTTTGAGACTAAATCGATGAATTGGTTATCATATCCCTGTCTTCCAGGGCAGTGCCCCCGAGGTGAATATAATGTGAATTAAAACCTACCCTTAATAATCAATTATTAATTACTTCTGATAACCAAAATTAATCTGAATAATCCCATGATCCCTGCACAACTAAACAGGAGGTGGTTGTGATGGAGTTTATTAGGAAGCAGATCTATATCCCTTTTCCCTGCAGCAATCCTGCTTAATTATCGTCAGGCAGGAGGTTTAACACATGACTTTTCTGTGTCATGTAGATTAGGATTCTAAGCACAGAAGACCAGTGGTGAGTTGTACAATACTGACTCCATAATGACATCTCAAGTTGCCTCAGGCGCTCCCAACCTTTTGGGCGTGTAACCCCTTAAAATGAAGCAATATCTATGACCCATTTTCATTTCTTCCATATGTTTATGGGTTATGACAGGAAAATAACAAAAATTTGATTCCCTGTTTTATCTCAACAATTTCTGAGGTAAACTTATCCAGTTGTTCAGCAATTCTAATACTGTAGGTCTGATGTGCTAAATTACAGCTGTTTTCAGAGGTTGGAGAAACAGTCTGGGATGTCACCTTCCTATATATCAATAGAAAAATGGTGGCAAGGGTGGATGAGACTGACACATGCTATACAGGTTGCTGTAAATTCACATACTGTCATGACCCCTCCTCCATGACACGTGCCTGTCTATTGTGGATGTGTTTTTGTTATTTTCAGCCTCCTTAGTATGAATGATGTGTGCTTTGTGTTTTGGTTTTGTCTGTCTGTTTGTTTCCCTTCCCCCCTGTGACCCTCTGTCTCTCTCTCCGCACACCTGCCTGTCATCAAGCCATCACCACTTCCCTGCAATAACCCTGCACTGATGCCTTGTCCACACATATATGGTTATTTTTCTTAACGGATATTTTCCCCCTTCGTTTAGCAAGCAAGCTTATTTCTCTCTGGCAGTACACTTAGACTTAACTAATTATTCATTGATTTATTGTTATGTGAAATCTCTTTTTTCACCTTGTTTAACACTTTTCTTTTTTTTTAACCTTTATTTATTCAGGGTAATTTTACTGAGAGCAATGCTCTCTTTTTCAGGAAAACCCTGATCACAGTCACACAGTTACACATTCACACCTGGAAGCTGCCCAGTACAACCACAGCCTGATCTGCCAGTCACTGAGAAGCTCCACTGGAGCAATTGGGGTTAAGGGCCTTGCTCAAGGGCACCTTGAGGGCACCTCAAAGTCAGTGATGGTAATGAGGTAATGAGGTAATGATGCTCACTTCTCCCTATGCACACGGCACACGGCCTAAGCTGCTATGGCAAAACTTAAAAGCAAAATTTGATTCATATGTGTGGACAGATGATGAGGTGGAGTTGCTGCTTAGTGTTGCATTACAAGATTATAAAAGCCCAAGAAAACAACAAGTCTTGTTATACCAAATAGGCAGACATCTTGGTAGCGTTTCAAGAACAGTATCCTGACAAAGAAGATTCTGATAAAGTGGGAAAAGGCTTTCCTCATCACAAGACACAGTGAATGAGGCAATAATATTGACCAAGCTCAGGACCATCCAGGCAAAGTACCATGAAGCAGTTGACACAGGACGCTGAAGTGGACACGATAAGTGTTGCTGTACTTCAAGCTCTGTGAGCAGATTTGGGGTGGCTTGCCTGCAATGAGCTCCATAGATATTTTGATTTGGACATGATCTCCGGCATCAGTCTGGATCCTGCTGCCCCAGGTTCGGATATCGTGTCTGCTGACAGTGAGGCATCAAATGGCAACAGTCTTTGTTGGAGGAATAAAAAGTATTAGCTCCAAGTAATTGATTATCATAAATGCAATAATACACATGAAATCAAATATGATCAATTCAATGCTTGAAGATACCATCTATTTTAGGAAGCTTCAGTGCTGGAAACTTTTCAATGATTTTCTCAGCCTTGGCATTTGCCATGAAGATTTTTCAGTATGCACAGGTTGGGCTCATTCCCTCCATTAAAGATTTCACATCTGGGTGTACCTTTAGCATCTCTGTACACATACTACATACTTGAAAGCTCCTTTCATCCTCTCCACAATCTCCATCTTCCTGAGCCTATAATACATTCTGACCCACAGAAAGGCAGTTCCTTCCATATCCTGCCACAGCAAATTTTGCATGCATTTGTTGCACCATTGAGTCATCAATAAGGGGTTGTCTTTCCTTTTTGAGCTTGTTTTTTTAGAAACTCACGTAAAGCATCCTACAACCAAGAGAGAGATTGTTTACTGAAGAGAATAGTCCAGTCAAAATGATGTCTGTCCTCAATATTGTCAAGATATGTCAACATATTGTAAAGACAAGGATGGATTTGATGTGAAATACATAAATTCATTCAAAGGTGAGTTTCAAAAGTATAAGTGTCTTTAGCACAGGCCTATATTGAACTATTCTTTTAACTTTTATCACTTCTCCTGACTCATCCTCTGTTCTTTGTTAGGTTGAGGAGTGTTCACCTGCCACCACTTTCAGAAAGGAGACTTCCTTAGAGGGGAACTCCTAACTAAACATGAACATGAGAACAGATAAGTGTGTACCATGATGCACATAAGGTTTTCATGTTTGAATTTCGTTTGAATGGAAAACAGTTATGATATGTAATTAATTTGCAGTGTCTTTTCTAAACTCATCCAGAGATACAAACTCTGCTATTTCTTACTCACGCAATGTTAGTTATACTGGTAGTATTAGTATATTAGTAAGTTATATGGAAACAGACAAGTAATCCATCTAGAAACATGATTTTTTTTTATTGGTGGATAAATATCCCTGAAAAATGCAGTCACTGCTAGTGTGCTTCAGTCTTTATACTGTTACAGTTTGTAATCAGAATTATGTTCTTACCATTTCAGTGTTGATTCTGCCAAAGAGGACAGCCCCCTAGGGAGACTTGTCAATGATGACCATGTGAACTCAAACAGCAAAATGAAAACAATCAAAGTCGATGGAAAGCCCCATCTGTGTTTATTTGCACTGAAGGACATCAGTCCTGGGGAATAGATCACATATAACTATGGAGATTCTGATTGGCCATGGAGATGCAAGTATTTACAAATGGAGCTTAATGGACTCTTTGCTGGACTGGCAAAGCAAACACTTAATAAACTCCAGCTTATTTAGTCTGCTGCAGCCAGAGTATTAACCAAAACCAGAAGGTGTGAACACATCACTCCTATTTTAATTTCTCTTCACTGACTCCCAGTAAAGCAAATAATTGATTTTAAAATACTTATTATCGTTTTTAAAGCTATGAACAGCCTAGCTCCCACCTACGTTGTTGACATGCTCTCTGAATACACACCAGACAGACCCTTGAGATCACCAAATAAAGGTCTCCTCACCATACCTAGAATAAATACTAAATCAGCTCATGGTGCCTTCAGCCATTATGGTCCTACTCTTTGGAATTCTCTACCACATGAACTCAGGTCTGTTACAACAGTGTCCTCCTTTAAAAGCAGACTAAAAACATATCTTTTTTCATAAGCTTTTAGTTAGGTTAATGGGTGAAACCTTCTTTTTAGTATTATTATTATTATTTCTTTTAACAATGATAATGATTTTTTTATACTGTCTTATATGTTTTTATATATTATATTATATATGTAACATCTTCTTATTTTATGTTTTATCTTATTTGTTTTATATATGTAATGTTATATTTGTTATGTATGATCTTTACTTGTTTTTAAGCACATTGAGTTTACACTTGCCGTATGAAATGTGCTATATAAATAAATTTGACTTGACTTGACTTAATTTTCACAAAGAACCAACACTCTGCTGTTTCAATCAACAACACTATTTTCACAGCTAAATCAAACTGCGCCATGTAGTGTTATTTAAGGTCTATTATAGTCAGGCTTTTTAAAATCATTATTTTTTCACACTCTGAGCAGTCACATTGAAATATGAAAATGTCAGATGATTTACCTGTACCATTTGTCAGCTCTGAACAGCAGTTCATGCTATTCTAAATGACTGGTCTTTGTTGTTAAGGTGATGACCTGTTACTGAACTATGAAGTGAATATTGCACTTCAACAGTTTTTTGATGTTGAATAACATACAATTAAAAGAATTTATTTAGAGCAGTTGAATTAGCTTCTCCTTTGCATTCCTCAGTGCAAAATGTTAAGCCTCGAGTCAAACACCTTAAGCCACTCTTGCTGAATAATTTTCTTTATTATTTTCTTTACCATTTATAGATCTTATTTATCTATTTTGCTTTCTTTTTCTTTATTATTTTCTATATATTATCTTATGCTTTATTATCTATCCTCAAGATGTTTAGCTATTAATAAATGTCTTAATTTATCCTTAAAGTGTTTTGTTGTTTCTTTGAGCTGCAGTAAACAGAGGTCACTGTTTGGGACAAGAACTTACGATCATGAGACTTATTCATTGATTAAATTGAACAAGGGTTAGTGCTCCCTCCTAGCACTAACAAATCCTAACCAAAAGGGAGGCGGTGCCCCCAATAACAAGGTAATTAATTAATAAAGTATTAATATTCCTACACATCTAAGGTGTGTCCTTTTAATGCACAATGCTTTCACTTTAGTGTATGTGTTTAGCTGTGTTCCATTTAATCAGGTTTGACCCTTTAGTGCATGTCAGTGACATTTTTATGTGTTGTATAGCTACTGTCCTCATAAATTGAGTTAGTCCTCATAATTTCCATTTGTGTCATGGGTGGGACTTATGGACCTAATTATCTACTGTCCCTGTAATTAGGCATGTTGTCAGGTTGTTATACTTTGAGTTGTGTTTTGTGTATTCAGTATCTGGAGTGAAATTTGTGTTGTATGGCTCAGAATAGATTTTTTGATACTTACCACATCTCTGTGAAGCAAGCAAAAAGGGGTGTCCCTGTAATGCAGCAAGAAACTGGTTTGGGCAGGGATGTCCGTTTAGTGGACAAAAACCTGCATGTGTGTCTGTGGGTGTGTGGGTGGGGGTGATTATAGAATAAGTGGAACTTGTTATCTTAATGTCAAATGCATTTTGTACATACTATAGCCTATAGTCTGTCTTCTGATTAGTCCAATCAGGCATTCCAAATAAAATGTATCATGTAGTGCATTATACTGAGTATAATCTCAACTAAAAGCTAAAATGTGCAGTAGTTTTCCATAAGAATTATGCAAGTAACCTACATTGTTTGGCTGCTCAGGGTGTCATACAGTGTTTGGATCAGAACTGATTTTATCTTGGTTCTCCAAGGGGCCAAAAGCTTTGGATCCTTTGCCTCAAGTGCATCCTTTAATGATTTGGAGAAAGCAAACCAATCCAGTGAAACAGGCCCAACTGATTGCTCATCATGACGTTTTTGTATTTTGGTAAAATGCAAGAATATGTTAAACTGAGCTCTGTGAAATAGTAATGAACAGACTGGGACTAGACTGAAACAAAGTTTCCCCCCCAAAATTACCAGAATTGTAGTATCATCACAGCATGTTTATGTTATGTTTTTGCTGAAGATTAACATTTATAACAAAAAGCAAAAATATGCAACTCCATAAACATGTTTATATAGATAAGAAAACAGCAGAACAGAAAAAATAAAAACTTAATATGTCACCACCCAAGTCAAGAGTCAAGGAATTTTGTAACCACTCTTCTCACTCTTTTTCGTTCACATTCATTGCAGTCTGTTTGACAGTAGTTATTCTGTGTGGGGGGCGTGTACTCCTGGTCAAATTGTATGGCTGTCATCACTCTGCTGTCATCAACTGTCTCTTTACAGGCCTCACAATAATTATGTAGGACAAAACATGCATGAATTACTAAAGGGAGGTCATGCAGGTTTATGTCCATAGCCTTTCTAAGCGCTTCAAACCTTCAATTACCATTTGGCTTCGACACAGAGACAAGCCAAAGTACAGTTCTTGAGCTTGCAGCCACCATTTGCATACTCCCTCATGAGGAAGGGCAATAAGGGAACTTAACTAAATCTGCATTTGGGTTCAGCCTTGATACGTGACACATGCTGAAATAAAAAAAATCATAAATTACATTTGTGACAAACTCATATAACACATTTCTTTGCTTTGATCATTGTGGAAACGGTAAGTTGATGTCTGTTTTGTTATTACACTCTTAGAATTAAGGGTTCCAAAAGGGTTCTTCTTGATGGGCTGAGGTTCTACCCAGAACCATTTGCTTCTGAAAAACCCTTTTTTGAAGAAAGGGTCTTTAAGTGTTCTTTGTAAGACTAAAGGTTCCAGTAAGAATCCTTTTGATTAATGGTTAGTTTAAGGGTTTTTAGCAACAGCAACTTTCATGATTGGTTCATTTTTATTTGATTGAGTGTTTCTCCTGCTTCTCTCTCTCCCTCCTCTGCTGTGTACAGAGTGCTGCTGTGTGCTTCTCCTCTGCTGTCGGTGTGTCTGTTTGATTGACACACACATGCAGAGCTGTGAGTGGGTGTGTTTATTTGTGCTTTAGAATGTAACCACTGTGAAAAGTTGGAAAAAGTTTTATTACTCTGATTCACAGCTTCATTCTCACCAGCACCACCTCCTCTCTTCATTCACTCTCTAGCTCACTCAAACACTGCTCTCTCTCTCTCTTGCTCGTTGAGCCAGTGAGGAGGGGGCAACTTTGAATGCTGTGTACAGCAACACCAACTGACAAATCTTGCATAGTATACCTTTAATGTTGGGATAAAGAGTCAGTCATTAAACTGCATTATGCACTCTTGACAGTGTTGAACTTTCATCACAGATAAACCTATTCAGCCTCCAGACAGATGAAAGCACATTAGCCTGAGCTGCTTCACACTGCTTAAAAATGAATAAATAAGAAACTCTGGCTATCATCTTTAAATATATGCTTATGTATCACCTACAACTTGAAAGTTGCCCATTAATTTTGATGCACTTTGAAAGTAAATTGTGAACTTCAGTTTCAAACCATCAAGAAGAAGATTTAGGGATCTCAGTGTGCAATAACAAAATCTAGGAGTTTATTTTGTGTCTTCAAGATATTTGGCTCCTTTGTGAAGCACTTGCATGAATTGAGTAATAAATGATAAGAGATATGAAGTAAGAAACATGATGTCCAAATCTATGTTGACTATGTTGATGTTGACTGATATGAAGGGCTAAAAACATCACACAACATAGAATAAATAATCTGAGCAGCTCCAACAGGTGCTTGAACCCATAAAATATGCATTACCTGAGGTAAGGGGAAAATAAGATTTAAAGACATTGCTCGAGGTGCAGCAAGATCAAAGTTAAGTTGAGCATCAAAGCAAGAGACAGCACACGTGCATGTGTAGTCATAACTTTAATAACTTTGGAAAATACACATTTATCAGTAAGAGGCACTTAAGCTGCCAAAGATCTCGCTATAAGTAGAATGATGTGAAACACAAGTCATTAACAAGCTCGTAAACAGAGACAGACATTACATGAATATTCATAAAATGAAGTGAGCAGTCAACAGGAGAATTCATAACAAAAAACGATGGTTTCTTCTTTTTTTAAGATATTTTATTTTGGTATTTCAAAACCAAACATAAATATAGTCGCAAGCGGTAATGATCAGAGTCAAAGCAGATTGCAAAAACTCACAAAGTTTGACATTTGTAGATCAGAAGACCAGATGCAGATGACTTGAGAGATTAAAATGATGAAAGATTTTGACTCTAGGCCAAGTCATTTTCGAGATTGCAAAAATGTAAACTTGATTATTACAGTGTCACCTTAAGGTCAATAAGTGTCATTATATGTGCCTGAGTAGTGGGTGGAATCTGCAACCCACCTGCCAATTTTTGGTATTTCTAGGTCTTATGGTGTTTGATGCACATACACTTTTAGCAGAGAAAAATAGAAAAAGAAATTTTCACAGGGTCACAACCTTCAACTTAATATAACCTCAAAAAGCATGTGAAAACATACCACATGCATGATTTACTACGTTGTTGGAAAGCAGGCCATCTAGGGATTCAAACCCTGGACCTTTGCATCCCCATAGAAGGTGACTTACTGACTGCACCACTGGGGCAACATGGGTTCAACACACCTTCTCACAACTTGAGGCAATGACATCACATGTGCAAAACTGGGGTATTTTTTGTCTATTTAAACTTAAAACACTTACAACAGTCAAAATGTTGGTCATAACATTCTGAATCACACTACATTCTGCTGCTTTCAGGTGTATTGTCAAATATTTTGGTGAAATTTGTTCAAAAATTGGATGAAATAGAAAATGTTGTGCTTGGGCTACAGTACAAATTACAGCAAGATATTTAATATCACATGCACATAATTTGACATACATGTATTGTACAACTTTTAAACCACAAGAGATCACAATAGATAGACAGGAACTGCAAGATGCACACACTTTGGTGCCAGGCTGGATTCAAACAGATGACCTTGTTTAAATGAGTTTAGACCACTAGACCATCAGGACAACACGGCTGTCTCTGACAGCAGTTCACACTAAACAGTAATTTAACACCAGGAAATGACAGGTATCTTTCTATTCATTCAAGCACCTTTGAACATCTTAATTATTGGAAAAAAAATCTTCGGGAGGGGTGGCCGTTTTCCTGTTACTGTCATTGTCCACACTTATTGTTAAACTTGGAACATCCATGTGAGACCAGCTACAGCTCCATTTCTATGAAAAACAAATGTAACCATCGCGATGTGTTTCCAGATGAACATATTTAAAGAAATATTTTAGCAATTTACTCCCCCAGATGCAGCTGTGTCACATTTCCACTCCATTGCAATGCTGGAAATGGAAATCAAAGCAGAGGGGGAGAGGTCCTGACCTTTAGTCACTAATATAGGTCAAGTTCCAAAAACACAGGAGCCTACGATTCCCATAATGCTACTCAGTAGGCTCTCTCTGCCCAGTGAGCAAATAGTAGTTACCTGGATGTAACTTCAGTTTTATGAGTACGTGTGGAGCCCTCTACAAGCTTTGCTATTAGTTTACCAATAGGCAATTGGCACCTTGGAAAGATCTTTGCACTCATTGCTCAATCAAGAGGTAGCGACTGCGCAGCATCCTCTCATATCTACATTGCTCATCTCCCTTTGAAACTCAGCAACAAATGACTGGGGCCAGCTGGGCTTGTAGTTAGAGGGCTCCGCACGCGTATAAGAACTGGAGTTACATCCAGGTAACTACTATTTCTATTTTGTACATGCTCCACCCTATAACAGGCTTCGCTATTAGTTATTATAAAAAGCGAAGGCAATTAGGGATGAGCTGTATTCCCAGCTGGTCCAAAACCAGCTAACCAAAAAACAGCAGCAGTTCAGCAGTTGAGAACCGCCTGCCTGAGGATCTCGCGCCACACTTACCAACACCTCAGTATGCTCCAGACGAGGCCCACCTAGACAGTGCATGAAGCACTGCATGGGACACCAAACAAGCAGTCATATCCCTGAGATATGACTGTACAAAGGTTGAAGTGGATGAGCAGGAGGCGGCCAAGCAGATGTCCTCTACTGAGACATCCCTGAAAAGCACCACAGAGGACACAATGCCCCTAGTCGAGTGTGCCCTCAGGCCATCTGGGGAGAGGGTGATCCACCGCTTCATAACTTCTGCGGATTGCATCACAAATCCATTGAGTGAGCCGCAGGTGATCCGTTTCCTGTGAAAAAGGGAGATGAGCAGCGTGGGGTCTTATAGTGGATGGATGCTGTGCAGTTGCTATGTCCTGATTGGGCGGTGAGTGCAAAGATCTTTCTCAGGTGCCGAGGCAAGGCGTCGAGGGGTAAACCAATACCAAAGCTCATTAGAGGGTGGAGCGCATACGAAATACAATCATATATTTAAAACTCCTCGCCAATCTTTGTCAAGTCTGAGAAAACAACCCTGATGATGTCATCAAGCCATCATGATAATTAAACTGATTTCATTTTTATCTCTGGTGTATTACTGTAATAGAGATACAGAGAATTTTTTGATTGAGAACGCTGATTGAGAATATATTGATCTATTCAGCTCCTTTTATTATTCACTTTATCTTCTCCTTCACCACACAACAGCAGAGGATACTAATTGAGAAGAAACCAGAACAGGCACAAAGAAAAATTAAAAAACAGTATTTGGGTAATTTTAGTACCCCAGAGATTTCTTTTGTCTGTCAAGCTCACTCTGTCTGTCAGCTTTAGCAAAAACATTTCTGAGTCTTTGATGTCAATGGTTACTTGTCATTCAGAGAACATACTGAGGTTATTTCTCAGTGGATCTCATTTCAAGAGCATGAATGAATTCTGCATGTGTATTTTTCATTTTTACAGAAACAGGAAAGCTAAAATGCAAGTGACAACCTCTGGACTTTAGGGAAATATTAAGGGAAATTAGTGCTAATAAATGTATTTGAACTCATCTCATCTCATTCATCTAAAGACAATTATAACGTATCTGTATTCTGTTCTTGTAATTTTACAGTTAGCATACATCATTTTCCACAGGCTTTCTGCAGGTTGAAAACTTTAAAATAAAAGAGTCTACATAATTATCGCTCATATGGCTCAGAACTTTTTTGTTTTTGTTGGTTTTCCTTCAAACCTTGTTTCAAGCTTCTTCACTGATGAGACAGCACATTAATGCTTTGAGGCTAGCGACAAAATAGAGAGAATTTTGTTTTGTATGTTGATTATCAGGTACAAAATCACTCACAAACACATTACACAAGCACATAACAACAAATGATGCCCCAAACTAAAGCTAATAAATGCAAAAATGTGAAACTGTAATCACATATGCATCTGTTTTCATTCTTGTATTTGAATTTTTGAATGCTGAGATTTCCTTGTCAGAGTTCTGAAGCTCAGCTGTGTTCAACATAATAAAAGATAAATATGTTTGATTATTTGGAAATCTAAATTCAACCCACCCTGTAGTCTTCTACTGAAGAAGGATACAGTATAGTGAACAGGTCAGTGGCCACCATGTAAGAAAAAAAATGTCAAAAAGTCCAAAAGTGTGGCAGTCTATGCAGGACCCTCGACATTGATAGATGTGACAGTAGCCATGAAACAGCGCTGGAAAAGGCGGTCAGGGTCCGGTGGCTGGTTGTCACAATCCAGCTTGCCTCTCAGGAAGTGTTTCCGAAGGCCTTGAGGGCCAGTAGGGGCGCTGGTCTGACTCGGCCCTGGTCCTTGTGGACTGGATGTAGAGCCTGGAAGACAGAAACGCATTTTAAATGTAATGCTTTTTGAAGGAAAATGACAGTTTATCAAAACTTGGGGTTTAGTTTCGTGGCTCAGACCATGGGTCATTGCTCTGAACATGGCGACATTGCTGAAAATATATCCAACGGGCAACAAACACACATGGTCAGACAGACAGTCATACAGGTTGTAAACAAGCTGACAAATTAGGAGATTAGCTACCACTTAATTTGGAGGGAAAACCAAAAGTGAGCATGTCTATGATGGTTACAGTTGAACCAGGAAATAGAGTTGTGGTGGATGTTTACAACAGGCATTTTAAACTATTAAAATTTCAGAAATTATCATTGAAAAGTTAAATGACTATATAAAGTTTAAGAAAAATAAAATATTAAAGGAGCAACAACTTATTTTTTGGCCACCTGGGGGCAGCAGAACTACTTGCAAACACAACACTGACATATCATTGCCTTATAAAGCTGTTAACATGTTAGCTGTTGCCTCTAGCCACCTGATTAATAGAAGTCAGATATTTGCTATAGCGCTGTTTTGGTCTCCACTCTTTAACTGCTAAATGCTCCACTATGTTCACTACATTCAATGGCTGTTTGGTGTTGAGCAGGTAGTGTAAAGTAGTTTATCAGATCTTTTTTGCTGAAAACAACCAATTCAGAGTTGATGAGAGTGAAGTGACTGAACCAAAACAGTAAAGTTGTGGGCTGTAAAATAAAATCAATGAGCTGAAAGACACTGAAACACTCTGTGAAGCTGAGAGGAACTGAAGTATCAGGTGCAAATTCTCTGTGGTTTCTCACATTGAGTGACCCATTTCACATTACATAGTCATTTTATTCATTGTTAACATAGTACAGTGCAGCTTTAAGAAATGTTAAACTTTGGTGGCTATAGCCCTGCTTTCATAGTTTTCATTCTCTTTAATACCATCAGACAAACAGCAAACAGTAGACAGAACAAATGAAACATACTCTAAAACAACATATTTTCTATTTGAGTTAAGTTTTTCCAAGTTACAAAACTTTTGACAGTCCCCCAGTGCCAACTGGGGGACTGTCAACTGGGTTAAAACTCAGCCTTTTACTTGACAAAGAAATAAGAAACATACAGTACATACATATAATATATAGAGTTTGGATTGTATCAAATAGCCTCAAGAAAGGCCATGAAGGACAAGGACAGCCCACAGTAGTTGTTTAGAACTGAGCCAAATCATATCTTTATATAATTAACAATTAAGTCTGACACTATTGTTAAAATGCCACCATTTCATCTCGTACTGCCAAAATCGTAGATCATATCTAACCCACTGACATGGTATCAATCTTCTCATCTAACTGATGCAATAGAATGAATAAACTTGAATTTTTTTAACAAAGAATTGTGGCTAGATTTTTTTTGTATTAATGAAAAAAAGAAATCATTTTGTAAAATGACTAATTACACTAAAAATTACAGACAATTTAAATATTTTCTCTCCATCTCATTATGAAAGAAAGATTCAGCAACTGCAGTAAGGACTATTCCACTCTTATGAATTCAGTCTGAACAGCTAAAACAAAGATTAAGGTAAGAACAGCCCAGTTGGTCAGACTTTTGTCCAGTCTGGTGTGGGAGGGATTCAGTTCTTAACAAAAGAGACCACATATTTCCGTTGTTTCTCTGCAAACACACACAAATAGCCTAAATATGATTAAAGCTCATTAACAGTAAAAGAGAAAAATGTGCACAATAGATATTTTAAACTCACAAAGGGGACTGTGTTGTTAGATCTGAGTTGAGGGTTTCCTTTGCTCAGTTTTTATGTTTTTTTTCTTAGTTTTTATCCCTTAATGAATGCAATGTCAGAGATCCCCATAAACTTGATCCATAGTCTGCATAAGTATGAATAGAGACATAAAGATGTGTCCTTGTACAGAGCAGAATTATTGTCAAGTGCTGAGAATCTACTTAAACTTCTGGAGAAAATAATGAGAGCAGTTTTCAAATGCACCAAGCATAAAACCAAAGCACTCCAAACAAGTTTTGTGCTTATGAAAATGTTGCTGCACTTCAAATCTTTTCTTTCCGGTTGACTGTAACCTGAATTTCTTTAGTGCTCACTCAATAGTTTTGTAATTATTGTCAAAATAAACCACGACATATTAAAAAAGATTAATTATGAACTAAGTAAAGAGCATTGTTTGTACGAGCAGTCGTGCAAAGTCTGGTTACTTGTTTCATTTGAATACCAATTGTTGTGGTTTGCAATGTGGACCCAAATGCAGAGAGAGAATAGAGTGGAGATAAAAGAATAAAGGCTTTATTTCCAGGGAAGTGGGAAATGGAAGTTGATGGAGTGGGGGAAAAGCAGGCTGATGCAAAGATTTCAGCACAGGAGCTGCTCTAACTAACTAACAGCTGTCTTGTGTACAGAGTCACAGCGTTATAACAGAAAGACATGCAAAGGTTTTATTCTGAACTGAGGATGAATTCATGCTGTGTAATATCTGAATGTGAGAGAAAAACCCCTGTTCAAAGAAATGATTGATGCACATAAAAGCGGTAACTTTTATGTGCATCCTGAGTAAGTCCTGAGTAACTAAACTAATATCCGACCAGGATTTAGATTCTGACAGACAGTAAACCTCCGCTAATGAATGCGCTTTGATATGGACTGAATGAATGAGGAAATGAAACAGCAAGTCTGGCTCTCTAAGAGGGAGGAGACAGAGAGAAACTCAGGGTTTGTTGAAGAAAACCTGCCAGCGAGCAGGTTAGGTTCAGAGAGTCAGTTACTGCGGTAACTGACCCCAAGTTTAAGTTAACTCTCTCTCTGAAACTGAAAACCTAGAGTTTCCCTCATCTCAGGGTTAACAAATTCAGAGTTTTCACAAAATCCGCTTTCTGAAACAGGCACAGGGAAGCACTGGGAACACAGGGAAGGGGAAACACTAGGGAACCTTCAGGTATCATAACAGTGATGCCCCATTTCATAGAGTTTTCTTTCAAAACATTCCACTCAGCCATTAATAACATGCTCCTAAATAATTCAGTGTATTTTATCGATGTGTTAGCAGAATGCCCCCTGGAGAGAAACCGAGCTGTAGTGAGTACCTGGTGCTCGGAGCGGCAGCCCGTTGTCCAGACCTCTGGGTTTGGTGGTGATGAACAGATAGCAGAGGACACAGAGAGTGATGATAAACGCAAGGAGAACCAACGCTGCCACAGAGAGACCCACGAGAGCTCCAAGACTGTAAGACACATAACAAAGACACAGTAGTAGTATCACCTTCCATATGCTCTCAGTATACTGTACAATAGATGGAAATAACATACAGTAGATGCATAACGATGTATCCAATTGCAACTATTTGAAATGCTGGTACAGGTTAAAATAGAAAATATTGATTTAATGTCCATTATGGCAGTTGGTTGTGATAACATTTTACTCACCACCTCAGTTGTAGATATTTGGAAAAAGCTGACTGAGACTTTAGTTGGGGCAAAGATCACGAGCCTTCTATAGCTTGCCAAAGAACTTGAATTTAGCGGAAATCATATCAAACACATCTTTGAGTCAGTAAGTCTTTATATTCCCCTGGAAAACAAATCTGTAGCTTCCTATGTCTGTGTTTCTCAAAAATCTACAACAGAGGTGGTGAGTAAAGTGTTGTCATGACCAATATTCATAAAACACAACAAAATGCTGGCAGCTCTATGAGGCAATATTTGGGCACAGCTGTGCTTTGAGTAAGTAACTATACTATAGAGTAACTATAAGATGTCTATTGTAAGTTTCAATAGTTTACAATCAAAGTTTTTACAGTATATCAGTAGCCACTGGCTGGCCGTCATTTGATTTAGAAGCTGCTGTACATAAGATAACATAGCTGCTGTTCTATCTCACACATGCTCTGCTCTTACTGGACTCTATGGGTAACGTTCGCCTTCTGAAATTTGCATGTACATAGCCAGCCAATCAGGATGCGCCTACTGACTACATGTGTCCCACGCAGTATATCCGGCAGCGTCTCACTGCCACTCACATCCTTCTGACTTCAGCAACGGGGAATCTTCTCACTGATCTTACTTCTCCACAGGTGGAGTTGCTGCAGAATATTTGCTGGAATATTTTGAGAAAATTTTCAGCTGGTCGCGGCAACTGGCAACCTGGTAGTGTTGGGCATTGCTGTGGCTAATACACCACTAGACACCCTGCATCTATTGTGCCGAGTACGCACATTGGCGTGTTATGTTGAACACAGAGACCCTTTCAGCGCACTGAACAGCTGTTCTGGTGCGATGGAGAGGGAGCGGCCTGTAAAGCCCTATCCGAGAAGCACCTAGCTAGTTGGCTTCGTGAGTGCATTTCCCAAGCCTATAGGCAGACGGGTAAGGACCCCCCCCACCGTGGTTGAAGCGCACTCCACATGTGGTGCAGCAGTGTCAACGGCCTTATTCAGTGGGGCAAATGTCAAGGACATATGCATTGTAGCATCTTGGTCTATGCCTTGGCCATTCATAAGGTTTTATCTCTTGGACATGACGGGCTCTTTGTCAAGGTCTGTGCTCACAAGGGCGACTCAGGATGTGTGAAAAGGGTGGTGTGAGTGTTAGCTGTGGTGCACTGGACAGGATCAGGTGACTTGGGGAATGTGGTGTGCAGGGTTGGTTTTGGTTGGTATGGTTTTTGACCCCTGTGAGGTTAGGCCATAGTTAGCACTTTGATTAGACCAAATGTTGCCCACTACACTGGGTTGTATTATACAAATCTATTTTCTATTACAAAATTGAAATTTTCTAGCCAAATCTTTGTCACTTATTTGATTTATACTTTACAGTTTGCCTGTTTGTTGGTAATAAGGTCATTTATAGGTCTGATGTGATTTCAATAAAATCACATCAGATTTATTACGTGCTGCAGAAGTCATCATTCCATCTTCCCTGAAACATCCAGAATTTTGCTCTATTTTATGGTTATACTGTACCCTGTAATAATAGAGTAGGTACCCAATGGTTAAATAAGTATGAGTTCTCTCTAAATTTCTCCCAAATGTCCATATGTTGCTCAGGAGGTCATACATACCCTGTAATAATAGAGTAGGTACCTGGTAGATAAATGATAACTAGAGAAAAAGTTCTTTGGAAGTTCCTGAATTGTTACCCCCTTATTCCATAACGTCACATCTTGTTCCCCTGTACCTACATATATGTATTGGTACTGTTAGTACAAAAAATTACACTGTAACTACGAAGTAATTATGCTGCAGGTTGCAGGCTACGATTTTTCTTAGATGTTTAAGTAAAATTTTACTGAGAATTTTCTCTTTTGTGCATCTGTGAGCACACAAATCAGTCTTAGTGTAACTGCTATAAAACATCTGCATATAATAAATATGTATAGCATTATTTTATATGTGATTTTTATTTTATTTTTACAGTAACTGGACAGAATTGAGAGCTTATAGGTTTAAGTTATCCTTGTGCCACTGAATTATGTGTCTGGCTACACTACCACACACTGGGTCACCGCGTTGCTAGCTAGCTTACAGCCAGAAAACATTGGCTGATTGGGGCAAACCAACATGGTCTACACGTTGGAGCAGTCACATTCATGCGAATGACGCCAGGTGAGAATTCACTTTGCTTTCTGTGTGAACAAACCTGTATTCTTCTTCCTCTGTAGTTCTCAGTTGTGCTGGTAATGCAGTCCACATTGAGTCATGATCCCTCTCATCATATGTTGCCCACTATTCTTGTTTGGAATGTTACTTCCTATATGGGACTCTGCAGCCAACTTTTTCTTTGAATGTACTGTATAATTCTTAGTGTGTGAGATGGTCTGCTCGTCTACCATCCTTTGCATGAGACAGGATGAATATATACTTAAAATAATATTTCCTATTTGTATGGTCCAATGTTACGTATGTGTTCAGCTCTTGTACTTTTTGGAAGCTCTAATCCTGAAAATGCTGAATGAAATCTTTACATGCATATTTGGTATGAATGATCAGTCTATTTACTCTCAGTTGGAATATAAAAATAGACAGCTAGAGCATCTATGAATACCTCAGCAAGCTCAAACAAAAAGAGATATGAAGCTGATTTAATTTCAGAGTCTCTGATTCTCTAAAAATATTTACTATCTTTTGAGCAAAGTGCCAATGTGCTTCAGCTATGAACAATGGAGTGCGGGAGCAATGTGTTATGTATTCATGCCTTATGATATAAACGCCTACTCTGTACCTTGAGAGTAGCGAAGCACTCCACAGCAGTGTTTCAGTGGAATTATTGTTACACATAATGACACATAATGATGCAGAATGGTCAGATATATGCTGCACAGAGCCGGCTAATCTCACCGGACCAAACCTCCTACAGAGATGATTTTTAACACGTCATGTCAGTTACATTATAATACATTACAAACAAATTAAAAGCCCATTATAAACCAGGATCAACTTTTTTTTATATAGAAAAGCTACACACACTTACATTCAATAACAACATTACTAATTAAATGATAAAATATTCAGGATCCGCACATTGTACACTCTGATTTTCACTACAATGCTGTGCATTATAATGTGATTTTGTGCATAAAATGCACTTTCTCTATTATGACTTAAATGGTCACTTCACCAAAGTACAAAAACATATTACCTCACTTACCTTTAGGGGCATCTAGTCATGCAGATAGTTTGGGTTTTACTTTTATTTAGTTTTGAGATGTCCACAATATCTCTCCAAACCTAGTGCAATGGAGGCGACTGGAATCTTGTTTGTGGTCACAGCATTGAAAAATTAGATCCACATAATCCACACATCCACTCAATATGAACAGTTCATTGGAACTAATTTCCCAAAGACAACTAGTGACTATATGAGGTCTATGGATTATTATATCTGTGGAGTAACAGGGACCCAGTGGGAGAAACACGTTTTTAACATGAGCACCACAAATGAAATTCAGTCCACCTTGACTGTACTAAGGTGGCAGTAAAAATCTCAGGGACAGATTTTGCATATCCTGGATGAATAGAAGCACAACTTTCTGAACAAGAGATGCAAATAGAGGTAAGTGAGTTCTCTGTTCTCGTTTTTTGTCCTTAGCTTATAACCAAAGCAGTCAAAACACCCAAATTTTGATAGAAATCCAATCAAGTTAAAGCAACAAAAATGAGGATTGAGAGCATTTTGAGAAAAAACATTCATTTACAAAATATAAGGAAATGTGCTCTGGTTGCTCGTACCTGGACATACTCATACCATAGTATAGCCCCAGTTTGTGCCTTTTATGCAGTAATTATAGGCCTGCGAATAACAATTATTTTCATAATCGATTAATCTTCCAATTATATTTCAGATTAATCGATTAATCGTTTTAGTCTGAAGCATCAAAACTGTGAAAGATGTCCATCACAATTTCATGGATGGCACACTGACATCATCAAATGTCTTTTTTTGTCTCAACAACAGTCCAAAGCCCAAATATACTCAATATTCTGTAATTAAAGGCAAGGAAAAGCAGCAAATACTCACATCTGAAAACCTGACACCAAACTTTGTGCATTTTTGCTTATAAAAGGACCTAAACAATTAATTGATTGTCAAAATAGTTTCTGATTCATTTTTAATTGACTAAATGATTGTTGTAGATTGTTGTAATTGTTGCAGATCTGATTGTAATACATGACAGGTACAAACTAAATGTATCAGTGAGAATAACTGGAGGAACATCTACAGACACACACAGCAACACTAAACACAAACTAATCTGGATCACAGCAAATAGTATAAGCTCTTCTATCACTGGAAAATCTCCCAGATCCAAGTCCTCCTTATAACCTGCATCATATTTTACAGTTTCGCTGTAAAACATAATGAAAGTCAAGGTAACATTAAAATTCAGAGTTCCCCTCTTATTGATTGAAGATAAGTCCACCGGTGTTAAATGCTAAATCAAAAGTCTTCCTAACAAGTCTTCAGTCTCTCACTGATGACAGCTAATTAGCCTAATAAGAGCCAAACCGAGACAAGCTGCAAAATGTCATCAACATGTTGGCTTCTGAACACAAAGCACTGGTATACACAATCACTTATGTGCTTTCCAATCCACACCTGTATGTTTTTTTTTTTTTACCTTTAAAAGATCCCATTGCTATAAAAGTCTTGATCAGTTGTTTTGTGCAGAATTGCTGTTTGCTGCAGGGGAATTCACGCCTGATGATACTCAGCTATCATGTGTCATAAAAGAAGATGCTGCGTGATAATCCACGCCGGACGCAGGTACATTTTCCCTCAACTACACATCTCACGCAGCAGATACACAGGTGGGGAAAAAAAATCTAGACAATACTTTAATTTGACTGTGTTTCTCTCTCCTTACCTTAACCACCACATGTATCCATATTCGTATGGGAAAAAGCTGTTGGGGTCATCACAACAGTACTTCAAGTCACTGAACCCGCAGCAGAAAAGTGCCGTGGTGTCACTGTCCGCTCTGGGACACGTGAAGCCCTCCACGAGCACGTTTTCTTTGCTGTAATAACTTTCGCAGTCCGAGCTCATGTCAGAAACAGACTGTCCTCACAGGGGCAGCCGGGTGCGGTGCGGCGCACATGAAGCCTGCTCTCATTCCGTCCATCTCCCACTGCAACTTCCCAGCACCGTCACACAACTGTGTGAACCAGGAGCTGCACCCCCGCCCATCTCTCTCTCTCTCTCTCTCTCTCTCTCTCTCTCTCTCTCTCATTCAAATCCAAATTCAATGGGCTTTATCATTATCATATCCCTAAAGCACTGTATGAATACTGACATTAACATAATGATGTGAATAATACATTCAGATCACTGTTACGGAAGGACAAAAGGGAATTGAATGTACTGTATGGCCTATAGGCTCGTTCATAATATATCTATAGATACACAGTCTATATACTAATTAACAATTCGGAAAAATTAATGCATTTGCAGATTTAAGATCTGTACTTTTAAAAAAAGTGTTATTATTTTAACATTGGCTAAAAAAAATTGCAATAGAAAGAAAAAAATAATGTGTTCATCGTGTGTATGCATGTGTGTGTAAATTACCAGAAAAAAGAAATAATAATACGGATAACAAGAATAGAACAAATGCATGCATATTTTTTCATAATAAGATTTAAGGAAAGTAAACCTCCCTCAAATGTGCTTTCAATGTAAGTGATGGAGGGCAAAATCTACAGTGTGTCTATAAACTGTACAAAAATGTACAAAAATGCATTTACAAGTTGATGTGAAGCTTATATGAGGCTTCAGCAGTCTGAGTTAATCATATCAAGTGGATATCTGCCACATTTACAGTCTTTTTAGCATCAAATTCCCTCTTTGTGTTCCCTCGGACAGTGTTTCCCTGTTGAGCTGCAGTGGAAGAAAGGGACTTTGGCACTAAAAAGACTGTAATGTTGAAAGATATCTACTTGATTTGATTCATTTGGATGACTGAAGCTTCATATTAGCTTCAGATAAACTTTTAAATACATTTTTGCACAGGCTTGTGGATTTTGTCCTTCATTAATTACATTACAAGTGCATTATGAAGGGATCTTCTAATGGTCATCATGAACAGTAGGAATGATTATGGCAAGAAAACCTGAAGAATCTGTCCTTTAACAGTATATGACTTACCAGTGAATGAAGGTAGAATGAATGAAGGTAAAAAAAAAAGGTCATGACTATATTAGTCTACCTACAACATCAAAATCTTAATATTCCTTAATTGCCAGTACTCAAAGGGGTGAATATGACATCAAAATATTTGTGAATGACTGTAAAAGCACATTTATCTCTGTGTTCAGAGGAGTATCTGATTCATCTTTCCATCCTCCAGTCTGATAGGTGGCTAGACCAATCTGCTCCACTTCACTGCACGAGTCCTGCTCCCTGCAGGCAGTATGTGTCTATGTCTAAGGTTTTACATATTTAGATTTCATTCTGTCAAACAGTCATAAGGGGCAATGAGGCGACACATCTGCATACTCCAACAGGCATCAGTACCAGTAATTTAGTGCTCGAGTACTCTGTGAATTACTTTTTTCATAGAAGGATGCAAGATGAATCAGTGGTTAATGAAACTGTAACAAGGGCCTGCAGTGATGACATTAACATAGTAATGAGTAATGAAATATCAATGAAATAAGCAATTCTAATTAATTATAATGAATTAAATAAGAGTCGTTTTATTTGTATCAAGTACTGCTCTTTATGGGCATTTACAGCTGGTTTATGCTGCTTTCTTTTTAGAATGGCGTTGTCAGTCTGTCAGTCGACCATCTACGTCCAGACAGAAATAACAACAGCACCTATTGGATGAATTGCCATGACATTTTATACAGATATTCATGGTTACCTAAGTGAATACTATCTTTTAAGATCCCCTCACTTTTCCTCTAGCCACCATGAAGCTGACATTTGAGGTTTGTGAGACAGATTTAGGTAGTGTTTATCATTTGATATATTTCTTGTATATATATTATATATTTTACAAATATTCTTCACTAACAAAGACAAAAAAAGATAAAAAGTAGTTTTATTTGGATTGTTGAGAGGGTTCAGGATTGGATGAGGATAGTGTATGGTGGGCTGTATGGGGGTCGAGGAGAGCGATGAAGGGGGTCGATGGCTTGGAGATTACTGGGGACCAAATGGAATCACAAAGAGGCTGGAGCGTCTAGGAACCTGGGGGTGGAGACTCAGGGTGGGGTGGGGACCATTCAGGTGGCTGATCAGAGGAGAACCACCTACTGCTGCATCTGAGCATGGCAGGATGTCGTGGGATTGGGTAGTGCGGTTGTCTCGGAAAGCACTTGGGTGCGTCCACAGATGGACCAAGAATAAGAAAACGGGCAAACTGGCGTTTGGGATGGTCAGTCAGAGCATGGTTTTGGGCATGTAATGTTTATGGGTGTAAGCGATATCAGCGTGATCGCAAACTGTGCGTGGTGAAGGAATAAAGGAGGGTCGAGGGTGGGTGGAAAACCTGATTGAACCAGGGGCGGGAAAGTGGATGGCATGGTGGTTGGGATGGTCCACTGGCAAATAGTGTAAAGCATTTAACGTCTACGGGTGTTAGAGATGATGGCCCGATTGTAGACAGTGTTCAGTGGCTCGATGAAGGCGGGTCAGAAGGAGGGATGAGGGTCGAGGGGTGAGGGATGAAGGGATGCGTGTGAAATGGTAAGATGTGTGGCTCATAGACGCAGGGATGAAACAAAAACACGAGGCAATTAAGACGTAGGGAGCAGGCACGTGGGGAAATATGACCTGGCTCTAGCTAGGGCTGAAGCAGTCTGTTGCCGCGCTGTAGTGGCAACAGGATGGAATCATCGGTGTGCCAGTGCGGGGGGCGCTGGATAGGGAACCCGCAAGTGAGTGGTCGGCTGGAGCGGTGGTGGAACTGGAGGCTGTGCAGAACTGGAAAGTCTGGCTTTGTACGCTGTGGAGGGGCGGAGTGGCGGAGGCCAGAGTAAAAGTGCTTGTGGGCACAGTGTTAACGATGGCTGGAGTGAGGGGATCTGCGACGGGGGGTGCTGAAGACACAGAAAAAACATTTAGGTGTTGGGGAAGGGAGGGGGAAGGGAGAAGAACGGGGATAGAACAGTAGGAAATTGAGTGGGTCCATCAGAGGGAGCACCGTGGCTCGGTGCAACAGTTGCTGTGGTAACGGCAGGACTGGAGGTGGCTGAGGGAAGAAACATAAAAGGAGGAGCTGCTGGAGTGGGTGGAGCCGAAAGCATAGAGGTAGCTGCAGCTGAACGAAGGGAAGAGGAAAGGATGAGGGGATGTATGTGCGGGGGTTGATTGTGCAGCCTGCGGACATGGGGATGAGAGAAAAGACGAAAAACATGAGACAGATCAGACAGGGAAGGAGCAGGCACAGGGGAAGATACGACCTGGCCCTGCGAGAGGGCTGAAGCAGTTGGCTGCATCATGACGTCATCGACGTGGGCGGGGAACCCGGAGGTGAGCGGCCATCCGGAGCGGTGGTGGAAGTGGAGGCAGAGAGGAGCAGGAAGAACCTGGCTTTGTTGTCGGTTCGGCGAAACGGGATTTGTATCTGGCCAGGGCTGAAGATGTCTGGGCTCTGTTGTAGTAGGCGGCGTTGTGATGTCATCGGTGTGCAGTGTGTGTTGGCCCGGCGGCGGACAATGAACCCGGAAGAGTGGGAGGATTTGAGCTGCCGGCAAGAGAGTTGATGGAAGTAGAGTCTGCATAGAGTTGTAAAGTTTGTCGTTATCATCGTTTCGTAGGAGTGGGACGACTTTCTCCTCGAGAGCTCGCCGGAGGTGAGCAAACATCCGGTTGAAGATGGTAATTGCTTGGAAAAGAGCCATGTCCGAGTGGGCCATTGCGTGGATGAATGTGGAGCTTCTGGATCCCAGCTGATCAGAAGCGCGGTGTCAGGAGGAGAAGGGTTCCATGTGAATGTGGTGGTGAAGGAGATATCTTGTTGGTACTGCTGGATCTAGTCGTGGGTGGTATGTTGCAGAGGAACGTGGATCACGGAGCACGGGCGGGAGTTGAGTATTTGCGATGCAAGCGTGTCACAGGTTGTGTGAGAACTGAGACGGACGGGAGAGAAAGGGGTTAGACGCGCTTATCTAGGTAACTTATGCACGGATGATTGAATTAGTGAGAGAGAGTGGCGTGGTCTTGTTCCTGAACCTTTGTTATAATAATAACTCCATTTAAACTAAGTGGTCAGTCATAGTCATTCAACACCTGCTTTACATTATCACAATGCTGTGTCTATTTTAAAGTTAGCTCCTTGCTGTGTAAAATGAGACAGTTGACTGTCTCACTGAATGTAAGTTATTCAGCCTTTGTTTAACAGTTAGTTTATGTCGAGACAGTGGTCAGACAAGTCATAGTAATGTAGATTTCTATGTCTCTTCAATGTGTTGATTTGACAAGAGGATAGTGTTGTTTGTTCTTCAATTCAGTGTGATAGCAATGTCAATTTGTCATCCGATGCTGCTTTGGTCCACACCTGTGTGCTGTTATTCTGGCATACATGATTGAGAAGAAATCCCACTCTTAGACTAGTTGAACTCTTGACCCTTGTTTCTATCTGAGGGTTGTTCACTAACCTGTAGGGCTATGGATGCTTTTGATCCTGTACAGGGGTATTTAAGAAGTGTTTGAGTGCCAACTCGCCAGAGAGAGAAATGGTAATTCTCGGTGGTATGCTCTCTCTCTCAGAAATATGATACATTGTACTTCTTATTGTATTATTTGATTACATTATTTCAAAACCTGACAGTGCTCTCTTTGTGTGTTTATTGAGTGATCCTACAATTTTCCGCTACAGGTTCAGAGTGCCATGACCAACAACTATCGGATTGACTGCCATGAAATTTGGTAAAGACATTCATCTACTCATCAGAATGAATTATAATATCTTTGGTGATCCTTTAAGTTTCATCTAGTACCATCATCAGGTCAAAATTTAGATTTGTCCAATACCACCACATCACTGTTCAAATATATATTAGTGGAGGAACACATCAACGTTCATATTACCATGTCGTCGTCAGTTCATTAGTAAATGACATGCATTGTTCAGACTGAGATAAATTTTATCAATTTTACACAGAAACTGGTGAGGAAGAAATGCCTGTTTTAAGATGAGATAGTTCACACTGATACTGTGTGTCTATGGCTGTTTGATGAATATTGCAAACATTTGTTTGCTTAGGTGTGTGTTTCGTGTGGGACTTCGAGCCGGCTGATAGTGCTGCAGACTGATGGCACTGGATGTAAAATGCATGCAGCAGGTGTACAATCTCTTTTCATGATCCCGAGTGGCTGATAAATAAAACTTACATGAGGTACTGCACTAACAAAACACATCTATCATATATCTAGCATCTTATATTGTTTGATGGTAAACAACATATTCTCATACATGCTAACACTGATAAACTTTCCAGAATAAGGGAGCAGCTGTGCACCATTGCTACTTGCTGCTGTTTCTCACTGAAATGTCATGTGTCATGTTAGCCAGCTAGAGCCAAAAGATGTCTATCAAATTGTAGCATGTAGTAAAAATGTTTTGGAGTTCCACATGAATAGTAATTTCAGTGTTTTTCTTCTAAATACTGAAAATGTTCATATGCAAGTTTTGATGATATTGTGGCAGTATATTTTCTAGCAGTGAGGCCTCTCTGAATTACTAGATAATTTATTAACCATTACATAATGAAGCTAATAGTTACAAGTAAAGACAAGTATGAAATCCTCCACTCTGATCAGTGTCAGTCTGTCACAGCTGTTGACATGTAGATCACTGTATCATTCTGCATATTTTACATTTTTGCCTGAGTTGAAGATGTATCAGCACATAAAACCTTCAATAATCCAAAATCTGAGTAAGGTGCATGCAACAATAATATCCTGATTTCTTTTGGAGTCAACTAGCTTGTATATTGTGGTTTAATTAAAACCAAGATGGGCTCCTGTTACCAGGAAGAATAAGGTGATTACGTGGGCAAACAAGTCACAGGATACTCTAAAAGTGTGCATGTAAGCTCACTGCTGCATTGCAAAGGAGCAGCAGAGTAGGTTGTCTTAATTTTCAGGACAGCATATACGCAGCAAAGACAAAAAGTTTCGTACTTATAAGTGGAGGATAAGTTGCTTCTCTCTGTGGTGTACTGAAGAGGTAGTATCCAGGCAGGATTTATTAACTACTCAAGGTCTGTACAGCTGAGGAATAACATGGTGACCTCAAGCTAATTATGAATTCCATCTTGGACAACACGTCTCATCTCGTCCACAGTTTGCTGATGCAGAAACAAAATAATAGCTTCTAACCAAGATGCAATAGGGACCATCTGGAAATATTTCAGTTGTCACAGCAACACCATGTGGAGTTTTGATCACAGACAATTAACCTTACAGTCAATGTCAAAAAGCCTAATTCTGCAAATATGAGTTTTTCTTTATAGTCCATGTCCATTAGAAATCAAGCTGTTTTCATCTATCTATCAAATCTAAGTCAGATGATAGATGATATATGAGTTGCAACTGGTCTGAGTTTGTCCTCCAGTGTTTCATAATCATGCTGAACGACGCAAAGAGGGAGTTAATATTAAAGGTCAAAATTACTAACACAAATGTAATATCCCAGTCGTGATATCTCAAATACCACATGGCTTTAGAGTAACATCACCTCCACACAGAGCAGTGTGCTGGTTCTGGCAAAGGTCACGCTATGCAAACAACAGTGGAGGAAAGTTTAACAGTGTTGATTTTGCTGTATGTGCCATTCATATTGGATGAACTGAACCTTCCTCAATCAGGAAAGTTAATCATTGAGGTAAGAATTGGGGGTTAAATGCCAAACAAACAAACATTTTTTCTCATATTAGATAGATATTTATTGTTTACACAAAATTTGGAAACATTTCTATTTCTTATTGAAGCCACCAGCCACCAGGCGCATCAAATGAAAAATTTTTCACCTTTTTGTGATTTCTTTTCACCAAATTAAATATCAGATACTTACTACTGTGTACTGTGTGTCACATGTGTCACTTAGATGTTTGAGCTTCACCGTGCAGAATGATGTACGTGTAGAGTTTGACACTAGAGGGCTGTTTTCACATCCATCATCTGACGGAGGAAAGTTTCTCTGTTCCCACCTTAAATCTCAGTTTAAGGTATGTACTTATGAGCATGATTTGTGACATCACAACTAATTTTAGCCAATCATGGTCCACTAGGCAACTTACAAAAATGTTATATGGAAAAATATTACATTATTACAAATTATTATTCAAAGCAGAGTATTTTTATGCATCTTCAAACATGATCTTTGAAATACTTACAGTATATAAACAGCAAAACAAGTAAGTATGATATCTGACATTCTAAGTTACTAGTAAAAATCTCTCATATCAACTACTCACTTTCAAAAAAAGCTTCTTCTTGCAGAGGCTAAACTGAGCTTCAGTGTGTGGACTATGAAGATCACTTTATTCATCATGGTGTTTACTACTCAGTTGGTGAAAACAGTTGTATTGTATCTTCTGATGCTCTAGAGGAGATTTCTAAAGTCTGGAAAAATTACCCTGATGATGTCATCAGTTACCAGTTATCTCATCCTGGTCTTGGGGACAAACACATTTCTAACAGGGAGCCTGCTTTACAAATGGTGGGCATTTGAAAGACTTACAGAAAGGGGCGAACAAATTGGCTATGAAGTTGTATTATGGTATATGGGTTGGATCCAGTGTTTTTGTGACTAAAAGACAGCATATCTCAGCCTCTGCTGCATCAGTTTTGACATATCTTCTTTTAATTGGTCTCTCACAAGTTTGCCAAATCACAAAAAGATAAGATAGAATAATAAAGCTCTTGTCATATGCTCTCATTAACTATGCTTCTGTTGAAGGAATGACTTTCTGTATCTTTTAAGCCCTGTGCTGGAAGGTAACTAAGTATATTCACTCAAATACTGTACTTAAGTACAAATGTGAGTTACCTTACATGAGTGCATTTTCTACATTTAAGGGTAAATATTGTACTTGTACTGATACACTGTAGTGTCATCTGGTGTGTTGCCAGCTGGCACTGACTGCTCACAGCTCAGTGATGGTTTGACGTAGGTCAACACACAAATGCAGATGGATACTACACCAAAATACAACAGGGATGAGGGTTATCATTCATTGTTCATCACGGTTTCAACAAAGGAGTTCCTGGCTTTTCTGCACTGCGACAACTTCCTCACGTCCTTGTCCCACCAACTGTGACTGTAACAATAGTTACTCTTCAGATTAAGATTTTATAACAATGCTTACAATATGGGTATATAAAATAGGCCTAATTAAAATTAGCTCGCCCTCAGCCAGCTGCAACATTAAAAGGCTGCTTGTTAATACATTAGTAATAGTAAAGTCCAATTTAATGTACACTGTAATAATATAACACTCTCATAGGTGTCGTTCTGTGTAAGAAGAACTATTACTTTTGATATTTATGAACATTGCACTGTTAATACCTATGTGCTTTTACACTATTCACTACTTTTATTTGTAATAGTGTACTTTTACATGATTTATACTTTTGGTGAAAGAATACTTCTTCCACAACTGGTTAAGTCTGCAGAAACCAAAGCTTTGGACCACTGGAAGGATGATGATAAATTGAGGTATTTCAGCCAGCAGTAACAATGATCAGCCTGATGGGGGCACCATACTTAAAGGGCAAAATGTCTGCAGCACTGGTCTGGCTGACAACATCAGAGGGCTGTATTGTACATCACATTATGATACGACTAAGAAAGATGGTTATTTGCTGTATCTTTCTTCTGCTGTAGCAGTCAGATCTCACAGGGATCATTAGCTGAATCTGACATTTGACACATTGTCCTTGTTACTGTAGCAGGGGCTGTGGAGCTCAGTGTGGATGTCTTGACATACTGACATTTTTCACCCGCAGATTTTTCTTCTTCATTTTTTTTACTCTATCAACCCTGACAGTAGCAAATAATTAAAATATCTGACGTGCCTTCACGCAGTTTGTGAAAAAAGAGTTTTTCTTCCAGAGGAGCAGCCATTGTTATCCAAGAACACCAATGAAAGGCTGAACCTCTCTGTGTTAGAGCCTTGACTTCAATGAGGAAAGAAACGATTTTCTTTCCTCATTGACACTTTCTTTAATGCTCAGAGCAAGGCTCACTCACACCCATACAGACATGGCAGGATATGCTTCAGCATGAACAGATGTTCTTTGTTTCTCATACACGCAAGAACATATTGTTCAGACGCTCAGACACGGTTTCTGTCATTAAGCATTTTTAACCTTTCAGAAATTCACACAAGCATTTATACATATTCATACACTAATTTCCCTCACAACACACACTGTAGTTTATTTTGACTCACACACCGTCCTGCTGCCAGAAATACTCACTAGTAAGAATACACCAAATGGGTATTAATCCGCAGCTGGAAATAAGTCACCATCAAATCCACCATTTCCTCCTGTTTGAGTAATAATTGCAAAAAACTGCAGTGGCAAGATGTTTGAGAAAGTTACCGAGCCCGTAAAAAATGATGATTTGTGATCCGTTTTTAAAGATTAATGTTTTCAGTTGGAACTAATGGGTTTGAGGCTGATTGCCACCAGCAGGATAGGGAAATCAGAAAAGATTGAGAAACAGACTAACACAATGTTAGTTTTGGTCTTTATTATGGTATTCATTGACAGTATGGAAAATATAGAATAACGTCAGCCACATTCTCTAAAAAGTAAAAAGAAACCAAACACAAGCTAGAGACAGAACAGACACTTGTTGGGTAACTGACAAAGCAAACACACTTTCTATCCCTCTGATTTGGATAAAAGTTTAGCTAATAAACTTCACTTCTAAACTGCACTTACAATATGCTTCTTCTTTCATTAGTCCTGAATTCATGGATTACAGTTACTTCTTCCTGACATTCACAATGCCTTTAGACATATGTGGAGCTAGCTTCTGTCAGCAACTGGAAGGGAAAACATTCAAGGACTAAAAACCAACTAGGATGACACAAAAACACTTGAAAATGTAATCACTTATAACAACTGAATTTTTGTTTTGAAAAGAAATAATAATATATGATGTACATGGTATACAGAGAGCAAAGCAGAACTACAATGGATCATTGTTATTATTATTTACACTTTCCTTCCCTGGTTCAATGCTATTGTATTGGCAGAGACATTGAGCCATATGTTTAATTACTTTTACAGTTCCTTAACAATAGTGTCACTTTTTCATATACAAGTAGTGACACTCACAAGGATGTTACAGTCTCAAATGTAGTCTCTTAAATGTCTCTTAAATGCTTTATCGCTGATTTCAAGTTTTGTCCTTTTCAACACTCTCTGGGCTAACTTCTGCTAAGGCACATCACTCAGTGAACACTGTTCTTAAACCATGATGTTTTCTTTCTGTTCAGCCACCATGACTAACTACTACCAAGGTATAGTGTTACCCTTGATCAGTTTCTTATGGCTCTTTGTTGTAGTATGCATAATAATTGTAGGGTGCTTTTGTAGATGTAGGTACCTCCACACAGTAATTCAAATATGGTAATACAAGTGAACAATACAGAATGTACAAAGCTTTATGATCCAGACTGTGCCTTGCCTTTCCCAGAACTCCAATGCCTCTTGCCAACTTTATTCTCACATATCTTTTATGAGGTTTCCAGCAGATTTTGGGGTCAAGTATCACACTCAAAAATGTATTTTCATATACTCTTTCAATGTTGATGTTGTTGATCACTACTTGTATTTGCGTGTCTATTTTATGATTTCTGAACAACATAAGTTTGGTTTTGTTCAGATTTAATGATAATTTGTTTCTGTCAAACCACATTTTTAACTTTTTAATCTCTGCTGTGATTAACTCCAAAAGCTGCCGGAAATTCTCCCCAGAACAAAAAATATTTGAGTTGTCCACAAATAAAATGGTTCCGAGAGGATGAATCCTTGTGACTTAGTGATCGCCTGACTTTTCATCTTGTGCCACCATGAGGTTGACATTTGTGGGTTTGAAAGAAATGTTTTGAGGTGGATCCCGTGAAATTTGGTACATACATTCATGTCCTCCTCAGGATGATTTAACTGTGATTATCCTTTAATTGTCAAAAAAGCAACATCATCAGGTCAAAATTTGAATTGGTCCAATACCTGCAAAACTAATGCTTTCCCCATCAGCCTCAACAGTACTTTGTATTTCTCTTTCAGCTTAAAGTACTGCTGTACCAAAGCAAAGCCTCACAGTGCTGCTGGAGACTTTTAATCTTGTTTCTCAAAAGAGAGCACATGACAATTGACAGAGCAGGAAATTAATTTTACTTGGATTTAGATTAAATTAGATGTATGAGATGTTATGATTATAAAATAAAGTAGGTTTCAGCAATTGCATGGCCTATTTTTTGTTATTTATCATTTTGGTTGATGTTTCAAGAGAAATGTGTCATATTTTCCAGATTGAAAACCTCCATGTTTTTTTCTATTTTGAAAGTCAGAATCAAAGACCAATCACAGCCCAGCGAGTGGTGTATTTATCCAATCAGCTGTCAGTGGGCTTTGTGTTGATGGGAGAGTACTGTCAGTCATCTAGTGAACAGCTTACTTGAAATGACATCTGTCCCAAGCAGATGCCTAATGAGCCTTAGCAGACCACAATGAGAGTCTGGCTTTGTGGGACTGGTAAAAAAAAAGAAAACAAAACTGGTTGAATCAAGGTTGCATCCAAACTGATTCTGTTTGCATCAGAAAGACACATGATATTTATTTTCATAATTGGTTAGAATTTCCTGTAAGATCAGAAAAAGAGGTGTAGAAATGATTATGAGGTGTTCCTGATTGGTCAACACTTGCATGTTTTACTCAGAACATTTTAATAACAACTTTATAAGACTGCATTTCAGTGTATGACAGTACAGTAGTATAAATTGCGTGCTATATAGCACCAGTTGTAATCTTTTTGAGAATCAGGCAGCCGGAGGATCACACTCTGCAGACTGATTGCCTGCTGCTCCGAGGTAAAGGGCAGACGAAGGTTGTTAAACTACAACCTCAATGCCCCTCCTATCCCGATGACATCAGGGCCCCATGCTGTCATCACTATATTACATAATCACAGAGAACACAAGATGGCAAAATGGCCATATTTCACATAAATAAATCTGAAGAAACTCCACACAGCAGTAGTAACACGTGGATCATGTATGATCTTGCTTTGGGCCTAATTGGTGCATTTTGGCTAAATTGGAGGCGTGTGAGCAACTGCATTTAGATTTTTAATGAATGAATACATGTCAGCTTCTGGGAGGTTGTCTAATCCTGTGTAATCCCTGCCTGATGAAACCAGATAGAGTGGAAATATTGGCAAAAAAGAGGGATTAGTGACCACGGAGTCTGGCAAAACATGTGATAGCAGCACGAGCACATACTTTACTCACACATATGCAGCTCTTTCCTGGCACACACATAGACAACACGATACAGCACTGGACTTCATTCATGATTCTTCCATATGTAATATGAAAGAATGAGAGGAGACTATGTATGTGTTATCAGGGGTTTCTGCTCTGCAAAGCATCTTATCTTTCACAGCATCATGGTAGTTTTGCTCATGACCAAGAAATATTGCCTTCTTGCTCATATTTTATTAGTAAATAAGAGTTATAATTAAAATAGGAGATGCTGCAGTACCTCAGAATTCATTCTGTCATGTTGCTTTCCATCTTTTCATTTATTGTGTTTTATTAATAACTCAGTTATAGCATTATCTTTTTCCCTCATATCCAAGTCTTTAAAAGTACACCTGAAGCCCAATGGGAATTATGCACTGCAAGAAAAGGGGGAATTAAATTGACAAACTGAATCTGTGTGACCTGACCGCCGCACACATGGTCTCATCATGAGGACAGACTGTGAAGGACAAAGCGACCTGAATCACTCTGGCTTTGGGCAAACGAAAGATTAAAACTCCTCTCTGGGTGAAATAAATAAATAAAATAAAATCTGTGCAGCAGACAGGACAGTTCAGGCTAGACTTGTGCAAACACACAGCAGGAGTGTGTCTTCAAACTACACTCATGGTTTTTACCACCAAGACTGCACAGGGGCCTGAGATGCTTTTTAGCTGTTGTTCAACTTTTTTTAATTCAGTCATTACACATTTAACATCTCTGTTCATTTAAAATATTACAATATATATAATAAAGAAACTGACATTTAACTCTCTTTCTTGCTGAGAATTAGATGAGAAGATCGATCTCATGTCGCTAAATATGAAGCTAGGGCTGGGAGTTGATTAACCTAGCTTAGCATAAAGACTGTAAACAGAGGGAAATAGTTAGCCTAGCTCTATCCGATGGTAAATAATATACGTACAGCTTACATATGTACAGCTTATGTACAGCTTACTACATATGTACAGCTTACTATGCACCATGTTGTATCTTGTTTGTTTAATCCATATATATGTACAATGTAAAAACAACAAGTTGTGGTTTTCCAGAATGTTTGATAGTGTAACTATTTCTTGGTGAACAGGTAACCAGTGGACACACCAGTAAGTCATAGCACCTGGCCACTGGTCGCCAAGAAAAGTTGGCAACCAGCACGTAACTCCCTGTAAAACCACTACTTGTTGTTTTACATTTTGGTGTGTGGACATTAGCTCTAGACTTAACAGACATACGTGACAGTGGTATCTTCAGATACCACTGTCAAGAGAACAAATAAACATATTTCCCAAAATGTTGAGAAACTCCTGTGGCCAAATTTACAAAGTTGCAATTACAAAATAGGTATGAATTATCACCATAATAATGAGTGTTGAATGCTTGTTTAAAATTAAACAAAAATCCGAATGAAGTTTGGAAAACCCCTCTTCGAATATCATGTAAAATCAACAACATAGTATCTTGCTACAGATTAACATCCAAAAGTAGATGACAGCTGTGACAACAAATCATGAGAGAAATTGTTATGGATCTCACGTGATAAGCCAGGACTCCAGTATACTGACAGCTACTCTACAAATACATGCAAGTCTGCTCAAATGCATTTCTGCTAATCCCCTGGCTATTCTCATAAGGCATTTATACATACATTACTGAATGAAATCCATCTGAATTGTAAAGCCCTCATGCACACCACTTCCCTACCACACAGCAGAGGAAGGTATCCTTTAAATACAGCTTGTCATTGGAGACAGCTGTAGTACCTTCTGGATAAGCAGTGACACAATTTGAAGGTGGTAAAATTCCTCTCTACTGGACATCAGAATATATTTTTACAACAACTCCAACTTGTCACTTCACTGATTGGATGGAGATCAGGATAGGCACCCCTCCTCCTCCTCCTTTATTGAAACTAGTCAAGTCAGTTTTATTTATATAGCACCAAATCACAACAGAAGTTATCTCAGGGCACTTTTGCACAAAGAGCAGGTCTAGACTGTACTCTTTATTTTACAGAGACCCAACATTCCCCCACGAGCAAGAACTGACAGCAGCAAGGAAAAAAAACCCTTTAACAGGAAGAAACCTCAAGCAGGGTTCTAAGTGGGAGGCCATCTGCCTTGACTGGTTGGGTTGAGAGAGAAAGAGGGAAGGGGAGAGGGGAAAGAAAGGAACTGCAGGGATTTAAATTGACAAACTTAGTTGCTGTCAGTTCAGAAAAACAAACAAAGAAGCACTGTTGCCAATTTCCCTCCAAGAGAGACATGGATTAGAAAATAGCTGAAATGGTAGTTAATCCCCTCACATACTGTACAGTTAATATATTGAGGTCTGCAGAGATTGAGAGTTTTTTTCGGCTGGACCGCAACAGTATGGCCAGTCCAAGAAATGCAAATGTCTTTAACTGACTGAGTGATGAGGTTACATCACTGGTCAGCCAAAGGTGGACGAAGCTAAGTATCCCAGAATGCATTTTGTACCAACTGGCAGCGATGGCAGAGATTAAGCTGTTGTAATTTTTGCTGTAGGACTGTTAAAATGCCACTTTGTTAAGTTTGAATATTTTTTCAGGCGAGAAAGTAACTATTTACAAGCCCAATATGTGGTCAATTTATCCAAATAACACCTATTTGGGAAGTTGCTCTGACATTTTCAGAGATGTGAGGAGCCGCTGGTGGGGTGAGACTGGCCAATCATCTCACAGAAGCAGCCTGACTCCTGAGATGATCTGTTGTCATCCCAGTGAGAACATCTGATGAACTGACCTGCAGCTCTTTGGTGATCTAACGCTGGCTCTAATGTCTCTGTGGCATTTTGATATATGATATAATTCCTTTTAGAAGATAAATGTTGGTCTCACAGATGAAATCTAACAATTGTAGCTGCCACATTAGTTTGTCTGAATGTAAAGTGAAGCTTCATGTTTTTACTGGACAGAACAACAGCGCTGCCTCTGCCGATATCACCACATTTACACAAATTGAAATGTATTAAAATCAACAGATCATGCTATATTAAATTTTGTTTTATTTTATCAAGCTACAAAACTGTTTGGATTTTTATTATAGCTACATTACAGACTGAATAACATAATTTACTGCATCTCTCTGTCAATGAGGTTATTTTTTTGTGAGGAAAATAGTGTCAGTGGAGCTTTGAGTTGAGATTATTTTGTCACAGTTCAGTCATGTAGGTGTGTTGAAGCTGAGCTGCTGCTGTCAGCAAGAATGCTGCTGTTCCAAGTGCAGAATGATTGTACTGTGTCCTCCTGTCCTCAAAATTTTGCACTCCCGAATTGAACTTGCCAAGTCCTAACTTGGCATACTTGGTACTGAGAAAGGCCCTATGTCAAATTAGGCAAATTAGGCTCGTTTGAGAAGAACTGCACCTCACCTGGAAAGCAGATGGTATCAGGCAGCAGCAGCAGGAGGAGGTGACAAAAAGCTGCAGTCAAGTCGAACAGTTTCCAGCAGCCTTCAAAGATTATAGGCTACAGGAAGTCACAGAAATATTTACATTCTGTTAGATCTGATTCCCATAATAAAATATTATCAGATCAATCTACTCAAACTTGGCTACTCAATCACTAATATTGTTTTAATGATGTTCTGTATGGTAGAGTACAGCCTATCAAAATTACCTGGTAGTCTGTGATAATCAACACATATAACACACAGATATTCTGCTATCTCCAGTATGAGGCTATTTTAAATTATTTTACATCGAAATTAATCCACTACAGCAAGCAGACCACTACTTGCCAGTACCGACCATAACGAGCTAATCAAACTCATTGACATCTCATTCCTGAAATAAAGAAATTCAAAGAAAATGAAATGTTTATTTCCTTCTATGTAATTTATCTTGTCTTTAGTTTTTGGGAGAGGTCTTTGTATAACCTTTTAGCTTCCTATCTCTCCTGTGCAAAGGTTTATTTACTTTAAATGAATAACTAGCTAAGTATGTACAGGTAAAGGTTTGTTACCTATATGTGAATGTCTTCTTGTACATATCATTTTTTGATATTGTATAAAAATAGTACTTTGTTGTGCACAAATAAATAAATAAATAAATAAATAAAGTAAAACACAGATCAAACCTAAGCTACTCAAAATGCAAGAGGAAAGGAAAAGCAGAAATATTTAGACTGTTGGGGCTTCACATCTGTACAGATGAGAATCTGTACACTGACACTTGTTACAAAAAGTTTTATGTTATTTCAGTTCATAATGCTGAAGAATGAAATAATGATTTAATATATATGTACATACTGTGTCTGTAGTACTAATAAATGAAATCCCAATCTTTATACTTAAACAAATATGAAAAATTTCTATAAAACATCATGTTGTTGATCCAACACCTGAGCCAATCAGCTCTTTGATCAGGTGACAGCCAGGCATTTCCCATCATGCTCTGATCCTGGCAGTCGGTGGAGAGCAGCTGTGGCGCCTGGCTCCAACAACTGTGGCCACCTTGATCTTGTGAAGTTATTGTTGCCCACGTGTGCATATTGTCAGAGCAAGTTGGGAATTAAATTGGACACATGGATGTATTATAGGATCTTATTATACATGATAAATGCTAGGTTGGATAAGCTGGAAGGATGAACTCTCGCATGTACGGTTAGGGTTGAGGTTAGAGTTAGCGCTATGGTAATGTGCACAATAAAAACACAACGTATACAAATCTCGTGAGAGTTTTGCAAATCGTCTGGCCGATCCAATCTAGCACCAATCATTATACATCCATGGTCGGACACAAATCTAACCAGCATGCAATGTGCAGTGATCGCCATCAATTCTGCGCAGGCCTGGCTCATCTCGAATGAGCCTATTGGCTTAAGTCAAAGCCCAGTGCAATTCCTGCAGGCTTGGTCACCACATGTTGCCACTTCCTGTATCTGTTTGTTTCCTCTAGCGTTTCATACACGGTCTAGCCATATACTAGGTTTTGACCTAGTCTTGTTATCTATTTTGTTGAGGTAAGTTATTATTCAACTGATGTTCTCAGTGTTCCTTCTTGTCAGTTCTGTCTAGGTGAACTCTTTGTTCAAGTTTAAATGCAAGTTTCTTTTAGATCTTCTCTCAGATGTCTTTTTGCATTGAGATCATTTGTTAAGGATTGGTGGGTGACCATCCCAATCAGCTGAGGGTACTCATACAGAGATGGGTTAATGGATTTGAGGTGTTTATTATATCAGATGAATGTGGTATGACATTGGGTCCATTCTGTCTTGGATGCAATAAGGTCTGTGATGTTTGGGACATATCTGCAGGCTCTGTACGCCTTTGATTTTACTTCACTATCATTTCAGTTTGCTGCATGATATAAATTGCAAAAGTTTTTTTTTTTTTTCTTTTACCATCAAAAAGGTCTGTATTCCTGGACTAGACTTCTAGACTAGAAGAAGAGTCATGACTGATGGGATATAACATAAGCACCAATTAGATAAAAACTAAATCAGACAATTACAGTTCTATATTTTGGCAGCACCATAATGATGGGTTGTCAGAATCATCTCACAGCTGGGGATCACATTATGGATTGGTGCAGAGACAGCTCACTTTGCTGTCATTTTGTATCATTTTGAAGAAAACTGTATTTTTGTATACTAACTGACAGCGTCAATCTTTTAGCATGATATCATGTATGTATACCATCAAGAACATATTTAAGACCCTTGTACAGGCTTCTCCTTTTATTAATTACTAAAAAGTCAGCTGAGGCAGCATCTTCAACCACTTCATGGAGCTAGCATAGTTAGCCAGCTAGCTACAGCTGATAAAATCAGATAGCCACTGTTGTCAACAGCCAGAAATGAGAAGCCTGCTTTTGTCTACCTCTGTCTGAAATTCATGGTTTCAAGAAGTAAATCTGCCATGGTTATCATTAAAAACTGCACGTGTACTAGAATATGTTCCACATGACCATTAACCCAAGTATTCAGTTATTTTAGGATAAAGTTTATTTTTATTT